>NC_048227.1:97309200-97477391 GCF_002007445.2 Ailuropoda melanoleuca | reverse complement strand
GGGGGGGAGGGGCTCGATCATGGCCTGAGCTGAAACCAAGAGTCGGAGGCTTAACTGACTGAGCCACCCAGGTGCCCCCAGTTGTTGTTGTTGTTGTTGTTTTGCTTCCCCTTTTAATTGATCTATATTCAATTTTCTTTTGACTTGTTATTCATTTTATTTAATCTCTTTCAGAATGCTTGACAGAAATTTGTGAAATTCTATTTCAAATTTGAGCAGGGTGGTTTTCTTTCCTATTGTGAAGGGAAATTCTTCCTTAGGAGTCTTATGCACTGATCTCTAATATCAGAGAGAAATAGAACGTTTAACCATTTATGGGCAAATGTATATATTGATACTGAACCTTGGTTTAAAATAGGAAAATACAGATCTCTCAGAAAGGAGAGAAATGAGGCTGACTCAAAATATTTCCCAGGAGCCTCAATTTAACATTGTTCATTCCTATAGAATGTAATTCAGTGCCACGTGTCACAGCTCACTTGGCTGAATTTATACTAAGTCATGCTTTAAAGAGGAAACCTTTAATCTTTTCAAAAATTGAGCTATCAACATGAAAACCATACTTTTTTAGGCTACTTGTTTATGATTATTCTGTTCGGATACCTCAGACCATAGCATAGTATTGGGGAAGTTTGCAATAGTTTTTATAGTCTGATGGCCATATGTAGTCTCATTCATTTCTTGAACACGTCTGAAGATTCTGCTCTTTTAGCAAATTAATAGTTGCAAGAAGAACATTCTATTAATTCACTTAAAGTGCAGGTCAGTTATGACAACCTTGCTCTTTCCACCTGTTGAATGCATGAAGCAAATTTTGCTAAAAGCCTTATTTTCTGGTTCCTTGTTGGACCATAAACCTCAAACTCTCTTGCCATCCCGCCAAAAAAGAAAAGGCACATAACTGTTCTCACTAGTGAGCATGAATGTTAACCATGTAATGTGATCGGAGCCCCATTTTGCATAATCAACATTCACCACATGCCTATTGAATACCTAATATTTTCCAGGTGTTTCACTGCAAGAGAACGAACAAGATTACCTTTTGAGTTCCCTTATAGCATTTGAATTACCACCACCTTTTCTTGGTTAGATTTAGTTGCGGTCATCTGTCAAAGAGACGGATCTGAACTTGAACTCTCTTGGTACAATGTGGCCTAAGTTTTCTGGCTAGAACTAGATTTTACCCTGGAACAGGAACTACCAAGATTTTCTGCAGCTGGATTTTCAACTTGATTAATCAAGTAGAGCTGCTTTTGCGTAGGTAGTGAGGACTTAAGAGGGAATTGTCAAGCAAGGTTTGAGCTAGGCACAAGAGTACCGGTTAGTTTTATTTTGTGAACACTCGGAAACATTCCACAGTTATGTACAAATCAGTTGCCGTGAGAAGAACGCCAGATCCCCAACTATTCTGAGCCGGGAAGCCAGCAAGCTACTATGAGGAGACAGACACCAGAGCGTTCATCAAAGCCGAGTAAGTGAGCAGAGCAAGAAGGCCTTGGGGATTCCCTCTGAGGCGACTTTGCTTTCGAGTTTTGGTGTTCTTCATAACAGCAGGGTTCTAGACATGGGGTATGGTCATTTCTACTTTGCATTAAATACTTACTCCTGCGTGCTTTGCGTTGGAAGCAAATTAGCAAGAGCTTCCTCTCTCAAACTGGACAAGTTCGGGCATTGAGTGCCTCTGTCTATGCCCCACGGGCTCATGTTTCATACCATTGCTCTCAAAGTCTCCGCTTGGGTCACATCTGGGGCCCTTCTCTCTACTCATCCTTCTGAATTCAGCATCTTTTGGGATGGATCACATACCCCAATTATCACTTCTGTAGGTCTCAGGACTCAGGATTTTCTACCACTTCTACCCTGATGCCCTCTACTCTCCCTCAACTTTCTCCCTAAGTCTGTCAAACTACAGCATCTGATCTGATTTACTTCTTGGTTCTCTGTCTTGCTGTCTCTCGAGTTTCTCTCTTGGGAAGTTCCCTGACCTCAATTCTTTTCAACTGTTGTTTCACAGAATGATTGGAAAACCCATCTTTCCTGTCTTGATCTAACTCTGGTTCCCCACTCAGTTTCCTCTTGCAAGCAGTGTGCGTGCACTGACATTATTGTCATGTTTAAAACTGAATTATTACCCGACATTCTCCGGATGTTCTCCTCAGACTCTTCTGAGAAAGCGTGGAGTGTTGGTCAAAACAAATGAACTTGGTGAAGTATAATTTTTTAAAAAGCCATTAGGTTCTCTTCTTCCCTCGTCTAGGGGTTAACAGCACGTTTCTCCAGTCATGCTGTATTATACATCGATACTGTGTGCTTGTCCCTGTCCCTGGGCCAAGTGAGTTCTGGTGTCTGATACTTCTTTTCCTGGCCAACTGGTCATTCAAGTAAGAAAAACGTTCTTCTTTTTCCCTACCTGTTCACCCCAATCAGCAGTACCCAGGCAATCTCGGCTGTGGCCAAATATCTTTTCCTCCCCCTGGGCCCAGTTTCTGTGCTCCTTTTTCATGATTCCTCAGGCACTTGGACTAATTAATCTCTCTGCTGAGCTCTGCCTTTTGCTTGACTCTTCAGCCTGTGCTTGGTCTCCTGGTGTAAAGGCGAGATTCTGTGATTCTTTGGTTTACTTGAATGTCTTACACCCTCTGGGGCTTTGAGTAAGTCTGACAGAGACTCAGGTTAAGCTGTCTTTTTATTATGCAGACATTTCCATTGAAAATCTGGGAAGTGTCACATATTGGTATTTCAGTGTCTGTATTTAGGATCCGGCAAGTAGGGAGCTGCTAGAAAAAATGTTTTTCTAGCTTTGTGTTTGCTTTTGTTTTTGTTCTATTCTTTCATAGGGAGACCTCCTTCTACATCCTACAGGGAATCTACTGGGGGTGTGTGTTTATTTTCTTTTATCCATACAAAGACTTTGTGCTGTCTGTCCGTGGGGCAGATAGTAACACATCCATTGAGGAAACTGAGGTTCAGCGTGGTTCAGTGGTGTGTCCAGGCCATGCTGGTAGTGAATGGCTGAGCTGAGTCTTGAACTCTAGTTGACTGTCTCTTACAGTCAAGACGGAGGGAGGTTTTCCCCCTTTGGAAAATTGTATTGCCTGGCCTTTATCGATAAGTTGTCTCTACTGATTTATCATCAAAGCGAAGTTCGAGTTCACGTCTAATCATCTTCTGCCCCTCAATGTCTCCCAGCCTGGGTTATCCCACTGGGCATGTGTTCTTGGTCTTACGCCTGCCTGGGTTGGGCGGCCCCGTACTCACCTGTCTCGGATGCCCGATGCTAATGCTTCCTGCACAGAATCAGACGCCAAACCTATTCGAGCTAGGAGGGAATTCAGAGTCCTTTTACTCTAACCTGCCGCCTTATGGATAGGGAACTGAGGTCCAAAGAGATTCTGTGATTTCCCAAATGTGTACAGCTTGTTGGAAGTAATGCTCAGTTCACTGCCTGGATTTCCTTAGTCCTAGATGCTCTTCACTGTTAAATCTGGGTTAAAATGAACATATTCCTGGAAGGGAAAAATCTTTAAGTTGTTAGGAGTTACTAACACCAATGTGAGAATTAGCCAATCTGATTCTTCCGAGTGAGCGCTAATTCAGATCGCCAAACCAGCTGGCCCGCATGTCCAGACTCGAGCTGATACATGCCTGATCCAGATCCTCTAAATATTCACTGCTGAACAGAACAGGCTGTATCATTTATTTTTTCAGGTGCTTTCACCTTTTCTCATTTAAAATGTCTTTCTAGGTAACGAGGTATTGTTCTTTGCATTTGAAGATGGTAGATTTACTTTATTTCATCCTTCTCCTCTTCTAAAACTATTTTTTGTCAAGGCATGGACAAGCTGTCCAGGTTGAGGGGGCAGTCTGTGACGGAGGAAAAATCGAGATGAATTGGCTTATATGAGGAAGCAGCCCATGACTTTAGTTTCAGTAACCCTCTGAAGGCCATCAGGAAATGAAGCCCATCTGATTTTTCTGTCCTTGGATAGGATACAGACCTATGTTTCCACAGGTAGAAGTTAATGCTGGCTTTTCTGTTAGATCGAGTTTCTTTCAAGTCTCCCTAACCACCATCCCCTCGAAGGTCCCCACAAGGCCTGCTTCAAGGTCAGCTGGGTATCTAGATTTTGTAAGCTATTTTGGGGCTATCCCAATCACACAATCTTTACTGACAGCTTTCCCTGATCCTATAATGTACCCTTACCGCAGAGCAGAGGGTGAGGGAGACAGAATCTCAAGCAGACTCCCCGCTAAGCAAGGAACCCACGTAGGGCTCGATCTCACAACCCTGAAAGCATGACCTGAGCTGGAATCAAGAGTCAGAGCTTAGGGGCGCCTGGGTGGCACAGCGGTTGGGCTTCTGCCTTCGGCTCAGGGCGTGATCCAGGTGTTACGGGATCGGGCCCCACATCAGGCTCCTCTGCTATGAGCCTGCCTCTTCCTCTCCCACTCCCCCTGCTTGTGTTCCCTCTCTCGCTGGCTGTCTCTATCTCTGTCGAATAAATAAATAAAATCTTAAAAAAAAAAAAAAAGAGTCAGAGCTTAACCAACTGAGCCACCCAGGTGCCTCTGAAAGATTTTAAATACATACACAAAATAATCAATTTTGGTTTCTTGATTTATTAAGCTTAGACTCTCAGATAAGTACTTGTCATTCATAGGCTTTCATCAGAAGTTGCATTTGCTTCGTAAAAAGTTATCCATAGGCCAAATGTCTTGCAGGGTATGAAGTAGGAATATGTCATTCTCCCTGATTTTTAGTTGCATTTGTCTAAATGTGAATTAATGAACTTGTAGCAGAATATTCTTGATGGGAACTGTGTCTTTTCCATCTGGAAATAAAAGGTTCCTTTATTAAGGTTCACCTTTAGCTAATAGACTGGAAAATGCTGGGTCAAATTTCAGGACTAAGCAAGGCTATTTTCACCCCTGGAAGTCTTGGAAGCAATGCGTAGTGATAAAAGTCAAGAGGTACTCAGCACATAGGAAGCCTGGTTCCATGGCTGAACATACTTGTGAAGGGCCCTGTCAGAGAAAATTCTTGGATTGGTTTTAGAGTTGCAACCACCCAGAACTTTCTTGGGCCGAGTGCTAGTTGAAAGAGAGGCTATAATTTTAAAAGTCCTGTTGGTATTCTGTTAAAAGGAAGGTTGTTTCCCATCTTATTTTTGTTTCGAGGGCATGGTTTGAATTGGATCTCTTTTGTCCTATACTTAAAAAGAATTGGATTCTGCATTTATTGTTTTTGGTTATTGATGTGTTGTATCGGGGGAGATTATCCCTATGAGGAAGTATCCTATTCTGGTAGGCAATATGGAATCTCGGGTGTTCCCACCCCACACATATTTAGTCTTTTCATTTTCTTCTTGCCCGGGGAACAAGAGTGTGCTCCTTGCGACAGAGGAGCTGGCTGTTGTGCTGTAATTCGTACAGATGGAAGCTTCAGGTGAGGTAGGAGCTAATAAGAAATTTTAATAGCATGGATTCCAGAGCGGGGCCAGAAAGTGCTCTGGAGTTTGCTGAGAGGAAAACAAAGATTCAAGACTGAAACTGGTTCTGATTTGAGCTGAGACTATACATTCCCCTGATGTCAGGAGATTTCTTAATTAGCATAGAGTTGTCTGGAAATCTATTCTTTCCCTCGTTTGCTTCCTCAGGCTTTGCAGCCATCTGACCAAAAAGAAGGCTGATGTGGGACTGTTTGGCAGTCAAATGGGTAGGGAATCCAGTAAGAAATACCTCATTTTCTTTTTTGCATGACCGATCTAGGAAGTCATGACAAAGTCACTCATGTGAATAGTTAAAAATATTATTCTTAGTCATTTCACAAGAAGGCAACTTTAAACTTTTTTCCTGTTTCTCAGAAAAATTAGAACCTACACTAATACCTTCTTGTGCAGTTTGGAATCGAAGATTCTTTCTTTCTGTCGTCTTCCGAGATTTATTCTTAGTAGTCTTGAAGAGAGATTTAAAATATTTTCCTTGGTATTGACAATAAACCAGTCAGTGTTTTAGGTTGAGTATCACTCCATATCATGTTCACCAATCATAAAGCATATTTTGGAATTCCCTAACCAGATTATTATGTACTTGGCTGTGTTTCGAATCATTCAATAGCATCGAGGGCTTAGGTGGCTTGATTTTTCTAAGGGGAAATCAAGAATCTAGCATGATAAAGGGAACCTCAGATACCACCCGGCATCAACTCTTAGATTTGAGACAGAAGGACCTGACACTGGAGAGAACGGGAGTCTTAAGTGAGGTCGCAGTGCTAACTGGTGGCAGAGGGAAGAGAGGAAGAAAGAGAGGCTCCAGAGTTAGGCAAACTTCTTCATGCAGGATTTTGTTTCGGGCCACTGATAAGCTTGTTGCAGGAATTCTCTGCCTTTCGTGCCCATGATTCTTTTTTTTTTTTTTTAAAGATTTTATTTATTTATTTGACAGAGATAGAGACAGCCAGTGAGAGAGGGAACACAAGCAGGGGGAGTGGGAGAGGAAGAAGCAGGCTCATAGCAGAGGAGCCTGATGTGGCTCGATCCCATAACGCCGGGATCACACCCTGAGCCGAAGGCAGACGCTTAACCGCTGTGCCACCCAGGCGCCCTGTGCCCATGATTCTTGGTCATGCTGCTTTGAAGAATGAGGAGGTGGACCGGATGAAGAGTGGTGGGCAGGAGAGCGAGGTTTATTGAGCAATAGCACAAAGCTCCCGGAGAGGGAGGGGGGCCCCCGAGAGGGCTGCCCCAGAAGTGTCTAAGTTTTGGGATTTTTATGAGCTCTTTTGCGGAACTATCTTAAGCAACCAGGGTGTGCTGAGTCGTGCCAATCAGGGCTTAGGGCACGTATCTGTCTACCTATTAGGTTAATGTCTACATGCTGATGGTCTTTTTGGGTGGATATCTGGGGGCTTATTCTTAACTGCCCCTTGCCTGTGATAGGGACAAATGTCTTGTGGTTAATTGTCTTATTTTAGGATGTTTTGCAAAAGTCACTTCTGGAAAGGCTGCAAAGCAGAATGTTAATGCGGTTGGTCCTGTCTAAGCTGCAAAACAGGATGTCAGTGCTGTTTTATTTTAGCTGTCCGGACTCCATATCTTCTTGTTGAGGACCCCGGCCCTGATTACCTGACTGTCCAACTCACTCCTAACATGCTGATGTGTGTTGTAAATCTCCGATGTGGAGAAAATTTTTAATTGTAGGGATTTTTTTTTTAAAAGATTTATCTATCCACTTTGAGAGAGAGAGAGAGAGAGAGAGAGAGTAAGGGGAGGGGCAGAGGGAGAGAATCTTTCAAGCAGACTCCCCCTTCAGTGAGGAGCTCAATGCAGGGCTCAATCCCACCACCCGTGAGTACATGATCTTGAGCCAAAACCATCTTGAGGCTTAACTGACTGAGCCACTCAGGCGCCCCTAATTGTAGGGAAATTTAATAAGCATCTTTCCCCAATTTATTGGTCAAGGAACACCTTCCTGGCAGAACTGAGCAAGCCTGGGGCTCATGAACCATGCTTTAGAAATACTGTTCTTTACCTTACTCCACCCTTTAACCAAAATATGTTTTTTTTTTTTGCAAGTGAAACAGTCTTAACAGCTGAAATTTCACATTTCATTGTCCCCATTGTTCTATATCCAGGGAAAAAGATATGGGGATGCAACGGAAATGAGAACAGTAAGTGACTCTGGAACTGCTTTTGTTCTGAATCTTCAGGACATGGTTTAGATTTAAATCCTAAAAAATGAATTAACTGGTAAGGGAAGGAGGAGCTTCTAAACTCTCAATAGGTAAACCAAAAAGCAAAGGCAGAGAATCAGCAATGTTTTGTTGCAAGGAGAACAGATTTCTTGAATGATATGAATACATATGGGGGCATGAAGGGTGAACCTCATCTTGCTTCTTCTAACTTAGCCAAGCCCATCCAAATTATTTACGACAATTGTGTCAGTAAGAAATTATAGCAGCTACTTTAGATGAAACTAAATATATTCACTTAAATTTTAAAAAGGGACATCCAAAAGAAACATTCATGACATTGCAGTCAAAATTACTAGACCGAACAGAATTCACTAGAAACTTTTATTATCCTCTTCCCAGGAGCATGTTAGAGCTCTGAGGACAGAGATTCATGTTTCTTGTCCACTATATGAATTCTCAGTGCTTAAAAGTGTGATTGGCACAAAGTAGATGCTTAATAAATATTTGTTAAATAAAATAGTTATTTTTATTTAGTAGTTATTCTTTATTGATAAAGTAATGCAGACATTCATTTAAAAATTTAAACATTATGAAAGAGCACAGGATGAAAAGTTATGTTTACTCCTCATCCAGGAGTTCCTGACTCCCACCATAGAACAAACCATGGTAACTAGTTCGCATAATGTTCTTCTAGAATGTTCTATGCATGTCTAAGCATACATACATTTATGTGTGTGTGTATGCACATATACATTTATGTATATGGTTGGTTTTAAACAGGTAGAGACACAATATATAGATTGTTCACACGTTGATTTTATTCAATTTAATATCTAAGTGACATAGATTTTAAGAATTGCTTCCAACAAATGAAAAATTATATAACATTGACATTTTATTTTTCATTTCTTGATGATTTCATACATTATAAATCATTTGTGTTTCTTTTCTATGAACTGCCTCTAAGTTCTTTGTCAATCTTTCTATTGATTTAATGGTCTTTTATAACTGATTTGTAAGACGTCTTTATATACGAAGGAAATGAGCTCATTGTCATATGTGTTGAAATATTTTTCCCAGTTGATCATTTGTCTTTTGACTTTGTATGGTATTTTTTTCTGTGCAGAAAAAACCATTTTTTATGTAGTCATATTCACTAATCTTTTTGGAATTTGGTTTTGTGTATTGCTTAGGAAAGCTTTCTCATCTCCAAAAGGAAATAAATTCTCCTAACTTGCTTCTAATGGTTTTATTATTTCATCTTACATACTCAAATCTTTGACTCACCTCAAATTTAATTTGATGAAAGGTAGCTTTATTAGATGTTTTCCACATGGCTCATCAGTTGATTAAACCACATTGCTAAATTTTAATGTATTTAAGCATTCATTAAAAAAAATTAACTTTGTTATTAAGGAAAATTCCAAACTTACAAAAGTAGATAGTGAAGAATGTGAAAGACACCTGATAGGCAAGATTTTGACATTTTTGACCTTATCTAAAAAGACTGGAAATTTTCATTTCTTTCAGTTTAACAACTTTAGCTCTGTAAGTTGGAATAACAAGCATGTGTTATTCAAAACCGATCCCTCACATTGCTCCCAACAAATAAAACAATCATTTCCACAAAGGAAAACTTAAAAGTTTCCATAATTTTAAAACACTGTTAACAGTGGTGATCACGGGGAGCAAAATATCAAACAATATAATTCTATTTCCATCCTTGTTATCTTTCTGTTGCTCTTCACTCCGAGATCTTCGGGGTGCCTACCATCACACGGAAAAATCTGACTCACTGAAGAACAACAGCAACAGAATTCGTTTTGTTAATTTTCTAAAAGCTTAAGTGGATTTATGAATAGCAGCTAACACTTGGATGACAGTACACATTGGTGTATTTTGTTATTTTGTGTTTCTGACACTATTTTTTATTTTTATCTTAATTATTTTTCAATATGTACCTAGCTAGAGTTGGTGAACTGAAGGCACTGCTAGTGTTAAAATGTGCTGCATTAAAATATCATTGTCAGAGAATGAGAAGACAAGCCGCAGATTTGGGACAACGTTTGCAAAGGCATATCTGATAAAGGACTGCTATCCAAAATATACAAGGAATTCTTAAAACTCAACAAAAAAGAAAATGAATGATATGATTAAAAAATGGGCAAAACATTTTCACATACACCTCACCAGTTACAGAAGACAAATAAGGGGATGAAAGATACTCAACATCTTACCTTAGTAACAACCTATCAGAATGGCCTAAATCCAGAAGACTGACAGCACCAAATGCTAGTGCCGAAGTAGGGCAACAGGAACTCCCATAGGTTGATGATGGAATAGAAAAAGAGCAGAGCTATTTTGCAAGGCAGTTTGGTGGTTTCTTACAGAACAAAACATATCCTGACCATACTGTCCTTCAATTGCACTCCGTGGTATTTACCCAAAGGAGCTGAAAACTTAAAACCTGTCCAACAGATGTTTATAGATGTTTGGTAACACAGCTGCCAAAACTTGGAAGCAACCAAGATTTCCTTCAGGGAGGAATGGATAAACATACTGGCACATCCAGACGATGAAATATGATGAAGTGCTAAACGGAAACGAGCTATCAAGCCATGGAAAAACATGGAGGAACTTGAATGAATCTTCTAAGTGAGAGAAGCCAATTTGAAAGGGCCACTAACTGTATGATTTCAACTGTATGACATTCTGGAAAAAGCAAAACTATGGAGATGGTGAAAAATCAGAGGTTGATGGGTTGGGGGTAGGGAGAAGATTTTTAGGGCCATGAAAATATTCTGTATGTTACTATTCTAGTGGATACATGCCATTACAGATTTTTCAAAACCCACGCAATGCACAATACCAAGAGTGTCTCTATTTATTTACATCTTCTTGAGATCTTCTCTCAGCAATTCACAGTAGTTTTCAGTTTAAAAGTCTTACATGCTTTTGTTAAAGTTATCCCTAATTATTCTCTGATGATATTGTAAAGGGGATTGTTTTTAAAATGTTATTTCTCAATTTTTTGCTACTACATAGAAATATAATAGAATTTTTTAGATTAATCTTTTATCCTGTAACCATGCTAAATTCAATGATTACTTCTAGGTGTTTTTTGTTCGTTTTGTTTTGTTTTTAAAGAAGATTTGTTCGGATTTGCTACATGGATTCCTTAGGATTTTCTAAATTATGTTTTGATTTTCTTTAGGAGGCAGTTATGTCTTTTCCTTTCTAAATCTTTCAGTCTTTTATTTTTTTTTTCTTCTTACCTTATTGCACTAGCTATCATTGCCCAGACGAGGATAAATAGAAGTAGTGAGATGGGACATCCTTTGCTTTGTTCCTAACGATAGGGGAGTACTTAATATTTTACCACAAATATGATGTCAGCTGTAAGTTTTTTTCATAGATGGCCTTTTATGAGATGAAGTTCCCTTTTATAACTTGCATGCTTAGAAGTCTTTTTTTTTTTTAATCACGAATGGGTTTTGAATTTTGCAAATACATTTTCTGCATTTATTGAAATGATCATATGATTTTCTCTCTTTATTCTCGTATTATGATGATTTATATTGATTGACTTTCAAATGTTCAATCTAGGATCAACTCCCTATAGTTATGATATAATATCCTTTCTATATATTACTGGATTCAATTTGCCAACATTTTGTTACGAATTTTTACATCTATGTTCATGAAAGATGCCGGTCTACAGTTTTTTCATAATATCCTTGTCAGGTTTTGGTATCCAGGTTCTGCTGTCATCACAAAAAGAGTTGGGAACTATTCCCTCCTTGGCCTTCTGAAAGTTTTATAACGTTCTTTGGGTTTTTTGGATGCTCCTATGTTTTACCTCTCTAACGGCTGAGAAAGAAATTTAAATGGACATATTATCTCCTTTCCTGAAATGTGTATCTACTATGTAATGATAGCTCGTGAATGAAAAATTTTTGCATCATTTGCAAGTTGTCTCTGCCCACATATTGTAATCACTTACCTTCTTCTAAACCTAGCACAGGTATTTGAAGTATCAGAACAGCAAACCAAAATTAGCACTTATGTATGTGTGCACCTGCAAGTGTGTGCATAGATATATCTTGTTTGAGAAAATACACAGTATTCTGGAAGCATTTCTCTGAGTATAGAGTGTGAGAGCTGGATTTGAGCAACTTTTCATATTGTTTCATAAAATAGAGTACAAAGTATGTCTAAAAATCTATTCTTATGCTTTTTAACCAGTGTGTGAGGAATTATTGAAGATTATTTAAATTCTCAGATGCACCAAAAGCTTAATGAGAGCCAAGTTTTCTAGGCTTCTTTAAAATAAAGCTTTTCGGGGCGCCTGGGTGGCATAGCGGTTAAGCGTCTGCCTTCGGCTCAGGGCGTGATCCCGGCGTTATGGGATCGAGCCCCACATCAGGCTCCTCCGCTATGAGCCTGCTTCTTCCTCTCCCACTTCCCCTGCTTGTGTTCCCTCTCTCGCTGGCTGTCTCTATCTCTGTCGAATAAATAAATAAAATCTTTAAAAAAATAAATAAATAAAGCTTTTCCTCAGGGCTGCTGAGGCAATTGCACTCATTTAACTTTCATCTCGTTTTATTTTATCCAATCTCTTTCTTTCCAGAGTGTAATGAGCTGTGAAGTGGCCAAAATATAATCAGGGAAGGGAAAAGGAAAAAAATGAAGGTCTTGAATTAGACACAAATTGGAAAAATGAGTCTCAAAATAGTTGAAAACGGTCATTCCTTTTATTTTAGCTTCTTTGATATGTATGAACTACGATTGGCTTCTAGGATTTATAATTCACTCAGGAGTTTTTGATTTATTTTACCTTGTTATTGCTTCTGATAACAATATATGAGTAGAAATGAGAAAACAGATTTGTGGATTAAAACCCAAAACAACAGAATGAAGTTCATACAAGATCGATTTATTCTAAATTACTGTTCTGAGGAGAATACTCTCATAATGTAACTATGCTTTATATTTTTGGGAAAATATATGAATTTAAAATACAATTTACTTTGTTAAACAGACAGGGGAAGAATTGGAACAGATGTTTGGGTTGTGATTTAAAATTTTGGGGACTCAGAAATGATTACCTCTAGAAAGCCAAGAACTTTCTTTTCTTCTTCCTCTTCCTCTCCTCCTTCTTCTCTTCCTCCTCCTCATTTACCTTCTCCTCCTCCTCCTTCTTCATTTTGTTTTCTATTTGGAAAGACCATGCTTGAAGGTGTGCGCTGGGAACATGAAACCGACTTCAAGCATTTTTATATCAGTAGGGACTTGATTCAAATGCAGTCTTGCTAACCTTGGAGTACCACACCCAACACCTATTGTTGCATTTAGTGGCTTTTTTATTTAAATAGGTTATTTTCCCTTCATATGTCCATTTATTTTGTGTTTTTCACACACTGATGAAAAGAAGACATGACCCATATTTTGGTTCGGCTTGGAAAGTAATGATTGCTAGCAAGAGAGAATCCTGTAGCCAGAAGAGGGGAATTGAGAAGGACACAGGCCCTGAGAGGGGCCATCTTATCTTGTTTTCTTTACATAGAAATGTCTCAGGATGAGAGTGGAAACAATGTTTTGGACAACTATATTAAAAAATTGTTTAGCGGGCACATTTTCCAGTCATGTTATGATGAGAAACAGATGTGGATGCTGTTAAATCATGTCAAGTATGAACTGCCTGTGTAGCCTGTGAATATGTGTAAATATTTAACTAGAGCAACAGTCACATGAGAGCTGCTCTGGAGTAATCTTGGAAGCAGGAAACCACAAATTACAGGTCTGAAATTTACCATGCATGGCTTATGAGTTCAGATAAGTAAAACCAAATGAAGAGACTCTGAAAGTTTTATAAATAGTTCATGATTTTTGGTAGGGGGAGGGAAGGGAAAGGATTAGGGAGAATTTTAATGTACTTCAAGTACAATCAGTACATTTAATTATAACCAGAGCACTAAGAATCATCTGATAGGAATTCAGGTATGCATTTGAATCTATGTATAATACTTATCAACTTACATAGGAACAATTACTGTGAAATCATAGCTTACCCTAATTAGGTTCTGAAGTCAGCATGGAAGGTAAAAATCATATATATTCAGTCTTACCCTTGACAGTCTCCCGGGAAGGTATCCTGCTGGAGACAGAAAATACATAGTCCTACTAACAGCTAGAGTTGGAACTGATCCCCAGATCTTCTGCAGGTTTTGAAGGATGAGGATAGCTTTGGTTTATGGGCCAAATGGGAGGGGGGTAACTCTTGACTGCAGGAGCATGTTGCCTGGAAAATATGTATCTTTAAAGCTAGTGAGGAGGGCACGTATTGCATGGTGAACTGGGTGTTATACGCAACTAATGAATCATCGAACTTTACATCAGAAACCAGGGATTGGCTGTATGGTGACTAACATAATATAATAAAAAACATTAAAATAAAAAAAAAATAAAGCTAGAAGCACGCTGTGATGCTTGTCAGGTGCAAATGAAAACAGATTTGTGCCTTCTGTCTCCTCCACAGCCTGGAGCTTACGCTCCTAGAGGGGAAGAGTGGAATGGAGTTGCCCTCTTTTATTGCTTTATTTGTTTTCAAGTTTAATTTTCATGTCATCAAAATATATCATCTAGTTAGCTTCTGTGCTTTAAATTACTTTATTGTAGTATAGTCTCCATATAGTGAAATGCACAGCTCATCAGTGTGTTAGTTCTGAGTTTTCACAAATGCACATATTCATGTAACTCTCACTGTTACCAGGATACAGAATATTTCCCCTCTTGCTACATTACAGCTAGTCCTGCCTCTCTCCTCTCACCAGCCACAACCAGCATTCTGATTTCGTTCTCCACAGATTAGTTTTGTCTGTTCCAGAACTTCACTTCAATGGCATCACCTGGCACGTGCTCACGGATTTGGCTTCTTTTGTTCAGCAGAATTTATGCTGTTGCATGTATCAGTAATCCTTCATTTCTGTTTATTCCTGCTGATGGTATCATATAAGTATGTCACAATTTGCTTACTTCTTTTCCTGTTTTTGGACATTTGGGTTGTTTCCAGTTTGGGACTATTATAAATAAAGTCACTATGAATATTCATATACAAGTCTTTGTGTGGATGTATGTTTTCCTTTCTCTTGAGTAAATACTAAAGAGTAGAAGTGGTGGTCATAGGGTATGTTGTATTTAAACTTATTAAGAAATTGCTGGGGCGCCTGGGTGGCTCAGTCGGTTAAGCATCTGCCTTTGGCTCAGGTCATGATCCCGGGGTCCTGGGATCAAGCTCCGCGTTGGGCTCCTTGCTCAGTGGGGAGCCTGCTTCTCCCTCTCCCTCTCCCTCTGCTGCTCTCCCTGCTTGTGCTCGCTGCCTCTCAAATAAATAAATAAAATCTTTAAAAAAAAGAAAAGAAAAGAAATTGCCAAGCATTTAAAAAAAATGTTGTAGCTTTTTCCATGCTCATCAGTAATGTCTGAGAGTTCTGGTTGTTTCCCATCTTGCTAACATCTTTTTATCTTTTGTCATTTTATTGTGGTATCTCATTGCAGGTTCCTGGTGTTTTCCTAATAGTTCACTACGTTAACTTCATGTGCTTCTTGGCCATTTGTAGATCTTTCGTGAAGTACCTGTTCAAATCATTTGCCCATTATTAATTGGTCTAGCTGTCATTTCATTATTGAGTTGGAAGAATTCTTTATATATTCTGGATATTGGTTCTTTGCTTGATATATACTTTGTGAGTATTTTCTTCCATCTGTGGTTTGCTTATTCTATCAATGTAATTTTTATTTATTTATTTATTTATTTATTTATTTAATTTATTTTACAGAGAGAGAGAGGGAGCGAGCCGTGGGGTGGGGCAGAGGAAGAGGGAGAGAGTCTCAAGTCAACTCTGCATTGAGCACAGAGCCCCACGTGGGGCTGGATCTCATGAACCTGCGATCGATCGCAACCTGAGCGGAAACCAAGAGTCAGATGCCTAACTGACTGAGCCACCCAGGCCCCCCTATTAATATCACTTTTAGTGAGAAGAAATATTTAATTTTCTCTTTTATGCTTTCTGCATCCTGGGCGAGAAATCTTCATGTACGTCAAGTTTTTGAAAATATTCTTTAATGTTTTCGTCGGGAAGCTTTATAGTGTTAACTTTTATATTTAGGTCTATGAGGTAGGAACTGAAGTTAATTTCTTTTTTTCTTCATAAGGATATCCACTTGTTCCAGGAGTATTATCGAAATGTCTTTTCTTTCTACATTGATTTGCTCTGGTGCTTTTGTTGAAAATCAATTGACTATAGGGGCGTGTCTTTATTTCTCAACCCTCTCTTCGGTCCCATTGTCAAATTGTATCTCCTCATACCAGTATCATGCTCTCTCAATTGTCATAACTTTATTGTAGATCTCTTTTGACTTTTCTTAGCCATGTTTTGTGGTTTTTAGTACAGAGGCTTTAGATGTCTTTTGTGAAATTTATCCATAATTTTTTTTTGTTTTTTGATGCTATTATAAAGAGTATTATTTTTTAAATATAATTTTCCATTTATTCATTACTATTATATAGAGATACTGTTGTTTTTGTCTGTTGACTTTGTTTCCTGAGGCCTTGCTAACTCAATCATTAGTTGTGGAATAGTTGTTTTGTAGGTTTCTTTGGATTTTTCTATGTATATAACCATGTTATTTGTCAATGACGAGAGTTTTATTCCTTTTTTAAAAAGTTTTATACTTTTTATTTATTCTTCCTGCATTACTACACTGGCTAAACCTACCAGAACAATTTTAAATAGAAATGATAAGGGTGAATATCCTGGTGGTGTTTTTGACTTTAATTGGTAAGTGGTCAGCCTTTCACCATTAGGTATGATATTAGCTGTGGCTTTTTGTGCATGTTATTTTTTATGTCGAAGAAATTCCTCTATTCATAATTTGCTGGCAGTTCTTTAATTTTATGAAAGAATATTGAATTTTTTCAAATGCTTTTTCTGAATCTACTAAGACATACGATTTTTCTCTTTCATTGTGTCAATGTGCAAAATTACATTGATTGATTTTTTTTTTAAAGATTTACTTACTGATTTTATAGAGAGAGTGGTGTGGGGGCAAGGAGCAGAGGGAGAGGGAGAGAGTCCTAAAAAGACTTCCCACTGAGTGCAGACAGAGCCCAACACGGGGCTTGATCTCGTGACCCTGAGATCATGACCTGAGCTGAAACCAAGAGTCAGAAGCTTACCCAACTATACCGCCAGACGCCCTTATATTGGCTGATTTTTAAAAGTGAAAACAAACTAGTATTCTGGAATGTATTTGCCTTTTTATATATTGCAAATGTTTTAAAGGCATTTTGTGTTTGTGTTCATGTGAGACATTTGTTTATAATATTCTTTTCTCATAATTTCCTTCTTTGTTTTGGTAGCCTCATAAAAATAGTTTAGAAGTGTTTCTCTACCCTTTTTTTTATTTTAATTTTTTTTTACTATATTATGATAGTCACCATACAGTACATCCCCGGTTTCCGATGTAAAGTTTGATGATTCATTAGTTGTGTATAACAACCAGTGCACCATGCAATACGTGCCCTCCTTACTACCCATCACCAGTCTATCCCATTCCCCCACCCCCCTCCCCTCTGAAACCCTCAGTTTGTTTCTCATAGTCCATAGTCTCTCATGCTCCATTCCCCCTTCTGATTACCCCCCCTTCTTTATCTCTTTCTTCCCCCACCGATCATCCTAGTTCTTATGTTCCATAGATGAGAGAAATCATATAATTGTCTTTCTCTGCTTGACTTATTTCACCTTAGCATTATCTCCTTCAGTGCTGTCCATGTTGCAGCAAATGTTGAGAATTCATTCTGATAGCTGAGTAATATTCCATTGTATATATGGACCACAACTTCTTAATCCAGTCATCTGTTGAAGGGCATCTCGGATCCTTCCATGATTTAGCTATTGTGGACATTGCTGCTATGAACATTGGGCTGCACATGGCCCTTCTCTTTACTACGTCTGTATCTTTGGGGTAAACACCCAGTAGTGCAATGGCTGGGTCATAGGGTAGTTCAATTTTTAACTTTTTAAGGGACCTCCACACTGTTTTCCAGAGTGGCTGTACCAACTTGCATTCCCACCAACAATGTAGGAGGGATCCCCTTTCTCCACATCCTCTCCAACAATTGTTGTTTCTTGCCTTGTCTATCTTTGCCATTCTAACTGGCGTAAGGTGGTATCTCAGTGTGGTTTTGATTTGAATTTCCCTGATGGCTAATGATTTTGAACATTTTTTCATGTGTCTGTTAGCCATTTGTATGTCTTCATTGGAAAAGTGTCTGTTCCTATCTTCTGCCCATTTTTTGATTTGTTTATTTGTTTCTCGTGCATTGAGTTTGAGAAGTTCTTTGTAGATCTTGGATACCAGTCTTTTATCTGTAGTGCCATTTGAAAATATATTCTCCCATTCCATGGGCTGCCTCTTAGTTTTTTTGACTGTTTCCTTGGCTGTGCAGAAGCTTTTTATCTTGATGAAGTCCCACAAATTCATTTTATCCTTTGTTTCTCTTGCCTTTGGAGATGTGTCTTGAAAAAGGTCACTTTGACCGATGTCGTAGAGGTTGCTCTATGTTCTCCTCTAGGATTTTGATGGATTCCTGTCTCACATTGAGGTCTTTCATCCATTTGGAGTTTATTTTTGTCTCTACCCTTTTCTGGCAAATAGAGTTAGTAACCCTTTTTTACATTATATGGTTATTTTGAGAATTGATTGAATGAATCTATATTAAAATCTTTAAAACATATATGTGGTATATCTAAATAAATAAAATGTTATTCATCTTTCTAGTAATATTACATTAGTGTATCTCATAAGCATCTATTAAATGAAATTCTGTATTATGACATTTCTAAGCTGAGGGAACATCATTTATTTGTTTCTTTGACATACTTAATTGGAAGATGGTATATTTAGCTCCAGGGTAATAAAAAAATAATTCACATATGGTTACTTTTTTATAGAACTTCCTTATAATTATGAGTAGACATATTATGAAGTACAAAGTTCATCCTGAAATATCGAATATAACCCCAATATGGTTTTGTATTAATATTTAAATATATTCTAGTTTCTGAGATTGGTGGTTCATGTATGGGGGAATTTATAGTAATTATCCACCAACACATTATTATACTCCCTCATACTTCTCCCTTTCCTTGATCTTGTTGGCAAGTAGAATGTTTCCTAGTTGTATGGCTAGAAGATATATATTTGATTATATATATGCCTTCTGAAAATATTCTGGGGTCATACTTATTTTTTCAAAAAGATGATGCTTAAAGTAGAACTTTATCTGAAAGCCTAAATTTGCTGATCTTGAAATGCAAGCTACCCTCATTTCAATAAAATAAAAATGATTTTGTTAGAAATTGTGCAGTAATTTTCACAGACAGTGAGTTGCAGGAGGAGAGGATTGTGTTTGCACCTAAGCATCTGAAATGCAAATATATATTTCTTCATCCAAAATTGTTTCTTTCTTTAGAGACACTTTCATGTCAGCTAATGATGTTTTTTTGTTTTGTTTTTTTACTTGACTAAGGTCACAATTCTTGTCCAAATGTAGGGATATCTGAAAAAGAAGGAAGGGACCTCCCAAAGAGCCAGTGGGTGGTTTTCCTTTTACGTGCAGGAGAGGCCAATATCAGGGCAACCCAACCACTATTTTACCAAGTGCTACCTAAAGCAAAAGTTAAGAATTTACACATTTAATCTTGATTCTATGTTTTTGTATCTTTATTTTCATTAATTTCCCAAAAATATTTATGTTAAAAACTTTAAGTTGACTCTGTCTTCCCTATCTGAAGACAGATCTGGGAATCTGTATCCCATGGCCAAATTCAGAGGTACTAATGGGCCCCACTATTATTTCCTGAGCTAAGAGTGGATCCACAGGACTTAGAGATAAAATATGAGACTTAAAAAAAAAAAGATTTTATTTATTTATCTGAGAGAGAGAGAGAGAGAGAGAGAGAGAGAGAGAGAGAGCATGAGCAGGGGGAAAGGCAGAAGGAGAGGGAGAGGCAGACTACCTGCTAAGCAAGGAGCCTGATGTGGGGGTCAATCCCAAGACCCTAGCATCATGACCTGAGCTGAAGCCAGATACTTAACCAACTGAGCCACCCAGTCACCCCTAAAATATGAGACTTAGGACACTGTCACCATCAGTGGTGGATACCAGCCATTCCCATCAGTGACCCTTGCCACAAAGGAGATTAACTAAAGCCTCTGACCTTTTTTCTTCCTTTTTCCTAATGCCCAATATTGTAACCATGTTTGAAATAAAGATCTTTCCATTGATCTCCACCCTGGGGATCTGGGCTACTTGTAATTCAGTTTATTCATGTTAGTAAAATAGCTGTTATTAGAGAAAACCCTTGGCTTTGCTGTATTTTGAAGCTCTTCAGATGTCTAAGGACTCCCACTCTTAGTACTTTATCTCTACACCTTTCATTGGCCCTCTCTTTCCGTATAGAAATGTCACACACAGGAATGATTTGTCCCATGTCCCACAGAAGTGTCCTATAAATATTTACTGAACACCAAGACTGTTGAGTGCTTAGGATACAAGGGCCAGCAAAAACATTCACTCCACCTGTTCTCCTGAGGCTGTAAGTCTGATGTGGAGACAGATGGTAATGAAATAGTCATATACAGTCATAACTACAAAGTAGATGGGGTCCTGAAGGGAAAGGAACCCACTTCTATGAGCTTATCCCTGAAAACGTTGGAGATAAAAGGTCTTTCAAGGACTTCTTCCATGGTCCTGATCTAATCTCATATTATCTTTTACAAAACAGAACTTTTCAGAATGTTATATTTCTCATGTCAAGTTTTGAGATCAACTGTTGAACAGTGTATGAGAATTCAGTGAGAACCACAACAATCAATACATTTCTGAGCTTTCTTTCACCGTTAGAAGAGGCCAAAGAATTCTTAGGATACCAGACTAGAGAGGGAAACATGAGAGAAAGAACAGGTTTAAAAAAGTGAGAAGATGTGGAAATCTTTTCCAAGCAGATAGATTTGACCTTTGATTGATTCGTCCTTAGCATCTTAGTTGGTAACGTGTACAATATGTATATTTGTACATTCCTTCATTTCTGCTGATTGGATCAAACTTGTATGCACTAGCATCTCATTCATCTTTCCAGGCTGCTTTGCATTCTTTTGGGAGATCTGTTGAGCACAGGGTCCTAATGTCTGATTTAATTTTCCTGCTGTCATTATCTTAAGCAGTTTCCCTTGACTCTGCTCAGTTTCTACAACTCTAAAACAAGCTGCTCGTACTCCAAGGATTTATTTTTATGAACAAATTGAAATCAGATTAACTGTAAAGAAAGCACAAATGTAAGTGATATGATTATAAGCCACGGAGCAGGGTAAACTTCCTTCTTAATGTCAGAGGAAATGTCAAGGTGACGTGGCAGTGGCCATCTGTAGATCGGAGTCAGAAACAGGAACAGAAGATGAAGTTTTGGCTCCTTAAAACTTTCTGCACCTTTATATGTGCATACATCCAGTTACACATCATTTTGGAATGTATTTACTTAAATATTAATTCAGAAAACCCTTATTATTGGGTCTAACAGGGACTGGATTTAAGGCAAAATATCTTTGCTTGATCGATGCAGTAGTATAGACACATAACAAAGGGAAATGTTTCAAATATTCACTAGAATAGATTTTTCTAGCCCCTTAAAACATTTTGGAGGCATAATTTATATAGCATTAGTTTGAAATACCATCTATCTATTTCTTAGATTCTCTATTCTTTAAAACCTCTAAGACATCTGTGTGGTATTGATTTGTTGTCATAAAGGAAACAAAAATATAACTTAAAAGTACTTGAAATATAATTTTCACAAGGTATTGAATAATGTTATTTGTATATTTAGAAGTTAATATTGAAATTAATTTATCGATAATTTGAAAACAGGGAACATGACTAGGTATCAGATTTGGGGACAGGGTGGATGGAGAGTGTCATTCACTGAGATGAGGATGAAGAATACATTTTTTTAGGAAAAATGGTAAGCTCATTTTTTCCCATATTTAGGAAACTCTAGTATTTGGAAATGGGGGATGGCCAGTGGGCAATCTAATGGATATCTCGGAGCTTGAAATTCTGGCTTGAAATATGGATTTGGTATCCATTGGCATTGGTGACAGTGAAGTAAAATATAGTATGAGAAAGAAAGCACATGAACAGGGCCCCAGGGAGCACCAATATTTAAGAGATGAAAGGAGACAAGGGGGAGCCAGGGGTTGGAGGAGAGATGACAGTGAGGTGGAAAGAAGACTGGGAGGAAGTGAAGTCCTGAAAACCAAGGGAAGGGAAATATTGAGACAGCATCCTGTGCTGGGGGAGGTCCGTAAAAAAGGTTGAAAAATACCCAGAAAAAAAAAAGTGCCTGCCAGTTTTGATGTGAGTATCCTGATACAGCTGTGTCTGAAGTTCACTTTCAGGGCTTTGAGAACCAAGTGCATGGTGAGAACTGGAGCAGTAAGAGGAAATTTCTCTTAAGAACTTGCCTGAAGGTTAAAAAAACAAGGAGTGACTAAGTAGGGCTTTAGCAGAACGGATTTTTTTAGAGGTAGGTGGGATTTAAACATTGTTACCCATTTAGAGGAAAGAAAGTAAAAAGGGTTTCTTTGAAGATACAAGAGAGAGAAGGGATGATAAATGAGCCTTCTTTGAAGAACCAGGAGGAGCTGGCTCCCAAACACGGTGTAGGGATTGGTCTCCGATAGGACGAGAAAGGCAGGAAGTATGTAAGAATGATCTCTAACTCTTCTGAGACACAAAAGGTCAGGTGGTTGAATGAGAGATGGAAGAAGGAAGGATATACTGGATGGGAAGGTAGAGATAACTGTTGTTTTCTTCTGTCCGTCAAGCAGTCATTAAGCACATGTCCTGAGCTCCTGTTACGCTTCCGGCACCATAATGGGGATTAATGGTGAAGCAAAACAAATATGATCCCTGTCACTGTAGGGGGGGGAGGGGAGCAGACATGAATCTTTTATTGTTTTTGTTTTGTATTTTTCCAAGACAGGATCTGTAGCTTCATAATATTTTCAAAGGCATTCAGGAAGACCCATTAGCTGGGTAGTAAACATTAGAATAAAAATTCTAAAGATGGTCTATTTTTTATCTTCATTTTAAAATATTGATATATAATTGACATAATACTATACTAGTTTCAGGTGTATAACTTAATGATTTGATATATGTATATATTGTAGAATGATCACCACACTGAGGCTGGCTAACATTTATCACCATGCATAGTTACAAATTCTTTCTTTCTTGTGATGAGACCTTTTAAGATCTACTTGCTTACCAACTTTGAAATAGTCGGTATAGTATTATTACTTATAGTCACCATGCTGTATATTACATTCCCAGAACTGATTTTTTTTTTTAAGAGTTTATTTTTTTGACAGAGAGAGAGACAGCCAGCAAGAGAGGGAACACAAGCAGGGGGAGTGGGAGAGGAAGAAGCAGGCTCCCAGAGGAGGAGCCTGATGCGGGGCTTGATCCCAGAACTCCGGGATCACGCCCTGAGCCAAAGGCAGACGCTTAACGACTGAGCCACCCAGGCGCCCCCAGAACTGATTTCTATTATAAATGGAAGTCTGTATCTTTTGACCACTTTCACCCATCTTGCCACCCCTCCCCCTCACCTCTGGCAACCACCCATTTGTTCTTTCTATCTGTGAGATTGTGTTTTTGTTTTCATTCCTTTTTTAAGATTCCACATATAAGTGAGATCATATTGTGTTTGTCTTCCTCTGTCTGACTTATTTCACTTAGCAAAACGCCTGTGAAGTCTATTCTTGTTGTTGTATACGACAGGATTTCCTTCTTTTTTACTACTGACTAATATTCCATTGTGTGTGAGTGTGCACGCATGTGCATGTACCACATTTTCTTTATCCATTCATCCATCAATGGACACTTAGGTCTTGGCTATTGTAAATAAGGCTGCAATGAACATAGGGGTGCAGAAATCTTTTCCGGTTAGTGTCTCATTTCCTTCAGGCAAATACCCAGAGTAGAATAGGTATGTTTTTAATTTTTTGAGGAACATCCATAACTGCGTTCCGTAGGACAGACATTAATTTTAATCATACAAATAAATACAAATTTTTGGTACTGATAAGAGCCCTGAAAAAGAGGGTTTTGAAGTTTTGGGTGTTTTGACTCAGTCAGAGAGCTGAGGGAATGTTGCTTGACAGATTTTTAGAAAATAGGGAGAGAACACTAGATACATAATATTTAATAAATGTTAGATTTTCTTTCTTTTTTTGAAAATCATATCATTTGGAAGAGACAGTATGTTTCAGCATACATTAATCTTCTTTCCCATATGTCCCTTTACAAAACTTTCCTCATCTAAGATGACTTGACATATTTGTAAGGGAGTTCCTTATTTTCATTTTAAATAAATGTACATGTTTACACTTCCAAAATGAGAACCATGAAGGACTGCATAAGGCATTTTTAACGGGCTGTTCCTGTGTTCCTAGCTTGCAGGTATCACAACTAACCTTAAGTTGAAAAATATTCTCATCCTGTAAGACTGACGACACATTAGACATGCAAAAATATTACCACATTATGGATAATGTAGAAATTGAACATGTTTTACCATCCCATGTATTGCAATAGGGGCTGGTGTATTTATAATTCCTTTACTGCCTTTTCTCAGGAAATCTGAAATTAATATGTACTAGGAGGCTGACTTCTGGATAAGGGATAAGTTTTTTAAAAAATGAATTAAGTGGTAAAGTTTTAAATCTTGGACACTCATTAAATATCTCACAAAGGAATATAAGCATATTTATCATATCTTGGCCTCTTCTCATTCTGTTCTTATTTCTTTCCACAATCACCATGCTTTCTTTTTTTAAATTTCAAGTATAATTAACATACAATGTTATATTAATTTCAGGTGTACAATATAGTGATTCAATAATTCTATACATTATTTAGTGCTCATTATAATAAGTGTGTGCTTAATGCCCTTTACCTATTTCACCCATCCCCTCAGCTACCTGTCATCTGGCAACCAGTTTGTCTGTTCTCTACATTTAAAAGTCCTTTTTTTTTTTTTGGGGTCTCTTTTTTCTTTCTTTGTTTGCTTTGTTTCTTAAATTCCACATATGAGTGAAATCATATGGTATTTGTCTTTTTCTGATGGACTTATTTTGCTTAGCATAAAATTCTCTAGCTCTATCCATGTCATTGCAAAATTTATATGTATATATATATATAATCTGATCCTTATCACCTTTGATATATATATGTATATATCACATGTTCCTTATCCATTGATAAGTTGATGGACCCAGTGATATTGCTGGGTCATAGGGTAGTTCTATTTTTAATTTTTTGAGGAACCTCCATACTGTGTTTCAGAGTGGCTGCACCAGTTTGCATTCCCACCAGCAGTGGAAGAGGGTTCCCCTTACCTCGTCCACACGTGTTGTTTCCTGTGTCATTGACTTTAGCCATTCCGACAGGTGTGAAGTAATATCTCGTTGTATTTTTGAACTCCTTTAGTTTTTGTTTGTCTGGGAAACTCTTTATCTCTCCTATTATTCTGAATGATAGCCTTGCTGGTTAGAATATTCTTGCTACAGCTTTTTCCCATTTGGCATTTTGAATATATCATGCCACACCCTTCTGTCTTGCCAAATTTCTGTTGAGAAATCTCCAGCTAGCCTTATGGGTTTTCCCTTGTAAGTTAAGGACTTCCTTAGTCTTTCTGCTTTTAAGAATTTTTCTTTATCACTATATTTTGCAAATTTAATTACAATATGTCTTGGTGTTGGCCTGCTTTTATTGATTTTGATGGGAGTTCTCTGTGCCTCCTGGATCTGGATGTCTGTTTCCTTCCACAGATTAGGAAAATTTTCTGCTATTATTTCTTGAAATAAATATTATTCCCCCTTTACTCTGTCTTCTTCTTCTGGGACTCCTATAATACACATGTTGTTATGTTTGGTGGAGTCACAGCATTCCCTAAGTCTATTCTTGTGTTGCATAATTCTTCGTTCTCTCTTTCGTTCAGCTTCATTATTTTCCGTTATTTTTCTTCTACATCACGTATTTGTTCTTTTGCTTTTTTCAGCCTACGATTCATTGCATCAATCCTGTTTCCAATCTCTTTTATTGCATTCTTCATCTCTGAGTGATTCGTTTTCAACTCTTTTATCTCTGTGGTAAGGGTCTCACTGACATCTTCTATTCTTTTTTCAAGCCCAGTGAGTATCCTTACGATTGTTGCTTTAAATTCTCCATTAGGCATGTTACTTATATCTGTTTTGCTTAGATCTCTGGCCATGGACTTACTTTGTTCTTTCCTTTGGGATAAATTCCTCCATCTTGGGATTTTGCTAAGTTTCTGCCTTCTACTGTGTGTTAGAAAAGCCAGTTATATCTCCTGCTCCTAAAAGTAGTAGCCTTATAAAGAAGAGGTCAGGTAGTGTCCAGGGCCTGGTGCTTCAGGGAGTGTTTCTGGTGTGTGCCGCATGCACTCTGCTATCGTGATCCGGCTGCTCTTTCTTTCAGGCCGGTCATCTGCAGAGGCCCTTCTTGTCTGCTGTGGGCAGTGTTTGATCCCTGGTCTGATCATGGTGAGTTTTCACTAGGAGTGCTTTGGTTTGCTTGTGAACTGAGACTTGACATCAACTACACCAGAACTGAGGCCCTGCAGAACTCTTTGGTTGGAATATGTGGTGTGGGCAGAGGTTTGTGCTGGTTTTCTGGGGGAGGGGCCTGACGCATTGCGACTGAAGCGAGCTTGACTGAGAAGGGCAGTCCCACCAGTATGCAGGGAGGTAGGGCGTGGTGTAAACAAGGTCAGCAGCCTGTGTTGGTGCTGTGCTCCTTCCTGCAGGTGGCTTTGTGCTCATGCTGAGGGGTTGGGAAGGGAAATGGTGTCAGCTATTTGTTCGCAGAGTGGTATCTCTGCGAACATTGCCTTTCAAGGATACACTCTGAGAAGAGCAACTAGTCTCCCCTCTGTGTGCCCCAGGCTTTCCCCCAGATCACTGTTTCCATGCTGTCTGCCATTGGGTTGTTTGCCTGCCCTCTCCCTAGGAGCAGGGCAGTGCCCTCTGGGCTCTATCCCAGCCAAGCCCTCTGACCTTTAAAACTCCAGGCTGTAAACCTCGCAAGAACTCACAAAATTCAGTCTCTCTCATTTTTCCAAGCCAGTGGCTTTGGGGAAAACTTCTCCTTGTGCATTCCCCTGTGTGCTCCTCTCTCTCTCACCTTTCTCCTCAACCATGGATCCCTTCCCTCCATAGCACCCCGGATCCTTTTCTCCCCTAAACCTCATCTCTGCACTTCCTACCTTCTTCAGTGTGGCCTCTTCTCTCCTGTTAGTTTTGGAGTTTATAGTCTTTCAGTCTGCAGGTCAATTTTTGGGGTCTTTAGGATGATTTGATAGTTATATAGCATTTGTGGGATGAGATGAGCCTAGGGTTTCCTACTCTGCCACCATCTTCCTCTCCTCACTATTTGACTTTTTGGAGTTTTAGATTTGTCTCTCATAAAATGGGTTCATTATGAGGTTAACATGAGCACATGTGAAAGCACTTAGAATAGACCTGATGGGTGTTCCATAGTATTCATCCACCTGCCTCTTCCTTGCCATGTAAGTGCTTTCCTGAGAGGAGCTGTTAAAGTTTGGTATGTTGATCCTGAGAGTTTTCTGACAGATGGATGTCACAAGTATCTCTGGGTCTTAGTTTCTTGACTGCAAAGAAATGAGAGGATTGCCCTGCATTGTTGGACTGTCACTGAAGGGTTTATTTTTATTTTTATTTTTTTTTTACTCTAAAATGTTAGGGTTTAAGGAATTGAAGGAAACAAGTTTGGATGAGAAGGTGAGGAAGGGGATTCTCAGTAAAAGTGCAGTGTATATTAAAATATCTAGGGAGAAGCACAAAGATAAGGGGGCCTGGTGATTGTTGTGGAAATGGAGAAATGCTTGGTGAGGAATGCACAGTAGAAAAGCACCAAAGGGGTAAAGGAGATGGGATCCAAATAGCTGAAAGACAAGTGTGATGAACCAGACTATTTAGCTACAGCTTTTTTTTTTTTTCCCCTCCTAAGAAAGACACCTGACTGAATAAGCAATGACATGGAGAGAGCTGAATTGATAGCCAGGGCACCAGCCTTCTCACCTATTTTCCTATGATCTAAAATAGACAGACTATTTTAGGCATAGCAGACTGACTCTGTCTAGAAATGCAGATGAAGATTTGTTTCCTTTTCTGAATTGAAGATACAGTTGGAAATTTCCCAGGTTAATGTTATGAACCAGGTGTGGTGGTGGGAGGTCAGTGGAGAGCCCTGGGTAAGTAACATCTGTGGATTTGGTCACCTTCGCCTCCTGTTTTACAGGTTCTCTGGCTACTGATCCAATTTTTTTAAAAAAATAATTTTAATTAATTAATTATTTTTAAAAGATTTTATTTATTTATTTGACAGAGAGAGAGCACAGCAGGGGGAATGGCAGACAGAGGGAGAGGGAGAAGTAGGCTCCCTACTGAGCAGAGAGACTGACTGGGGCTCAATCCCAGGGTCCTGGGATTATGAACTGAGCCGAAGGCAGACGCTTAACCTACGGAGCCACCCAGGTGCCCCCTGATCCAAATTTTTATGATACCAAATTGGGAAATTCCTAATACATGCAAACTTTTGTTTAAGGTATCTAAATGGTAATTCATTCTTTTATTCATCTATTAAATGTTCGCAAATGTCCTAGGTAAGGGGCTAAGAGTTGGGAATATAATAGTGCATGAGATGTCAGCCCTCACCTCTAGAAATTCTGAGTCTGAGGGCTGATAGGCTTGCGTGTACATGTTCTTAAGACACTGTGGGAAGTGCTGTCATACAACTGTATTCATAATCTGAAGGGGACTTAGGAAGTGTTACTAAAGCTATTAGCCGGTGATCAAAAGTGCCTCACTGAAGACAGTAACTATGTATTTTGAAGGTGATCTATATATCTGGGTGCTGCAAAGTCAATAAACATGAAAATAAAGGAACATGGAAAGGACAGGAAGCAAACAATTCTTAAGCGTCTGTTTAAGTGCCTGACATAAACCTGGGTAAATTTATGGAAATGATGTTACTTCATTCTCACAAACACTCTGAGTCCCAAGTGATATTATATTCATTAACAGTGAAAACACTTTAGACTTAAGAAAAAGTAGTTTCCCCAAAGTTCCACAGTGAGTTGGAGGCAGAAGCAGGATTTCAATATACGTCCACAGTCCTTCCACCACATCGTGTGGTTACAACCCAATGAGACAAATAAAGGCTTGGGTGAAAGAGGAAGTGGGAGCACTTGGTTTTGCTGCCTCTGTGAAAACGAGTATGTGACTCAGATATTTCAGACAGTGGGACCTAGTGGTTTGGGTTGTCAAGGTCTGTAAATATTTCGGTTACTGAATTCAGGATGCTAACTCAACAACAGAAGCTTGCTGTCAGCCAGAAGTGGGATAAACTCTGTTTTGAGTTTGTATATAGACATGCATATGGGAACAATGAAGCCCCTCTGGTGGATTTTCACAGAAACCGAGTAGAGTTGAATCTCATTTATTTGGAAGTTATATTATAAATTCACACATCTTGCACTTGACAAAAATCAGCAAATCAGTAAAACTCTATGAATGCTCAAATAGATGTAAACAACAAATAATAAATCTCGCGCATTGTGCTTTTTATTCCATTCAAGATGTCCTCAAGCCCTCAATCTATTCAGGATGACATATCTGGTTTCAAATCTAGTTGGAGGATAAAAGCAATGTCTGACAGGAAAGGATTAGACAAAAATGGAAAAAGCAGCTTCAGGGACCCAAAGTCTCAGCAGCAGTTCTGATAAGGGTCAAAGACCCTGTGTGGATACTGGAAATTACCCCTGTAACGTGTCCATGAAAGAAAGCGGATGTTTTCAGTGTTGACCCAGAGTCATCAGTAGAAGATTAAACTAATTTCAGGCTATTTTTCTAAGTGTGTAGGAAGTATGTATTGTACATTTACAATACATTCAGTCGTCTAAGAGAACTAACATGAAAAAGGTGTAACTGCTTGAAAGGATAAGAAGTCAGCCATCTGGAAAGCTTGCTAATTATACAAAGTGATGTATACTCAGATTTTAGATAATCTGGTGCCTTATTTATTTATGAACTCTCACTTCCAATGAAATGGGGTAAGTGGCCCAGGGATAATATCCTCTTTTTGGCCCAGAGGAGAGTGGGAAGAAACTCCACCACCGCAGGGATCCACTATGCTTCCTTACTCTGGCCTTCCCGCTGGAGCTGCAGTGTTGTGGGGCGGGGAATCTCCCTAATCGGTCCATGTTCCCTCTCCTAATCTTAGATCCACGGACTTGGGAAGTGGGGACAAAGGCCTTTGCTGATGGCTGTTTGGAGGTGCTATACCCTCCCCCTCAACACACCCGCACAGACACTCACACTTCTTTGTACCAGGTCCTCATTGTGAATGTCACAACAGTAACTAAAAATAATTTTGAAGTGTGTGTTAAGTAATCATACTGACAGCCTTTTGTTTTACTTCCTTATTCTTGCCCTATTATAATTGTGCTAAAAGTGCCAAAGTGTCTGATGAAAATTCAAAAGAAGTCTGACATGCAAGAGAGAGAAAAAAAATAAAAGGAGGGGCTCAGATAATTTGCAAAATAGATAATGAGTCTTTACATGATTGAGTCAAACGTACTGCTTCTTAGTCGGGATTTGAAATGTTAAATCAATTGGTTTTTTTCCTCTCTCAGTAAGAGAAATGCTGACCCCAAGTTTCACAAAGCTGTTAGATGTTTTTTTCAGAAGTTGCGAGTGCAGACCTAAGAAATAGGTTTGCTGGTGTGGGCTCATTGTGACATTATCTTGTCAATGAGATAGGAAGATTCATGCCACTTCTCCTATTCCCTTTTATTGACAGGAGGATGCCACTGTTGTCCAATCAAGAGAAGCCACCACTCCCTAATTATCTCAGTACAGATCTCAGGAAGATATTTGTAAACACTCTTAAAGATCTTACTTAAATACCATTTGTGTTTGTCAGAGTTTTAACTTGGTTTATGCCCTGGACACCCTTGGTGGTCCTAGGAAGCCTAAGGACCCCTTTTCAGAATGATGCTTTGAAATGTATAAAACAGAATACAAAGGACTACAAGGAAACCAAATACATAAAAATATAATTATAAAAAATTTGTGATATAGAAATAATAAGTTTTTTTTTAATCAATGCATTAATTAACAATCTAGCAGCAGCAAGTGTAGTGACATTTGAAGGTGATGATGAGTGTAAGTGATATTTTCGGATAGCTGCGACAACCCCAATGGGAGACGAGTGTACCTGGGATTTCTACAGGAAGCAAATTCACAGATACTGCTAAATACTTCCGTGGTTTGTTGCCAACATTTGTATTTGAAGGAAATGTTATATTTCAGTTAGAGATCAGTGAGAATGAAGATCAGTTTCCCCCATCTAAGTGTACAGGCTCCTGGACTGTCTAGGAGCCCTAAGTTAAGAATGCCTGGCATACATAAATCATTTTCACAGGTTTGTGAGCATGGTTGAGATAAATTTCTTCAAATACTTATTTGTATATAGTTCCAAATGCAGTAATGAACACTTGTGTTTTTAATTCTCAAGTGGAAATGTCATTCCTTCATTTGTTTCATATTGTTACTTAGAATCTGCCTTGTTTGTGAAAGGATTTGAGGCAAGTTGCATAAATGCATACAGCAAAATGGAATGAAATTGCAAGGAAGTGGATGAGAAGAAAAGGTTAGTGTGACGATGCAAAGTGTATGTGGGAAGGCTCTAGATCTTTGCTAGAGTACAATGACATACTGATTCTAAGTTTCATGATATGCAGCGCAAAGGGTAAGAAACAGTTACAGATTCATGATGGCATCTCCTGTAAAATCAAATGAAATGCCCTACTTTTTGTCTACTGAAACTAGAGAGAAATTTCATCCATAGACCTTGCCTCATAATGACTTAGTCAGCTCAAGCTGCTACAGCAAAACACCATTGACTGGGTGTCCTAAACAACAGAAATTTATTTCTCACGGTTTTGGAGGTTGGAAGTCCCAGATCAGCGTGTCGAGATGGTCAATTTCTGGTGAGAGCTGTCTTTCTGGCTTGCACAGGGCCATCTTCCTGCTGTGTCTTCACAAGGAGGAGAGAGTGCTCTCTCTCGTCTCTCTCTAAGGGCACTAAGCCCATCATGAGGTCTCCACCTGGTGGCCCAATTACCTCTAAGAGGCCCATCTCAAAATACCTTCGTATTGGGGGTTAGAGCTTTAACCTATGAATTTTGGGGGCAACCCAATTCAGTCCATAGTAATGATACACTATAATGAAATTAACGGTATGCTTAAAAGCTTCCTTTGTTTCATTGGTCTATCTCTTATAATTTCTCAGTGTAATCAATGACATATGTTTCCGCTGGCCCAGCTTACTGTTGAAATGGGTTTAAAATTATGTAACGTAATTTAAAAAAACTTTTTGGAGGTATGGAGTATTATTAGTTTTTAGTACCACCTCGTTGGAGGTACTTACTCTCAAAATGTAAACTAGTGATTATTAATTTTTACATGTCGTGGATGAATTTGGGACTCTGATGAAAGCTATAAAAGAAGACACACATTACATCCTCCATACAAGTTTAGGGAATCAGAGTCCTCATGAAGTCTCAGCGCTCTGAGTAATAAATCACTCTGGGATATAGAGTAATGGATACGCCTTTGAACACATTATATAAGTATTGCTTATTGTAACTGAGCGTTTGACATGGACTGAGAGCCAGCCAGTTGGATTTAATACTCCTGGCAAACATGAAAATACAGCTATTCTGTGCTGGAAAGTAAACAAATGCTTTACTAGCTTGGAGAACAGGAAACCTGCAGGCGTATTTAACAACATACAAATGCTAATATTTCAGGGTTGGAGGGGTGCCTGGATCACACAGCCTCGAATCTTGTGCCTGAAATCCTCATGCCCCGGAGGACATCAGAAATCTCAGACTACCACTATTGCAAGGCCCCGGGAGATGAGCACACTGATGTGGGTGCAGCCCCTAGATCCCCCCCTCCCCAACCTCCTCTACCACCACCCCCTCCTTTGCCACAGCCCGGCTGAGACCAAGCTGTCATGTGAGGGATCGGATAGCGGGGTCGAGCCAGACTTTGTGGGGCCTGAATCTTATACGATTTGGAGTGTCTTCTTAGGGAAAACAATACAAAATTACAAAGAGAGAGTTGTAAGAAACTTAATATTTAAAAGACATAAAAGAAATGAGGATAAATTTCAAATTTTGAAAAGCTGACAAAATACCAAATGCAACACATTAATCCAGAAAAATAAGATAATTTTAAAAGTAAGTGCCTGCCATCTCTCAAATCCATTCCCCTACATTTTGAGCTGCGTGCTTTTTGGTTGCCTCTTTGTATGACAATGATTTTGTAAAGTCATTTTGCCTGGAGAACATAGAGAGATATTCCCGTCTTCCATCTAGCATAAGTTGTTTTTATGGATTGTTTAGAAAAACTTCTTCTGGCTTTCCAGTTGATTACTGGTAATGTAAATTTTTAGGATTTCTCGCTCATGTGTCTTTCAACTGTGAGCTTTACATTTGGAAGAATTCCGCATAAACTTGTTTCTGGTTCCGCACATCAGAAGCCTTATTTTCCTCTGCTATCCACTGACACAGGGAGATACAGGACTTGTTCATATTGTAATATGACTTCTGGCCCTGAGCCAGCATGTTATCATGCCAGGTGAATTGGCCAGTGGGAAGTAGAATGTTCCAGGAAGTTATTACTATACTTGAAAGCTAGCAATAACTTAATCGTACAAGGAAGAAAGTGTACGCAACATAAGTATATCCCATTAACTACAAAACGAGTATGTCCATTTCTAGAGATGCCTGCTCTCAGAACTGGTAGCTCACCCTCTTGCGATTTTTTTTGCTTTCCTCTTCCCCAGCACTCTCCAAGGACTGCCTCTATGAGGCTTCAGCCATCTTCATAGCATCTTCACAGAACCCTCTGGTAAGATTCCTTAGAGTAGGGGCACCTGAGTGGCTCAGTCAGTTAAACATCTGCCTTCGGCTCAGGTCATGATCTCAGGGTCCTGGGGTCGAGCCCCGAGTCAGGCTCCCTGCTCAGTGGGGAGTCTGCTTCTCTCTCTCCCTCTGCCCCTACCCTCCCAGCTTGTGCTCTCTTTCGCACATGTGTGCTTGCACTCTCTCTTTCTCTCTAATCAATCAATCAATAAAATCTTAAAAAAAAAAAGATTCCTTAGATTATAGGCTCAAGAGAGCAAGGCCAAGATGGAATGAAGAGGGAAATTTTTCCTACTATGTCTCAGAGTCCAAATCTTTCCAAGTTCTTTGACACTGGGAATGTGGACCCTTTTCTGGAAAGACCCTGTTCCCAGCTGCTGGAGTATGATCTTACTATAGGTTCCAATAAGACAAATATTTCAGAACATACCAGCCTAAGATCAGCATGAGAAAAGGCCACTAGGAACAGTCTGGGATCCATTTCCATTCATAGATACAAGGATATTTAAGGCCATAGATACATGGACCATAATACGACTACAGTGATTTTATGTTGGAAAATTTAAACCTGATAGAACCATATGCTCATTTCAACTATGAAACTCAGTACAGCACACATGGAATATTTTAACTGATTAATATAACTTTCTGGCAAATGCCCTAAGATAACTGGCTGCAAAATATATGCTTCGGAAAGTGGCTGAGTTAACTTACTTTATAGATTTATTGATTACAAGCCAGTTACATGTGGAGCAAGTCTAACAAAGATACTCACTTTGGGTTTAGAATAGTTGGTCAGCAGCTCTTCTTTGCAGGGTTCGAGTATCAAGGTAACTTCTCCATTAAGGCCAGTCCTAGCTGGCAATAATAAAAGCTACTGTTTTCGAATTTAAGAATTCTAATTTTATTACCTATGGAAGGGGAGTGTTTATTGATTTCATCTAAGAGCAGAGTAAATTGCTGAGCACATGAAATGTCTGCTTCTTCCAAGCTGATGGGAAGTACAATGTTTACTTGTTTCAATATAGTTTGGATGGGAGGTATCTCCTTTGCTTGTTTGTTAAAGAAAAAAAATCCATTTCTCTCAATGTCTACATTCAATTAAAAATAGAAATGTTCAGATGTTTAGAATAAGTGAGAATACTCTTGATATAATGGTTTAACCTAAAATTTCCTCTGTTTTGGTCTTTACCCACAAAGAGACCAAACCTGTCCTTTAGTTTTAATGGAGATGGACAGAAGGTGTCCTTTCCTTCTGGGAGGAGATGCAAGACACATAGTAGTGGGAAAAATTTCCTCCTTTGTGCATGAGGTCTTAGAAAATGAGCGGTAGGATGGTGGCCTAGAGGTGGTAATATGTCCACATTAGCTTCACTTGGCTTATAACAGTTCTAAAAATGGGTTTTCATTGTCTGTGTGCTAACCCAACAATTGCTTTTATAAATTATTCAGTCATAGAATGTGTGAATTTTGGAAAAATAAATCAGAAGGGTATCGATTCACAATTTCAAAACAATTTTTTTTTAAGTCATAGCATCCTTTCTTTGAATGCAAGTGTGCCCTGCAGTCCAAGGTGAAACCAACAAGTGCAGACACACCCGCCCCACCCAGGGGCTCAGCAGCCCTGCCCTAGGCTCTCCCTCTGCCCTCGCTGTTCCGACACACGGTTGGGCAGGGAGCAGGTACCTGACTTCATGAAACCACCTGCTGGAGCCTGACTGGTCAGGGTTTGAGGAGGCTAATCCTTCACAGCAGCATTTTAAGTCATGGACGGTTCACAACCCTTCTGTGAAGGAAATAGCAGTATTTGCTGAGAGCTTCTGGGTGAAATACCCCAACAAATAGAAATATGGTGTCATTTCTTCCTTTGATATCACGTGTGTGTGTGTGTGAGAGAGAGAGAGAGAGAGAGAGGGAGAGGATGGAGAGTAAGAAAGGGGAAACGTCGATGCTGGTAATCTAAATCAGAGTTGCTCATGCTCCACTGAAAGGAGAAGAGACCCTTACCAGTATTTCACTTTTTAAAAAGATTTTATTTATTTATTTGAGAGAGCGAGCAAGAGCAGAGGGGCAGAGGGAGAGGGAGGAGTAGGAGGCAGGGCTCGATCCCAGGACCCTGAGATCATGACCGGAGCCAAAGGCAGATGCTTAAGGGACTGAGCCACTCAGGCACCCCCAGTATGTCATTTGTTAAAGGAAGTCTACTCTCTATTTCTTTTGCTTTCTTTTGAGCTTGCATCATTTTTCAGTTGAATTAACTGGGCACATTCCAAACAAATAAAAGTGTCCTCTTGATTTGAGATTCTATAACTGATTACTTAATAACTCATGAAGTGTTTGGGAAGTTAAAGTTAAGCTGCTGGCTTAAATTTAGTCTGAGTTATTATTGAGAAATTTTCTACAAACTAATTCTAAAAAGACATTTGGAGGACAATTTGAGAAATTGTTAAATCAAAGTGGTGTGTATATGAAATATCATTGCAATATATTTTTCTAATGTGTCCTTACGTTTTTTTAAGGAAATTATTTTATGGTTCTCTAGAATTGAGCCATGATCCTAAATCTTCTGTTTTCCTATTAACAGTGAACTTGAGTTAAACAATCTTTGCATCCTGCCGTTTACGCAGCATTTTCCTTAAAAGAACATAGAAGCATTAAACAATGAGATATTTGAGATTGCCCCAATCATGGAGCCTTAAAAGTGTTACTGGTCTTGTTCTCGAAAGCTCTTCTTTGCTTTATGTGCTGGTTTGCAAACACTGAAAATGCACATGTGGACGTTCAGATTACCCGGCCCCCTAGGACCTTCTGCTCAACAACTGAGATAAGAAAAGAATGCTCTTCAGAGCATTACAGCTCATTAGGGTGCTGTCTAAAATCTCATACATGCCTGGTAAAGTTAGTGGAATGTCAGGGCCTCTGCCGTGATTAAAGGATCTAAATGTGAGTTGTCAAGCAGCTCAACTATTAGCTATAATCCACATCCATGCAGAGCCCTAAGATTAGGCCTTGTAGACACAAAGCTATATATATAGAATACCCTGGTTACATTACAGATTTGCCAAATGGATGGAAGAAAATGGAGCAGGAAATACACTGAAGAGTAGGTCTTCAGTGGGTCTTCAGTAGGTCTCTCTGGGCTTTGAGATGATGGGTGATTTTTGTTTTATTAACTTTTTTATTGCATTTTTAAGTTTATAACAATGCAACTATGTATTTTTTTATACCAAAATGTTTATTTCTAAGAAGTGGAATTGATGATGTGGTTATTGGGAGAGCCAACTTTGGAGTAAAGACATGGTAAACACGGGTCTTGAATATAACTCGTCCCTTCCAGCACCCCATAGCAGGCACCACTGTCAGACGTGTCTATCAACTTCGGGTTTAAAACACATGCCCACCGTGGTGATCAGGAAGCTGCAAGGACCAAACAACGAGAAATGTAGTGACTTTAGACCATTAGGGAAGGCAAGGGGGAAGATTCACGGTGTGATAAACATTCAGCACCTGCAGGCTATCCACTCCTCCCTCCCACCATGGGAAGTTGGGGATGGGTGGGTCCTGTCAGCATCCTTCACTTTAATGTTTCTGTGCCTTTACCCAAAACCATGGGTGCTGGCATCCATGTAAACAGCATTTTATGTCAAATACCCATTTTGGTCAGAGAAAGGAACAGAAGGAGAATTTTCCTACGTGGAGGAAGTTGACAGATGAGTCTCTACTCATGGGAGTGTCTCGGGAGGGTGGTGGAACTTTGGGGTGGGCTGATGAGCTTTAAAGATGTTATTGTGGACTCTGGGAGAAACGGAGTAGGGGAGAGTGACAAAACTGAGAGGTGAATTCTGTTTTTAGAATTCTCCTGCCTTCTTGAAGTCCCCTTCTAGGGCAGCTCCTTTCCCCCGCCTCCGCGAGCCTGGCCTCTCTGGTGGTCAAGGTCCAGACAATAACACACCCTAGGAATTCCTCACCCCCAAGGCCTCTTTTCCTTTAAGTTCCTCTTCCTTGTTTTCATTTTTCTCAGTGCTTGCCTTCATCCTCATCAAATGTACACAGAGTTCACCCTACATCAAGGATCAAAACATGGAAAAGTCTGAGAGTCACGAATTTTGCCTCCTTCACATAGCTAATAATTTGGAATAATTTACAATTATTCAAATTATCTAAAATAATAGTATTTTGACCCCGTCAGGGTGAGAGTCTGCCAACATGGTCTGCGATGTTAGGCTGCAGCCAACCCACTGCTAAGGCGCACCTGCGTGTCAAAGCGGGTCGCCTCCCCGCTGGCAGAACCAGTGAGTGGTGGGTGAGCAGCTGAACAACTTCAGAAAGGTGCATCGCAGGGGGTCCCAGAGCCCTGGGGAAGGGGGGCAAAACTTCTCAGCAGTTACAGTTTAGACAATACACACTTGCCTGAAGTCTGGGTCCCCAAAAGGAGCTGGACTGGAGGGAGAGCCCTGGGAACCCTGCTTAAAGCCAAGATGAGCAAGGAAGTCTGGCCCCATGGAAGGAGGCATTGCTCTGGGCATTGACCCTCCCTGTTCTTACTCCTTCCCTTCCTTCTTCTAGAGTGTCTGTGGGTTCCGAGGGGAGAGAGCTCATCATGTAGTCAAAGGAAGAGTCCTCATCAAAGTAATGGTCAGCAACAGGTGTGTGTGGGGGGTGGGGGGCTAGCGGAGGTTGGGGGGCACACAGGCTGCAGATGCCCGCAAGAGAAGCAGACTTCATGGCAGTAGTGTTTACTGTAAAATGGGAATAAGGACAGGACCCATTTTCTAGGGCTGTTGTGGAAACGAAATGATCAGTGCATGCACAGCATTTAGCACAGGACTGCACAAATCAAGTGATGATTAGAGCTCAATAAATGGCTGTTGGTATCTTCATCATCGTTTCTGTAATCCCTTTTCTCTACTTATCTGCTACTTATTTTCAAGTGGGTATATAATTTGATTTTATGTGATCCAATAAGACGAATTTTGGGTGTTTTTGTTTTTAAGCCAAGAAATGGCTTCTCAGGATGTATTTGAAAAGGGTCAGATTAAACCTTAAGTGAATTGAGCTCGAGCAAAGTTTTAAAAATAATTGTGGCATCTCAAAGTTGAATTTTTACCGAATAAAAAAAATGGGCACTGGTGTCATTTCTTGCTCTAGAAAGATTGTGAGAATAACTAATAACACTTGGTGGAAGTTAATATAGTATTGAAAGTAGTAATTTTAACAAATTTGAACTCATTTTCAAAGACATAATTGAAATAATTTTCAAAAGACATCAGTCTTTATTTTTTGGGGAAATTACAGTGATTAAATTAACTGCAGGCAGGCTCTCTTATTGTCATTTGATGATAATAGTCTGTTGTTGAGGATTGGTAGGAAAAAATGAATGATATATGTTCTATTAAAGACTTCACAGCTGAAAAATTTTTCATCACTCTGGCCCACGACAATTTACATGCTCAAGGCAGGAGTATCAAATGCAGCTTCCTTTACTGTATTTGGCCTGAAAACTAACCCAAATGAACAATGAGAATAATGCATTTCCTAGGATTAAAATGGAGATTTTTCTTTTAAGGGGGTGAATAATATGCCAGTTCGAAAGAAAATGATATGCTTGCAGAACTCTGTGAAAGTTGAAGGAGTTTTGTTCCTTCGTTGAGTATTTCCAGGATTCTGTCTCTGCTTCCTTATGAATTTGAACACTGGACAAGGACAGTAATATCACACCCATTATGTAGGCATTTGAAATTACTCTTTTACTTTGAAATGAGGTATTCAGATCACCGAGTGCTGGGAAACCGTGCACGGATGAAAATGTAAGTGGATCCTGGTCTGTCATCTGACTTTGAGGCTCTCTGGCAAAGTGGTTTTTATCAGTGGAAAATATCACCCTATTTCTTCAAGACCTTTCAAAACTGAAAATGATTTAGATAGTATATCTGAGTGTGAATACCACCCAAATAAGCATCTGCACTTGTCCTTACCTGGACATGGGTGGTACTGCTTTCTGAATTTCAGTATTACTGTAAAAGTTGTCTGGCTTTTCTCCCCATCAGTACCCTTAACTCCCAGTTTGGAAAACCTCTTTATGCTCTTTCTGGCTGGAATGTCTACTTAAAGATCTATGCTACTGATTGTGAAGCAAGTTACATACACTGATAGCCAAACTTTTCTTGATTTGACCCTAAACTAAACAATACTGAGGTTGTGAGGCCCGAGGGTAAAAGGAAAATGAAAAAGTTATTAATTTAATATGCTAAGAAGTCCTTGTACAAATACTGATGACTATGCTATGAAACAATGCTGTTTTCATGCTCTGGGAAGTAGAAGGAATTGACAAAAAAATCTTCGGGGAGAAAAGAAGAGCTGGTGAATTACTAGTTGTACGAAATGCAAAGACATAAACATGAACAAAAGCCAATTACTTGGCATTCAATACAGCTAACACTGATCCACTTTTATATTGTTTCCGCTTTGATTATTGTAATTTCAAACCATTACAGTTGGAAATGTTTTGATAAAGCATAATATTACATTACCTTATAATTGAACATACAACTAAAACTGTAAGGCACGAAGTTTGGACAATGGAGTGTTGCAGGTTGTAGAAGAGAAAAAATGTCTAGATTTATTTGACATGAAAGCACAGGGCTTCTTCCTCAGCATGATGTTTATGGTATTTCTACGCTTAAAATTTGGCCATAGATACAGTCTTCTTGGTTTGATAAACTTGGATAAATTTGCATTCAGCAAGAAAACATAATTACAAATACCCACCTTGTGGGGTGGGTGTGCACATTAAGTAAATGAATCCATATCAGAGCATTTTGTAAATTGCAAACCGTGACACTAAATTTGCTTTATAGGAGGCAATCCCCAAGTGTTAATGATTGAAAGAAAATGTTAATCTGACTATTTTGTTTTTTTCTAATGTATATATAAAAAAAAAGCATTCCCACTTCACATGTGTGCCTCTGCCAAAATTTTCACCTGAGTCTAATTGTGAAGAAACAATTAGATAAATTCAGTTTTGAGGGACATTATGCAAAAACAAGTGGACTCTACACTGAGATACCACCTTATGCCAGTTAGAATGGCAAAAATAGACAAGACAAGAAACAACAATTGTTGGAGAGGATGTGGAGAAAGGGGATCCCTCCTACATTGGTTGGTGGGAATGCAAGTTGGTACAGCCACTCTGGAAAACAGTGTGGAGGTCCCTTAAAAAGTTAAAAATTGAACTACCCTATGACCCAGCCATTGCACTACTGGGTGTTTACCCCAAAGATACAGACGTAGTAAAGAGAAGGGCCATATGCACCCCAATGTTCATAGCTGCATTGTCCACAATAGCCAAATCATGGAAGGAGCCGAGATGCCCTTCAACAGATGACTGGATTAAGAAGCTGTGGTCCATATATACAATGGAATATTACTCAGCTATCAGAAAGAACGAATTCTCAACATTTGCTGCAACATGGACGGCACTGGAGGAGATAATGCTAAGTGAAATAAGTCAAGCAGAGAAAGACAATTATCATATGATTTCTCTCATCTATGGAACATAAGAACTAGGAGGATCGGTAGGGGAAGAAAGGGATAAAGAAAAGGGGGGNAATAAAAAAAAGGTGGACTCTGCAAAAATGTCGGTTGTCAAAGACAAAAGAAGCTATATGCATATGACAATATATGCAATGGTGACCTTGAGTGAGTCCTGGATTTAAAATAAAATATAATAAATACCCAGACTGAAAAGGACATTCCTGAGACAATTGGGAAAAATTTGAACTGCATATTATATAATGATAGCACTTCAAATTTCCCAAGTACGCTTATTATTATGTAATCGTGGTAGGATATTTGTTCTCAGGAAGTACGTGCTAAAGTTTTTTTTAAGTTTTCATTTAAATTCCAATCAGTTAACACACAGTGTAGTGTTAGTTTCAGGTGTACAATATAACAATTCAACACTTCCATACATCACCCTGTGCTCATCACAAGTGCCCTTCTTAATCCCCATCACCTATTTACCCCATCTCCTCACCCCTCTCCCCTCTGGTAACCATCATATTGTTCTCTACAATTAAGAGTCTGTTTCTCGGTTTGCCTCTCTCTCTTTTTCCCCCCCCTTTGTTCATTTGCTTTGTTTATTAAATTCCACATATGAGTGAAATCATATGCCATTTGTTTTTCTCTGACTGACATATTTCACTTAGTATAATACTCTCTAGCTCCACCCATGTCATCACAAATGACAAAATTTCATTCTTTTTGATGGCTGAGTAATATTCCATTATATCTATCTATCTATCTATCTAATCTATCTATCTGTCACACACACACACACACACACACACACACACACACACACACATCTTCTTTTTCCATTCATCAGTTTATGGGCACTTGGGTTATTTCCATAACTTGGCTATGGTAGATAATAATGCTGCTTTAAACATTGGAGTATATGTATCCCTTTGAACTAGCATTTTTGTATTCTTTGGATAAATACCTAGTGATGTGATTGCTGGATCTTGGCGTAATTCTATTTTTAACTTTTTGAGGAAATTTCATAGTATTTGCCAGAGTAGCTGCACCAGTTTGCATTCCCACCAACATTCCAAGGGGGTTTCTCTTTCTCCATATCCTTTCCAACACCTGTTGTTTCTTGTGTTGTTGATTTTAGCCATTCTGACAGGTGTGAGGTGATGTCCATGCTAAAGTTTTTAGGGATGAAGCATCTTTATAAGTAATTCCCAAATGGCTTCGCCAAATATTTATACATAAAGACAGAGAGATAAAGCAAATGTGGCAAATGGTAATAATTTAGGAATCTAGTGAAGGCTATCCAGATGTTCCTTGTTAAATATTCTCATAGCTTTCCTATAGTTTCAAAAACTTTCAAAATGAAAAGTTGGGGGAAAATTTAAAAAATTAAAAACCCCCAAATATTCATAACAGATGAGACATTAAAAAACAGATCTTTTTAAGATGTGTCTGTCCTTTACACATCATGTTTTTCGGCCATTAAGAGATATAAATATATATGCTTAAAAAAGAAGAATCTTGCAGCATAAACAGTGCTTGAAGGAAATTTATAGACTTGAATGCATATATTAGAAAAGAAGAAAAATCTAAAATCAATAATCTAAGTTTCATCTTGGGAACTTAGAAAAAGAAGAACAAATTATTATTTTTTTTTTAAAGCTCATATGAGAAGAAATAGATGATCTGAATAGATCTATACTTATTAAAGAATTGAAGAATTGAATCAATAATAAATAATAAATGAATAAATAATAAATAACTTTCCAAAACAGAAAACACCAGTTCCAGATAGGTTGGCTGGCAAATTCTAATTATATCAATTCTCTACAATCTTTTCAGAGGATAGAAACAGAAAGATTATGTCTTAACTCATTCTCTGAGGCCAACATTATTCTGATGCCAATACCAGACAAAGACATTAGAAGAAAACTGCAGACCAATATCTCTCACGAACAAAGGTGCAAAAGTACTCTATAAAATAATAGTAAATCTAATCCAAAAAAATATAAAAGGAATTATGCACCATAACCAAGTGAGTTTTATCTTTTTTATGCACAGCTGGTACAACATTCAAAAATCAATTAATGCAATCCATCACATTAACAGATTTAAAAAGAATAATCACATGATCATATCAATAGATACAGAAAAAGCATTTGACAAACTCTAACACCAATTCATGTTAAGAACTCTCAGTAAACGAGGAAGAGAAGGGAACTACCTGTTTATAGTTATATTGATAGGCTATTGATAAAGACTATCTACAAAAAGCTTACAGCTAACACCATACTTAATGGTGAGAAATCTTTCCCACTAATATCAGGAACAAGGCAAGGATGTTTTTTTCTTATGTAGAGGGAAAAGACCCAGAATAGCCAAACAATATTGAAGGTGAAAAACAAAGTTGGAAGACTGACGCTACCTAATTTCAAGACTTACTATAAAATTTCAATAATCAATACAGTGTGGTATTGATAAAAAGATAAACAGATCAGTGGAGAGAATAGAGAGCTCAGAAATAGACCCTCATAAATGTTGTCAGTTGATCTTTGACAAGGGAGCAAAGGCAATACAGTGGAGCAAAGATAGTCTCTTCAACAAATGGTGCTGGAATAACTGGACATCCACAGGCAAAGAAATGAGTCTAGACAGAGACCATACAGCCTTCACAAAAGTGATTATCTTTACTTAAGGAGGTGATGGGGAAAATTTTGTTTCAAACTGTATCATAGACCTATGTATAAAACACAAAACTCCTAGAAGATAGTGTAGGTGAAAGCCTAGATGAACTTGAGTATGGTGATACTGTTTTAGATACAGCATCAAAGACGAGATCCATGAAAGAAAACATGCTGATTTCATTAAAATAAAAAACTTCTCTACAAAAGGCAACAAAGACAATCAGAAGATAAATTACAGGCTGGGAAAAAGTATTTGCAAAAGATACGTCTGATAAAGGACTGTTATCCAAAATACACAATGAACTCCTATAATTCAACAGTAAGAAGATAAACAGGCATATTAAAAAATGAACTAAATACCTTAACAGACACTTCATCGAAGGAAATTTACAGATGACAAATAAGCATATGAAACAAACATGTAAAAGATGCTCCATATGTCATCAGGAAATTAAATTAAAACAGAATTGTGATAACCACTTAAATACCTATTACGATGACCAAAATCCAGAACACTGACAGCACCAAAAGCCAGTGAGGATGTGGAGCAATAGGGACTCTCAGACATTGCTAATGGGAGTGCAAAATGGAATAGCCACTTTGGAAGACAGTTTCTTTGGAGCACAGTGGTTTCTTAAAAAACTAAGCAAAATTTTGCCATATACCTAGCTCAGCAATCATGCTTCTTGGTTTTTACCCAAAGGAGTTGAAAACTTTTGTCCATACAAAAATCTGCACATAGGTGTTTATAGCAGCTTATTCTCGATTGCTAAAACTTGGAAGCAACCAAGATGTCCTTCAGTAGGCGAATGGATAAAGAATTGATACATTCAGACAATGGAATATTATTTAGTGCTAAAAATAAATATATTATCAAGCTATGACAAGACATCAAGGAAACCTTAATGCATATTACTAAGTGAAAGAAGCCCATTTGAGAAGGCTACAGACTGTATGATTTCAGCTATATGACATTCTGGAAAAGGCAAAACTATGGAGACAGTAAAAAGCTCAGTGGTTGCTTGGGGTGGGAGAAATGAATATGCAGAGCACTGAAGACACTTAGGGCAATGAAAATACTATGATATTGTATCATATGACATTATGATGATAGATATATGTCACTGCACACTTTCTTATAAACGTAAAATGTACAACACCAACAGTGAACTGTAAAGTATATTATGGCCTTTGGCTAATTATGACGTGTCCGTGTGGGTTCAACCTTGGTATAAAATATAGCATTCTGGTGAGTAATGTGGATAATGGGGGGGGCTATGCACATGTGGGGGCAGGGAGTATAGGAGACATCTCTGTACCTTCTTCTCAATTTTACTATAAACCTAAAACTGCTCTTAAAAAATGAAGTCTTAAAAAAAATCTGTATTTTTTAAACTTATGGCTTAGGCAACAAGTGGGATGATTATTACTAATATGAAACATTTTCCCACTGACAAAATTCCAGGAAAACAGACGGAAGTGCTAAATCCATGTGAACATCTTTCAAGATATTTAAAAGTAAAGTAAAAATAATCTTGAGTAGTGTTCAAAGGGATTTGAACATTATTTTCACACTATCTTTTAGAAAACATTCAATTCCAGGGCATCTCAGCTTAATGATTTCCTGCTAGTTTATTTTATTTATTTATTTATTTTATAATTTTTATTTTGTTATATTAGTCACCATACAGTATATCCCCAGTTTTTGATGCGATGTTCCATGATTCATTATTTGCATTTAACACCCAGTGCACCATGCAATATGTGCCCTCCTTACTACCCATCACCAGCCTATCCCAATCCCCCACTCCCCTCCCCTCTGAAGCCCTGTTTGTTTCCCAGAGTCCACAGTCTCTCATGGTTCATTCCCCCTTCTGGTTTGCCCCCCNTTCTTTCCTGTGGGATAGAACTTTCTGTCTCATTTTCCAAGAGAGATATTAGGTAGTTTTTATGATGAGCAAATTACTATTTTGTTGCCTCTTCTGACTTCCTTCTAGGTAGTTAGGTCCAGGCAGAAACCTTATGACCCCTTTCTTGTTTTTTTCTTGCACAGGTCTGAGGCAAAAGAACTGGAACAAGGACACTCATAGCTTTTCGGTATGTAATTGAAAATTCTTCAAAACTAATTCTTTCTTTTACTGATATTTATGACCCAAAGGGCCTGTACTCTACTTTGTTATTCTAATCTGTGAACCAAACTATAATAGACTAGGTATATTTATCCTTAGGCTAGGATTAATGCAGAGGGAAGATAATTGTATTAATAAGTAACAAACTATGTTTGTTCCTCTGCATTTCCCTTGAAAATGGATTCTTGGTGGTAATTACTTTTCAGTGGGAGGGTTGTTTAGTAAAGCAATTTATATATAGAATGATCTTTTTTGACCTCCTCGGTGGTCAGGAACATACCATAACTACCAAAATACCATAGAAGTGTAATTATGTGAAGGATTTATTAATAAGCAAGTGTGTGTTTCGATGCCCAAATGCAAATCAAATGCTCTAAAAATGAGTCATTTACTGATCTACATTTACTACTGATCCAAATAAAATATTTATATTTAATTAGTACAATATAAAAATAAAACAATCTTAAGATGTTCTTGCCTTTAAAGTTCATCACTAATGATCTAGGCAAGACAGGAGTTCTTTGAATATGTGTGTAATTCTTCTCATTATTCCTTTGATTTTATATTTATAAAATAACTTACGGAGAATTATTATATGTCTTAGTTCCTGACTGGGATAGCCATCTCTTGTTTGGTTTAACTGTTTTTTAAGATAAAATGCGATTCTAAACTTGCTGGGGAATGAAAGGGAAGGGTTTTTGTGTTGTTGTTTTTTTTTTTTTTTTGAGAGACAGAGAGAGAGCATGAGCAGACGTGGAGGGACACAGGAAGAGGGGAAAGAGAATCTTAAGCAGGTTCCATGCCCAGGGCAGAGCCCGATGCAGAGCTTGATCTCCAGACCCTAAGATGCTTACCTGAGCAGAAACCAAGAATTGGGCGCTTGACTGAGCCACCCAGGCGCCCTAACAGGGGAAGCATTCTTTTCACAGCTGTCTATCAAGGACACATTTTTTGAGTGTGTGACTCTATGGATGTAACTGAAAATCTGATAATTTTTCAGAAAATATTAGTATATTAATTTGAGTGCTATTATTTTTCTATGAGCCAAACCACAATAGTAACAATCACTATTACCCCTGGTAGGCACTTTCTACCACTCCCAATTATATTCCAACTGTCTTTTAAACATTGCTACCCATGACCCATTAGTCACCCCCATTCTTTTTGGTGAGCATTGCCCTCTCTTTTCCTTCTGGAGTTGTTAAAACCCATTTTTTGTGGTTGTCCAACTCAATGACCAAAAAAAAAAATTAGTTTTGGTGCATATGTTTGCTGTTAAGATGTCTTCAAACACATGAAGTCCTATTGTTTCAACATGGGTATGCTTAAGATATGCATTTATTCATGAGACAGATTGTGTGACTAAGTCAATAATACTCTCACATCGCCTTCTATGGTAAAGAACCCTTTATTCACCATAACATTTGATGTTTCATTGAGGAATTTTAAGTGACACTTTTTGTTGATGGTTTGCAAACTGGTTACCCAAAGGTATTGACAAAAATTGGTGGATTTTGCCATCTCTAAAAGTTGTCAAGTATTTTTTCTAGCAAAACACTTCTGATCCTCAGATTAGGGGCCTCCTCATTATCAAAGATATCTAGAAAGAGGCTGGCTTGTTGTCAGAAAAAGGTATGTTATGAGGGAAACCTGCACTGGTGGAAAGACTAGGTAAGATGAACTCTATGGTCTCTTGTACTATAAAACTTCATAAAACTTGATAATTCTTATGGAAGATGATACTGAGCCAATGACCAAATTAGAATCTGAGTTTTGCTAAGCGTTATAGAAATTCTTGCACTGAACAAAATCAGAGACAGGATAGTGGTGAAAACGACAGTCTCTGAACTCAGATGGTCTGGGTTTGATCTCATCTCTGGCACTTACTAAGCTATGTGACCTTGGTCATGTCATTTAACATTTATGTGCCTTACTTTCCCCCTTGGTGAATGGAGATAGTACAAATACCTCAAAAAGTTGGTGCAAGGATTTAATGAGTTAGTATGACCGTAGCTCTTAGAACCGTACTTTGTATAGTTAGGCACTCAGTCAATGTTAATTACGAGATGAATGAATTTGTATACAGTTAGGCACTCAGTCAATGTTAGTTACGAGATGAATGAATTTGTATACAGTTAGGCACTCAATCAATGTTAGTTACGAGATGAATGAATGATATTGTCATCAGCGGGGGCATCTGAGGCTGTAAGAAATTGTTATGTTTCTCACCAATCACCCAAATTTATGACCTTTAAGAGTGGAGTGCTTCTGGCAATGATTTCTACGAGTTTCCAGTAACCGATCTCTTCAAGTATTTTGATGTTGTCTTGGTTCTACCTGAAACCAACATGAAGACCAAGTTCAGACTCTTCATTGCTTTCTACTTACCCCAACATTGTGGGTGACACTTCTATCATTCCATTTTCTGGCCTTGATTTTCCAGTGTCCTCTCATGGCCTCACACAGGCCTTTCTGCATGCATTCAAACACTTCTGGATCTCAGATTTTACAACAAAGGGGCTTATTATAGTATTTTTCTAGCAAAGTTAGACGTTCACCTAAGAGATAGTCTTAAACCAGCTACTAGGATAATAAAACACTCTCCAACTTGATACAAAAGCATATTAATAATTTTCATTTTTACCATTGTCATTAAGCAATGGTAAAGGACCTTTGTTTTTAGAATCATTCTGATACGTTAAAGGCATGATTCTTAGTCCAAATGTATATAATGAGAGTGGAGAGTTCATGTTTAGTTCTTACAGATGACTACATTTCTGGTCCCATGATTATTTTGAGTTCTTCACAGAATTTTCTTCACTTTTTAAAATTGTGGCAAAACACCCATACTATAAAATTTACCATGTGAACCATTTTCTATTAAATATTAAATACATTCACATCCAGTGGTATTATATACATTCATGCTACTGTGCAGCCATCACCACCATCCATCCCCATAACTCTTTTCACCTTGTAGAGCTAAAACTTTACACCCATTAAACAATAACTCTCTATTCTCCCTCCACCCAGCCGCTGGTAACCACCACTATACTTTTTGTCTTTATGATTTTGAAGTACTAGTAAGTACTTCATATAAGTGGAATTGTACAGTATTTTTCTTTTTGTGACTGGCTTATTTCGCTTAGTGTAATGCCCTCAAGCCTCATTCATGCTGTAGCACGGGTCAGAATTTCCTTCCTTTAAAAGGCTGAATAATATTCCATTGTGTGTGTATATACCACATGTTGCTTAACCATGTATCTGTTGATAGACACTTGGGTTGCTTCCACATTGTAGCTCTTATGAATAATGTTGCTGTAAACATAGATGTATAAATATCTCATTGAGACCCTGCTTGCAATACTGTGGGTAAATACTCAGAAGTGGAATTGATGGGTCATATGTTAATTCTATTTTAAATTTTAAATTTTTTTCCACAACAGCTATACCATTTTACATTCCCACCAACACTTCACAGGGTTCTTAAGTACAGAATGCTTGTCTAATTATTTTGACATATTCCTACCAGGCAGCAAGTATGGTGAAGTTTTAAATGAATACATTTTGAACACAAGGTTATATTTTTCCAATTCATTTTTTCCTGCTTTGCCTATGAGGGTTATGTTCTAAAACCAGCCTAATGTTAATTTATGTTACCAGGTGATTCAGAGCGTCAATGGACTTTTTCCAGAACAGAAACATGTGGGGCCAAGTTTCATACCTCTAATGGAAAAACAACTTGGACTCCAAGGATTTCTTGGCTTAGTTTAAAATAAACTCTATGTTAAAGTCCTGTGTGCTGGCAGTTGAGGAATAGATGACCACATATGTTTTCTTCTGAAGGCTCATAATTTTTTTTTTTTTTTGCACAAAATACTCCACGTGAACAGGAATGGGGACAACTGGGTTACAAAGAGAGAATTGGTTAGCTGAAAAAATACTTATATTGGGGTTTGAAACAGAATCTGCAAGCTTTTCAAATTATCAAGAGAACAGGTTAACGTTTGTGGTATTTTTTCTGGTTAAATAATATTTGTGTTTTCTTAAATTTTGGTTCAAAAATACAGATATAGCTTTCCAAGGGACAGAATCCAATTCCAAAACTGAGAGGTTATTAGCTGAAAATCTCAAAGTCTTTTGAGGTTATTTCCACAAATTAGTGGGGCATTTTCTCAGAAAATCTCCTGCATTTATTGTTTATTCACAGTGAGTGAAGGGAGGAGGAAGCATAAGCTTACTCAGGGAGCAAAAGTATTCTGGTTGTCAGGCATTTCATTTTTCCTTAGTTTATTATACTCCATAGAAATATCAATGTCTTTCCTAATAAAACCACTTTCCAACTAAAGTGTTCAAAAAAGGCTCTAATGACCTTGGGTGTATGTCAGTTTACACAGGAAAAATTTAAACATAACTTGAAATTTCGCAAAGACTTTTGCAAGTGAATCGTGAGGCACGGGGAGCTCTTACCCGAGGCTAGGTTATGCTGTGGCAGCAAATTCACCCTGAAACCTCAGTGGCTTAACACAAGGAATTTTTATTTCTTATTCACTCTGTATGTTCAATGCTGTTCATATGAGAAGGGGAAGGCCCCTCTTCTCCGCACGGTCTCTCGGAGGTGCAAGCTGATGGGAGCTCTACCTTCTTCTGGCACCACCATGGCAACAGGTGGCTTCAGGGTTTGCCGTGACAGGGGCAGAGACAATGTGGGGCACTCATACTCTTCTCCAGACTGGAAGTGACGCATGTCTCCTCCACCCAGAGCCATGGGCCAGAACTAGTCACACGGCCTCTCCCAACAACCTAGGGCTGGTGGTCTTCCTGGGGGATGAGGGAGGAGAGAAAAACTAGATTTAATGAGTACCAATGATTACCTCTTTGATGAATTTTGCTGGAAAGTCTTGCTTTAGGCGTCTCTGCAAAACAATTGTCCTTCCTAAATCAGTCACATTCATAATTCCTTATGTTTTACTGAATAGGTAAGTAATTTTCATGTTTTAAATCAATTTCACTTTTTTATGTGCTAATTTTAGGTAGGACTAAATAAAACAAGGATTATTGAAAGGGAGTCAGTGAAAGTATAGATATAATCAACCATGCAAAAAATGTCTATGGAAAAAATGGCCTTCACTTGTCAATGCATCTATAGGCTTCATTTGTATTATTAGTCATATTTTATTATTTCTTTTTCTTTTCTATAAAACCATAACTTGAAATTAAATGGAACTCCAAATGCTGTAAGGATTGATTGCAAAATTAGTGCAAGGGATATTGAACTGGAAATAAGAAACCATACTTTAGATCAGTTTTAATAGATTGTCCTTAATTTATTTTATACTTTTTTTTCCCATTGTATGGTCATCTTTTCCTGAAACTTAATCTCATGGATTTTTTTTCTTTGACTTTCTTATATCTCATGTTTTTCTCCTTAAATTTCTTTTTCTTTCTTTTTTTTTTTTTTAAAGATTTTATTTATTTATTCGACAGAGATAGAGACAGCCGGCGAGAGAGGGAACACAAACAGGGGAGTGGGAGAGGAAGAAGCAGGCTCATAGCGGAGGAGCCTGATGTGGGGCTCGATCCCATGACACCAGGATCACGCCCTGAGCCGAAGGCAGATGCTTAACCGCTGTGCCACCCAGGCGCCCCTTAAATTTCTTTTTCTATTTATTGAAATATTTTTATCAAGCACTATTTTCATATCGGGTACATGGAGAGTAGACATGTCTGCAAGTGTCTTTGTTTTGCCCTCATGATTGATTGTGTGCTTGGATATAGAACTTTATGTACACATTTATTTTGATTCAGAACTTTGAAGCATTGCTCCAATACCCTCTAACATTCCATGTTGCCTGTAAGAGATCTGATGTTATTCTTATTTGTGTTTCTTTGTAAATAATACCATTTTCTCCTGTCTGTAAACTTTTAGGATTCTTTTTTTTTTTAAGATTTTTATTTATTATTTGTCAGAGAAAGAGCATAAGCAGGGGAAGCAGTGGGCAGAGGGAGAAGCAGGTGCCCCACTGAGCTGGAAGCCCAATGAGGGACTTGATCCCAGGACCCTGGGATCATAACCTGAGCTAAAGGCAGACACTTAACCGACTGAGCCACCCAGGTGTCCCTAAACTTTCAGGATTCTTTGTATGCCTTTGATATTTTGAAATTCCACAAATCATATTCAGCTCCTCATCTTCTTCAGTATGTCTAGTTCAGCATTTTGTGGCACAGGAAGATTTCTTTTTTCACCTCTTTCCCCGAGCTCTCTTTCTCCCCTTTTTTTTTTTTTTTTTTTTTTTCTCTACTCCCTACTGACTCACCAAGATGGCCACTGCTAATTTCAGGCTTGCCCTGTGCTCTTGGCTCAAATCCCAGAAAAAAAATGACAAGACACTTTCCCAATATTTCAGTTAGAATTTCCTAGCTGGCCTTAGTTCATTTACTCTTCTCTGAATTGTCCGTTGTGGCCAACGTGTTAAGTACTTTTGTCCATTTACTTCTTACCACCTCTACTCCCCTCACTGTGGTCCAAGGCATTCTCATATCTTCTCCAGATTAGTGTAGAACCCTCTTAACTGGCCTCTGGGTTTATGTCTTTGCTTCCTTCAGTCTCTTCTCAGTGCTGGAGCCAGAGCTGTTAACATGTGTGTCAGGTCAAACTCTATAAAGCTTGCCTGTTTCACTTCAAGAAAAGCCAAAGTCTTCAGCAATAGCTCAAAAGACCACCCACGATCTGCATGAACTGGCCTCCCGTCATCCCTCTGACCTCATCTCCTACCTCCCTCCCCCCATTGCACACTCAACCTCTACCATGCTGCCCCCCTTGCTGTGCCTTATGTGTACCAGACACACTCTCAATCCCAATTCAGTCCTCTGCCTTGGCTGTTCTCTTACCCTGACCGCTCACCCTTGGATTTCCATTGACTGCTTCCTTACCTCTACTTGGTCTTCACTCAAATGCCACCTGTTTAGTGAGACTGTTCCCGTTCTTGCATTTAAAATGACAACCCTCTATAATACTCATCCCTATTTTATTTTTCATTTATCTCCATGTCATATGCCATTGATTTTACTTATTTACTTTGTTAATTGTCTACCCCCATGAAATATAAACCCCATGAGGGTAAGGAGGTTTTATCTCTTCAGGGTTGTATCTTCAGGCTCTAAAACTGTGCTTGCTACATGGTTAGCCAATAAATATTTGATAAATGAGTGAATCATTGGCAAACCTAAGCCATATGCTTGCTCCTGTTTGGGGGATGTGGGGCCATATGATTGACAGTGCCACAGGAGGGGAAAGAAAAGGAGGCAGTCAGACAAAAATTAATCAATGTCCAAAAAAAGATCCTCTGGTGAGCATTGAGAAATGGGGTCTCTGTTAAAAGGGGATGAGATGAGTAGGTGGAAGAATGGAGCAGACTCTGAAACAGGACAGCAATTTTCTAATTTGTTTGATTTTGAATTTTGAGTGTGTATAATTATCCTTATATGTTACAATAATCTTTAATTGTTAGGTAATTTTGCCTGGAAAAACTTACAGGAAAAATATTTTTTTTCTGCTTTTCTACATCATTTGTTTCCAATTTCAGTTAGATTTTTGCTCCCACTGTATGAAAGAATTAGCTAGATTTGGGCCAAAAATATTTTACTTCTTTTTGGAGAGCAGGTTGCAAGATGGGTTATCAGGCAATCTCTCTATATTAGATTTCTTCTTAACTGTTTGCCTGCATCCAAATGAAATTTTTGAAGTTAATTTCAGGCTGAATAATTGGCAGGCTAAGAGCTGTCACTCAGAAGTTTTTATTTGTATCTAGAACACCCTCCCCCCTTCATCAGTCTTGCTGGAATTCTATTTTATTAGTTTTTGTCCAAAGAACTAGCTTTGTGTTTTATTAATCTTCTCCTTATTTTTCTATTTCATTCATTTCTGCCTTTATTTTTCCCATTTCTTTCTTGGTTTGCTATTTTTCCAGTTCCATGTATTGAGCTTTTAGCTTATTTGCTTTCATTCCCTCTTGTATTCTGATAAATATATTTAAGGTATACATTTCCCTCTAAAAAATGCTTTAGTTGCGTGCCCTAAAGATTTTGATGTGTAGTGTTTTCACTGGTGATAAATTCTAAATATTTCCCATTTGATTTCCTTCTTGATTCATTTCAAATCAATGTTTTTTAGTAGTGTGAGATTTTGTTTCCAGATAGATAGACATTTTAAAGCTATGTTTTCACTATTAATTTCTACAATTAAAGCATTATAATCAGAGAACATAATCTGGTTAAATTGATTCTGTGCAACTCATCAAGACTTCTGCTGTAATATAGTACTTTGCCGATTTTTGATAACATACCATGTGTGATGGAAATGTGTGTATTTCTCAAGTACAGAATTCTGTGTATCTGAAATTTACTAATTTGTGTCATCTGCATTTCTGTTTACTTATTGTCTGCATTGATTTCTGAGAGATGGGTGCTATAATCTTCAACTGTAGTTGCCAACTTATTTACTTCTTTTTCCAGTTTTATGAATTGTGGTTGCTTGATGTATTTTGAGGCAATATATTTATATGTTTATGAAGGTTGTATTTTCTGGCTTTGTTTTTTTATTGGCTTGTAACATCTTTCCCTATTAAATGTATGTTTAACAATGCACAGTAAATATACATATATATGTACAAATTTTATATTTTCAGATATTAAAATTTTCACCACAGTTTGCTTTTCCTTTATGTTTGCTGGATATCTGTTTCCATCTTTTCATTTTTAACCTTCCATATCCTTTTGTTTTCTGTTTTTCTTCTTTTAGATACATATTGTTAGATCTTGGTTTTTAAAATAACTTCTGTTTTGCAGTATAAAATACATTATGTTAAATAAAATCTAAATACAGAAGAGCATGCAGACAAATTTGAATATCTCAGTGATTTATCACAAAGCACAAATTCTAGACTATGTGAATCAAGAAATAGAATACTGTCGGGGCACCTGGGTGATTCAGTTGGTTAAGTGCCTGACTTTGGCTCAGGTCATGATCTCAGGGTCCTGGAATCGAGCCCTTTGTCAGGCTCCCTGCTCAGCGGGGAGTCTGCTTGTCCCTCGCCATTTCCCTCTGCCCCTCCCCTCTGCTTGTACTTTCTCTCCCTCTCTTTCAAATAAATAAATAAAATCTTAAAAAAAAGAAAAGAATACTGTCAGAACTCTAGAATCTCCTCTTGTGCCTCTTCCAATAAATCTTTGCCATCTTCCCAAAGGTAACCACTCTTTTGCCATTCGTGGTAATTCATTACTTCCTTGCATTCCTGTATAGTGTTATGACCCAAGTGTACTTTGCTAAACCGTATAGTCTAGTTTTGCCTGTTTATATTCTTTTGTGTCTGGCTTCTTTCTCTCAGTATTATATGACTGTGTGTAGAAGTAGTTTTTTTCCTTTTTATTGCTAAGTAGTGTTCCATTGTATGACTATACCACAATTCATCTGTTTTCCTGTTGATGAACATTTGAGTTGTTTTGAACTTTTGGCTATTATTAATAGAGCTGCTAGAAACATTGTTACACATGTGTTCAGTGTACAGGTGCATGCATATCTGACACATGTGCATCGAACAGTAAAATTTATGGATCATAGACTATGCACGGAATCCCCTTTGGCAGATATTGCTAAATAGCTTTCCAGAATGGTTGCCCCAATTGACACTCCCAACAGTAGTGTTTGAGAGTTCTTTCATTGGCTTTACAATGTTGTTGACACATGGTATTGTCAGTCTTTTAAAATTTCATGATTTTGGCAGTTTTGCCTTGCATTTTCCTGATTGTTAATGAGGTTAAGCACCTTTTCATACATACTTGGTTAATTGATATCCTCCTTTGTAAAATGGCTAGTAAGTCTTTTTCCATTTTTCCCTTGGGTTTTTTTGCTTGTTTCTTATTGATTTATAGGACTCCTTCACACATTCTGGTGTAGGACTGTACAGGCTATATGTATTGCACATGCCTTTTCTCATTCATTTATTTGCTTTTACAATCCCTAATGCTGTCTTTGGGTGAGTGGAAATTCTGAATTTCAGTGTTTTCCAACTTTTGAAGCTTTTCCTTAATGGTTAGAGCCGATAAGGAAGTGGACGTGTTTTCGATAAATGATACTCAAACAGCTGGTTATTAATCTAAAAAATGAAACTTTATTCTTATCTGAAGCTATGATCAAAAATCAATTGTAAGTAGAGGGGCACCTGGATGGCTCAGTTGGTTACGTGTCCGACTCTTGGTTTCAGCTCAGGTCATGATCTCAGGGTTGTGAGATCAAGCCCCATGTCTGACTCTGCACTCAGCAGAGTCTGCTTGAGATTCTCTCTCTCCCTCTTCCACTACCCCTCCCTCTTCTCTAAAAATTAATACATAAAGCTTAAAAAATCAATTGTAAGTAGATTGTCAATCTAATATGAAAGGCAGACAATGAAAGTTCTAGAAGAATAGGTAGGATAATATCCTTATAAACATAAGATAGTAAAATTAACAGCAAATTAAAAACACTAATCATAGTCATCTTTACACTCTTGAGTATTGTAAACTAATTAATGAACATGACATATCTTTTCATTTATTTAGGTGTTCTTTAATTTCTTTCCATAATGTTTTTTTTTTTTTAAGATTTTTTATTTATTTATTTGACAGAGACAGCCAGCGAGAGAGGGAACACAGCAGGGGGAGTGGGAGAGGAAGAAGCAGGCTCCTAGTGGAGGAGCCTGATGTCGGGCTCATCCCAGAACACCGGGATCACGCCCTGAGCCGAAGGCAGATGCTTAACGACTGCGCCACCCAGGATTTACAGATTTCTTCATAGAAGTATTACACATCTTTTGTTAGATTCATTCTAATGTATGTGAAATTTAATGATGTTGCTGTATATGTATTTTCTTAAAAATTTTATTTTCATGCTATTTGTTGCGGCTATATAGAAATGATATTGATTTTTACATATCTAGCAACCCTTCTATGTCCACTCTTTAGTTTTAATAATTCATGGGTAGGTTCTTTTCCACATGTGATATCGTCTGAAAATACTGTCTTAATTTCTTATTTTTAATCATTATAATTTTTATAATTTTTTTAATGAGCCCTTCTAATACAATGTGGTTGAATGATGGTGAACATCTTTGGTTTATTCCTAATATTAAAGAAAAAGGTTTCAACATTTCACCACCAGATATGTGATGGAAGAAATAAGGATCACTTTACTTATTGAAAATGGTGGCGTGAGGACCTCTTTGTTTTGCCGGTGATAGGATTTGGGAAGGGATGGGCTTGGTGGCTCCTCTCTGCTCTGCCCGGTTTTAGCTGGAGTGGTTGGGAGGAGAATCAGCTTCTAAGATCACTTATTCGTCTATACATCTACAGCCATGGCATTCTTTGTCTTCTGCACACGGCACTTCATCCTCCTGGGACTAGCCATCTGGGTTTTTATGGCATGGCCGTCTCAGAGTAATCAGAATTTATAAATGTCACTTGGCTGCCCCCAGAATAAGTCTATTTCTTTCAGATCTAAAATCCTATGAGTCTGAGTCCCTGAGGTTATATAAATGGCAGTTAAACATATCTATTTAAAAACAATTTCTGATCTAAACTCAGGGCATAACCAAATTTTCGTACTATAGGGTAAAGAAAAAATAGATGGTTCTTTGTTTTTTGTGATGACAGACTTTTACTTTTGAGGTTAGATGATGTTATGTAGGGTGGTGGAAGCGTGGCAGGTGCACATGTAAGTTGACTGTGAGGAGGTGGGTATAAAACTGTGTAGGTGAGGTGTGAGTGAGAAAGGCAGTGTGGAGTAACGAGGCTGGGCGGGCCACAGGAAGCTGGGCGGACCACAGGAAGCTGGCTGGAAAAAAAAAAAAGGTCTTTGGCTTTACTGAATTAAAAGCAAGAATAAAATAACCCAAAGACAAATGGAAAATCTCACACACAAAGTCTAGAAAGGGATGGAAACAGAAAAATAATCATACGTGTGTTCAGGGAAAGGTGAACTCAAGTGTCTGGCCAATTACAGTCTGCCCTGTAATTTTTGTATTGCTTCTCAGGACTTTATGCAGTAAGATTGTCGAATTAAAAAACAAATAGAGGAGCAAACACTTCCTTTAGAAAGAAACACAAAATATTCCTTCATAAAACTTAAATTTCTCGGTTTAGAATGCTAGTAGTTAAGAAAAGAAAAAGCCCCATTGAAATCAAAAGAATGTTAGGGAGTCAAATAATGTTTCAGTCTTTGGTCTCTTGCTAAAGAGCGTACTTACATGTTGGGCCACTAGGTGTCTCTTTGCATACGTGTTATCATTCCAGCCAGAGTAAGCTCATCTATTCTTGAACGAAATTGTTACACAGATTTGTCAACAAATGTCTTAATTTGAGGTTATTTAGGGATGACTTTAATGTAACAATTCTTCCGAAAGGATAAAAAGATGTGTCTTGGCTACATCTCTCTCACTCTTGCGTTAGAAGTTTTGGAAACAACCCAGGATTGTCCGCAGACGCAAAATTCAGGTACTTAAACCGGGGCGGGGCGGGGGTTGGCAGGCTGAGGTGACAGAAGCGCCAGCCCATTTAGGATGAGGACCAGGAGGTCAGCCCCACATTATTCCTGAATGAAGCCTTGGCAAGGAACAAGCTGTGTTTGGCTCTCCAATGTCTCTTTCTAGGAGCTCTAGTCCTTCCTGATCAGATCCTTCAAAATTACCCAGTGGCAGCCAGCCGATCTGTGGTCACACATGGCCCTTTGAGTACAAGGTATCAATTACTTTAAGTCATATATGCCCCCTTTGAATTGCCCAAATTTGGTAAATAATTTAGGCACTCTCTTTCATCCTGCAAGAATGTAATGAGATTTACTGTTGCAGAAAAATTAAGCGTGTTGCTAAGACGTTAAAAAGGCCGAGATTATTATAAGAGACAACACTGCTAATGTCCATAGGGCCCTGAGCCTGGAGTCTGAAGACCCGAATTCAATTCTGACTTCATAACAGGCTAGCTGTGGCATGTAGGTGGTCTACCTGCTCTGTATGTCAGTTTCTTTGTACAAGTATAGGTGATGCTACTTTACAGAGTTGATATGCAGACTACAAACAGTTTGCAATAATTCTGCCAAATATCATGTAAGAGCCTCTAAGAGAAGTCACCCTATTCTTTAAAAATTTTTCCCAGTTTTTTTTTCCCTGAAAAATAAATGACAACATCACTGTATAAGTTCAAGGTATACAGCACGATAGTTTTTCTTTTTTTTATTGAAATATGGTTGACATATAATGTAATAGTTTCAGGTAAACCACATCGTAATTCTATACTGATATAAATGATGAAATGATCACCATGATGTCTAGTTCCATCAGTCACCATACAAACTTATTACAATATTATTGACTGTATTCCCTGACAGCATAATTGTTTGACTAACATATATTATGAAATGATTACTCAAATTGCTTCAGCAAACATCCATCTTCTATAAATACAGTAACAACAACAACAACAACAACAAAACAACCCAGAAAGAGCAGAAGAATAAAGGAAAAAAAATTTCTCCTTGTGATGATAACTCCTAGAATTTCCTCTTAACAACTTTCTTATATGTCATACAACAGTGTTAGCTAGCCATCATGGTGTACCTTTTATCTCTAGCACTTATATATCTTGTAACAGGAAGTTGGTACTTTGTGACCACTGTCCTCCAATTCCCCTTCCCCCAATCCCTGCTTCTGGTAACCACAAGTCTGATCTCTTTTTCTATGAGTTTTCCTTTTTTTTTTTTTTTTTTTTAGATTCACATATAAGTGAGATCTTGTCTTTCTCTGTCTGACTTATTCTACTCAGTGTAACACTTTCAAGGTCCATCCCTGTTGTCCCAAATATCAGGATTTCCTTTTTTTATGGCTGAATAATATTTCATTGCATATATACATATGCACCAAAACTTCTTTATCCATTCATCTATTTATGGATATTTAGGTTGCTTCTGTGTCTTGATTATTGTGAAAATACTATGAACATGGGGGTGCCGATATCTTTTTAAGTTAGTGTTTTGATTTCCTTCAGATAAATACTCAGAAGTGGAATTACTGGATCGTATGGTAATTCTATTTTTAATTTTTTGAGGAGCCTACATACTGTTTTCCATAGTGGCCGTACCAATTTACATTCCTACCCACAGTGCACAAGGGTTCCCTTTTTCCACATACTTGCCAACATTTGCCATCTCTTGTCTTTTTGATGGTGGGTGGCTATTCTAACCGGCATGAGGTGACAGCTCATTGTGGTTTTAATTTGCATTTCCCTAATGGCTAGTGATGTTGAGCATCTTTTCATGTACCTGTCGACCTTTCATTTGGAGAAATGCCTGATCAGGTCCTTTGCCCATTTTTTTTTAAAGATTTTATTTATTTATTCGACAGAGATAGAGACAGCCAGTGAGAGAGGGAACACAAGCAGGGGGAGTGGGAGAGGAAGAAGCAGGCCCATAGCAGAGGAGCCTGATGTGGGGCTCGATCCCATAACGCCGGGATCACGCCCTGAGCCGAAGGCAGACGCTTAACCGCTGTGCCACCCAGGCACCCCCCTTTGCCCATTTTTTGATTGGATTATTTGTTCTTTTTGCTCTTGAGTTGTAGAAGTTCTTCATATGTTTTGGATATTAACCCTTTATCAGATACATGGTTTGGAAGTATTTTTTCCCATTCCGTAGCTTTGTCTTTTTGCTTCGTTGTTGGGTTCTTTGGTTGTGCAAAAGCTTCTTAGTTTGATTTCGTCCCGCTTGTTTATTTTTTATTTTGTTGCTTGTACTCTAGGTGTTATATCCAAGAAATCATTATGAAGACCCATGTCAGGAAGCTTTGTTCCTTATATTTTCTTCTAGGAGACTCATGGTTTTAGGTCTTCCATTTAGGTCTTTAACCTATTTCAAATCAATTTCCATGGGTGGTGAAAGACATGGTGTAGGAGTGCTGACAATACTGACTCCATCTTTGGCCCTTGTTCATGTCTGCACAATAACCCCGTTAGGGCTATGTGTCCCAGGCCTGTTGGATGTTAATGTATGCCCTCACTGGAATCCAGGAAGGCTTGTTTTGAGCTTCTCTCTGGCACACAGGAGACACCACTTTAGATAACTACCCTTTGACCTCGCCATAATGCCCCTCACTCCACGAAAGCTGTGGGTTAAGGTCTGTACTTTCTGGAGAATAGCTGAGTAGGGACTGGGTCATCTATCTGCCCAATCTCACCATCAGTAAGTGACAATAAAACTGTGCAAACAGCGTGGAGTGGCTTACTTTGTTTTTTGGTCTCAAAATGCCTTCTGAATTTGGAAGATACTTTACTGTCCCTCTTCCACCTGTTAATGTATGGGTTCAGTTTCATTCTTTTACATTTTATATCCAATTATTTAGCAATATTTATTGAAGAGATTGTCTTTTCTCCACTGAGTATCCTTGACTCCCTTGTCAAATATTAGTTAACCATATATGCTTGGGTTTATTTCTGGGCTCTCAATTCTATTCTAGTGGTCTTTTGTGTATTTTTATGCCATTACTATACTGTTTTGATGAGGATAGCTTTATAGTACAGCTCCAAATTAGGGAGTGTGATGCCTCTTGCTTTGTTCCTTCTGAAGATTTCTTTGACTATTTGGGGTCTTTAGTTTTCCATATCAATTTTAGGGGTGTTTTTTTCTACTCTAAAAAATGCCATTGGAATTTTGATAGGGATTGCATTGAATCTATAGATGGCTTTGGTGGTACTGACATTTTAACAATATTAATTCTTCCAGGCTGTGAATACAGGACACCTTTCCATTTATTTGTATAGTCTTCAGTGTTTTGTTTTTTTTTTTTTCCAATGTCTTGTAGCTTTCAGTTTAGAGATCTTTCACCTCCTTAAATTTATTACTAAATATTTTATTGTAAATGTGATTAATTTATTTCTTTTCTAGAAATCTTATTGTAGTGTACAGAAACACTACTGATTTTTTGTATCAGTTTTGTATCCTGTAACTTTACTAAATTCATTGATTAGATCTAACAGTTTTTTTGGTTGAGTCTTTAGGATTTTCTTTATACAAAAGCATGCTGTCCACAAATAGACACAGTTTTACCACTTCTTTTCCAATTCTGATGCCTTTTATTTCTTTGTATTGACTGATGTCTCTAGCTAGAACTTCCAATACTATGCTGAATACAATGCGTGGTGAGAGTGGGCACCCTTGTCTCAGTATTGATCTTAGAGAAAAATCTTTCATCTTTTCACCAACATCACCACTATTGATGTTAGCTATGGGTTTGCCATATATGGCCTTTAGTACGTGGAGTTATGTTCCTTCTATATGTAATTTGTTGAGTTTTTATTTTGAATGGATGCTGAATTTTGTTTGCTTTTTCTGTGTAAATGGAGATGATTGTATGATCCTCTTATAAATGTTTGCTGTGTACACTATTGATTTGAACTATTCTTGCATCCTAGGGATAAATTCCACTTGATCATAGTGAATGATCCTTTTAATATGCTGCTGAATTTGGTTTGGAGTATTTTATTGAGAATTTTTCCATCTAAATTCATCAGGGATATTGACTTGTTGTTTTCTCTTCTAATAGTGACTGTTCTTTACTGGCTTGATATCAGGATAATGCCTTGTGAAATCATTTTGAGAGTCTTCTCTTCTCTTTGACTTTTTGGAAGAGTTTGAGAAGAATTGGTATTAGGACACCTGGGTGGCTCAGTCTGTTAAGCATCTGCACTGGGCTCAGGTCATGATCCCAGGACCAGGACCCTGGGATCGAGTCCTGCATTGGGCTCCTTGCTCAGTGGGGGCCTGCTTCTCCCTCTGCCTGCTGCTCCTCCTGCTTGTGCACTCTTGCTCTCTCTCTTGCTCTCACTCTCTCTCTGGCAAATAAATAAAATCTTTTAAGAAAAATAGAGAAGGATTGGTGTTAATTCTTTATATATTTGGCGAAAGTCACAACTGAAGCCACCTGGTCCTGGGCTTTTCTTTGTTGGGACATTTTTATTACTGATTCAATATCCTTACTGGTAACTGTTCTATTCAGATTTTCTGTTTCTTCCTGATTCAGTCTTGGTAAGTAATATGTTTTTAAAAATTTTTCCATTTCTTCTAAATTGTCCAGTTTATTGGCCTATAGCCTCTTCATAGTAGCCTCTTATTATCCTTAGAACTTCTGCGGTATCAGTTGTAATATATCCTTTTTTATTTATAATTTTGTTGATTTGAGTCTTTTCCCTTTTTTTCTTGCTTAATCTAGCTAAGGGTTTGTCAATTTTATCTTTTCAAAGAACCCACTCTAAGTTTGGTTAATATTTTCTATTGTTTTTCTCTTCTCTATTTCATTTATTTCTGCTCTAATTGTTATTATTTCTGCTCAGTTTGTCCTTCTTTTTCCAGTTCTTTGAGATGTAAAGTTAGATTATGTATTTGGGATCTTTCTTGCTTCATATCATAGGCATTTATTGCCATGAACTCCCCTCTTCGAACTGCTTTTGCTGCATCTCATGAGTTCTCGCACGTTGTATTTCCATTTTTGGAAACTTTTTATTTCCCCTTTAATTTCTTCTGTGGGTCATTGGTTGTTTAGGAGAGCGCTGTTTAATTTTCCTGTGTTCGTGAATTTTCCAGTTTTCCTCTTGTTATTGATTTCTAGTTTCATGATATTGTGGTCAGAGAAGATACTTAGTATCATTTCTGTCTTCTTGAATATGTTAAGACTTGTTTTGTGGCCTAACATATGGTCTATCTTAGAAAATGTTCTATGTGTGCTTGAGAAGAATGTGTATTCTGCTGTTGTTGAATAGAATGTTCTCAATATGTCTGTTAGATCCATTAGTAATGTTCCAATTTGCTGTTTCCTTGTTGATTCTCTGTCTGGATGACCTATACACTGTTGAAAGTGAGGTATTAAAGTTCCCAACTATTATCGCATTACTGTTTATGTCTCCTTTTAGTTCTGTTAGTTTTTGCTTTATATCTTTAGGTGCTCTGATGTTGAGCATACAAGTATTTACAGCTATTATGTTGTCTTGAGGTGTTGACCCCCTAATCATTATATAATGTCCTTCTTTGTCTCTTTTACCTATTTTTAGTTTAAAGTCTATTTTGTCTGATATAAATATAGCTACCCTTGCTTTTTTTGGTTACCATTTACTTAAAATGTCTTTTTCCATCCCTTTACTCTCAGTATAGTTGTGTCTCTAAAGCTAAAGTGAGTATCTCATATGCAGCATATTGTTGGACCTTGTTATTTTATACATTTGGCCATTCTATGTCTTTTGATCAAAGACTTTAATCCTTTGGCATGTAAAATAATTTTTGATAAGTAAAGACTTACTATTGCCATTTTGTTAATGGTTTTCTGGTTGTTTTCTAGATCCATTGTTCCTTGTTTCTTATCCTGCTGTCCTTTTTGTGTGTGGTTTGATGTCTTGTGGTGTCTATATGCTTTGACGTCTTTATTATGTCCATTTGCATGATTATTATGATTTCCCCTTGCAGTTAGCATGAGGTTTACATAAAATATCTTAAACTTTTAAATTTGATAATGAGTTAACTTCAATAGAGTTTGCATACTTTACATTTTTATTTTTTTATCCCCCTCACATTTAGGTTATTGCTGTTATAATTTACATGTTTTTATATTCTGTAAGTAAAATCAGATTATTGTATTTATGGTTATTTTGCTACATTCATTTTTTAAATTTTAAACTAGAGTTGTGAGTTATGTACCATTATCACCATACTGCAAAATCTAACTATGACTATATAGGTACTATTGCCAGTGAAATTTATACTACCTTTTTGTATTTTTATGCTGGTAATTAGCATTCTTTTACTTCCACTCAAAGAACTCCCTTTAACATTTCTTGTAAGGCAGGTTGGTTGTAATGAACTCCCTCAGTTTTTATTTGTTCAGAGAATTCTCTATCCCTCTTCATTCTGAAGGACAGGTTCACAAGGTATAGAATTCTTGGTTGATAGTTACTTTCTTTCAATATTTTGAATATGTCATCCCATTCCATGGGGGTTCCCTTGTATATAACATCTCTCTTTTCCCTTCCTGCTCTTAAAATTCTTTGTCTTTGTGTGTGTGTGTGTGTGTTTTTAAGATTTTATTTATTTATTTGACAGAGGGAGAGAAAGCACAAGCAGGGGGAGAAGGAGAGGGTGAAGCAGACTCCCTGCTAAGCAGGGAGCCTGACATGGGACTTGATCCCAGGGCCCTGAGATCATGACCTGAGATGAAGGCAGCCACTTAACCAACTGAGCCACCCAGGCGCCCCTGTCTTTGGCTTCTGACAATTTAATTATAACGTGTCTTGGTGTAGTCCTATTTAGGTCCAACATATTTGGTATCCTTCAGGACTCACGGATCTGGATGTCTGTTTCTTTCACCAGGTTCAGAAAGGTTTTCACCATTATTTCTTCAAATATACTTTCTGTCCATTTCTCTTCTTCTGGAATTCCATAATGCAAATATTGTTGTTGTTGTTGTTTTTAATTGTGTCCTATAATTCCCATAGGCTTTCTTCATTCTTTTTCATTCCTTTTTATTTTGCTCTTCTGACTGGATAATTTCTTTCTTTCTTTCTTTCTTTCTCTCGTTCTTTCTTTCTTTTTTAAGATTTTATTTATTTATTTGACAGAGAGAGAGACAGCCAGTGAGAGAGGGAACACAAGCAGGGGGAGTGGGAGAGGAAGAAGCAGGCTCCCAGCGGAGGAACCTGGTGCCGGGCTCGATTCCAGAACGTCGGGGATCACGCCCTGAGCCAAAGGCAGAGGCTTAACGACTGAGCCAGCCAGGTGCCCCTGACTGGATAATTTCTGATGTCCTATCATGCAGGTCACTGATTCTTTCTTCTGCATTGTCATGTATACTTTTGAAACTCTATTAAAGTCTTCAGTTATAATATTTTTCAACTTGAGGATTTTTCTTTCTTTCTTTTTTTTGTGGTTGCTGTTTCCTTCACAATTCTCATTTTGTTCATGCAATGTTTTCTTAATTTTGTTTGTCTCTGTTTCCTTATAGTTCACTAAACTTTCCAAAGAAGATTATTCTGAATTCTTTTTCTCACAGTTCATAGATATCATTACTTCTTTTTTCCTTCAAGTTTTTATTTAAATTCTAGTTAGTTAACATACTGTGTAATATTAGTTTCAGGTGTAAAATTTAGTGATATCCATTTCTTTTGGGCCAATTATTAGAGCTTTATCAGTTTCTTTTGGTGGTGTCATATTTACCTGAGTTTTTGGTGATCCTTATTTCCTTATGTTGGTGTCTGTACATTTGAATATGGGGCTCCTTTTCCAGACTTTACAGGTTTGCTTTGGCAGAGGCAGTTTTTTTTACCAGTTAGCTCAGTTTGGGTTTCTAGGTGTGTCTCCTGGTTCTGTCTTTGGGCAGGTGAGACCTGCTATTGTCTATTTTGGGGTGAGGCAACTGTTTGAACTCTGATGATGGAAATGGGGGTGTGCCACTGGTTGAGAACAGTTTCATAGGAGTACTGGCTTGGTTCCTTACCCTAGTGAGGCTGTAGGATAGGTCTCAGAGTTACCTGAATTCTTTGGTTAGGCTTACTAGATGCTTGGGAGTGGCTACTGTATTTAATATTAGCTGAGGTTATAAATTAGCTTCCCAGCCCTGGGAGGAGAGTAGGCCAGGGCCCAGGCCTATATGGCTTATTGTTTGGGGACCCGAATCAGGCCTGAGGGTGCACTGAATTCCCTGGTCAGGTGAATCCACCAGTTTTGCTCTGCAGATGAGGGAAGGCACTGGCTGTGCTCTCTGTTCCAGTGCCATTGTATGCAGGGCTGCTGGGAGTACTGTGCAGCTCTGAGTGTGCTCTGGTTAAGTTCTTGTCGGACAGGCTGAAGGCAGTCTTCAGTGACGAGTAAGTAGGGCTATGAATTAGATTCCCTGCCCAAGTGTAGTGGAAGCAGCTCTAAAGCTTCTTTGTTGTCTTAACTCAAGCCGACCTACACCCTAAGTTCCCTGGCCAAACAGGGCCACTGGCTTTGCTCTGCAAACTGCTGGCTCTGTCTGCCCTACTCTTGACTCAAGGACCCTTGGGCTGCACAGACAGCTTCCAGTTGTTTTCACCAGCCCTTCTCCTTTGATAGGGCCAGAAGACACTCTCCACAGCTGGTAAGGCTATGTCTCAGTCCCCTTGCCTGGGTGGGAGGGGAGGAGCCACTCCAGGCTATCCTCAACATTCCAAATAGGCTATCTGGTTGGGAGGGACCAGGAGCTACCCTCAGCCTTGACTATGAATGAATGCCCTGCCCACATATGGCACGGGAAGCCTCCATGCTTGGTATTGACGTTGCTCAGCAGGAGATTGGCTCTCACCACCTGCCTCTTGGCTCCAGGGCCACTGGGCTGCACAACTTCCAGGACTTGTCATCAGCTTTTTTCATCAGATGGGGCTGGAAGGCACTCTCCACAGCAAGTGGGGCTCTGACTCAGCATCTTGCCTGGGTGTGGGCAAAACAGCTCTGGGGCTGGCAAAACTTGTTTTAGGATCCCAAACAGACAGACCTGCACCCCTCAGAGTTCCCTGTCGGAGTGCAGTCCCAGCTTGGTTCTACAGGTGGACAAAGCCGCTGGTTGGGATTACTACCTGGCACTGCAGGCATGAACTTGGTTTGCCAGGATCTGTGTGCTGGTTGTTGCAGGCCCCTCCCATCTTTTCCCTCACAGTCAGATTTTTGGTGGCTGGGCCCCGCAGATTCCTCTGCCATCCTTATGGTGCGCTTTCAGAGTAGAAGCTCCCACAAAGTGACTCACAGCGCTGGGGGAGGCCGGGTGTCCCCTGGGTTCTCTTTTGCCACTGAAGGAACTAGAGATTCAGGGGACCTCTGCACATTGTGTGGCCCCGTCCTGGGGGAGGGGCAATGTAGTCAACATGTAGCCTCTTCTCTTACCCTTCTAAGGCATGGTCTTGGTCGTTGAGGTGCAGGGGGCTCCTTCGGTCTCACCCTTATGCTCCAGGATTCTCTCAGTGGTGTCTTGCTCTTCAATGTTACTTGTTCCTCTTGTGAGGGGGAGCAAAATAAGGAACAACTTATGTCACCATCCAGGTAATATCACTCCAGTCACCCCATTCTTTTTTTTTGGGGGGGGAGCTAAACATGGGTCTTCTTTATTTTTTTTTTTAATTTTTTTTATTATATTATGTTAGTCACCCTACAGTACATTCCCGGTTTCCGATGTAAAGTTCAATGATTCATTAGTTGCGTATAACACCCAGTGCACCATGCAATACGTGCCCTCCTTACTACCCATCACCAGCCCATCCCATTCCCCCTCCCCTCTGAAGCCCTCAGTTTGTTTCTCAGAGTCCATAGTCTCTCATGCTTCATTTCCCCTTCTGAATAAAGGAAGCCTTCCCATTATTATGCACAGGAGTTTAGTTCTTAATGGTCTCTACCTCTCCTGTCTGACAACGCTTGGCTGCTACCTCTGCAAAATCGTAAGGGCTGTTAAAGTGATATTTCCCAGGGAAAGAGCTAGCCAGACAAAAAGGGAATTTTGGCTCAACTCCACAGCAACAAGTGCAAACAGCAGGCAGCTTGTGTAATAGTTTTTCTGGCTTTCTTCCAGCCAACAATGGTCCTGTGGTAGAGAGCACTGCACTATATAGGGTATACTCTATTAACTTTTGTGGAAAGTGTTCAGTGGAAGGTCATTTGGGAAAGCTGAATTAGAGTGATTGGCTGCCTCAGAGCAGTGCCCATGTAGTCTGGATTTTACAAGCAGAAAAATGTACTATTCTTCATAGAGAGAAAATCTGATTATTATTCTTGTAGAATAAAGAAAAATAAAGTAGAGAAATTTAGGGGTGCAAATTGCAGAAAAGTAAGGGCCATCCCTTGCCATTCTTGTCTGGTCCATCTTAGAGCACGTATCTGGTCTTACTCCCATAAACTGGAGTGAAGGCACTAGGTGTCGTGACTTAGGGGCTGCCATTGTAGAGAACCAGGGTATGTTCCTGGGTCAGACTGTAGTGGATCTAATAATTGATACTTTGTCTAGGGGCTCCCAGTGTTTCCTGTGGCCTCATCATAGGCCTCGTGACCATTTCCCTACCTGCTGGAGCATCTTGGTGCTAGTACAAACCTTGGAGGAGGTTCCTTGGGTTTCAATCACAAATCTCTTAGATTGGACCTAAACACACAGCTAGGCTGAATCTTAGAATGACTGTCTCCTAAAAGTTCCTGGGATCTGTCACTGGCCTAGGAGAGGAGGCAGGTATCCTGCAGGTTTTATCTGCATTGTTGTACAAGGCTGTTGCTAGTGTGTATGTGCATATGTGTGTTTAGGGGTGTGTGTGCAAATATGTTTTGCAGGACCCCTGCCTACAGAAATAATTAGAATTGCCAAAAGTCAGTGTGCAAGCCTAATTCTGGAAGGTCTATGGGAGCAATCACTTACAGGGCTGGCATTATGGAATTTAAGACAGTCATGGGAATAGAATCAGCCCCACAGAGTTGAGTCTCTTCCGGCATCTAGTCAACTCTATGAGCTGGGAAAGGGAAAGTGCCTCAGTTGGGAGCCATGGGCACAGGGTGACCTGCCATGGCCCCACTGGGAGATCAGCATGGCTCTGCCCACTTGCCTGAGCCCTAAGGGCATGCTGGGGTGCAGACCATAATCTTTGAAGTTTTGGGTTCTGGAAGCTCACAGAAGGGCCAGAGACCCTTGAAGTCCACAAAGGAGTTTCATGCCACCCCCAGGAGCATGGCCAATGGCCACTTGTATTTGGTGCAGTTTCTTCAGGAGGTAAAAGACGCAGATTGTTCCGGATGTCTTACAGTTTGCCACTTGCTTGTTACCATGGTGAAATGGTCCCTTGGGAGCAGAGATCGACATGATTGGCTGAAAGAAAAGCTTTCCTTGCTTAGATTTGTAGATTTTCTGTCTGAGTCTTGATTGTCGGGACTGACAGCTTCTGTGGGAATGCAAGAAGGACAGTGAGAGAGAGGTCTGCCAGTCTCTTCAGATGATATATCACAGTATTTTAGTGGTGTTGAAAATAATTTTAATCATCATAGTTTCTGTTTAAAAAAAGCTGTGGCTCTGAAAACCATCTGTCAGTTCATCCTCAAAGAGGAGCGAGACCAGAAATGTAGCAAAATGAGTGGAAAAGTTAACAATAAAAAGAGAAAATAAATGAGAGAGAAAGAATAAGATGTTTAAAAGCATGCAGGAAATGGATTGGAATCAGGATGACAATAGAGCTTAAATTTAAAAGTAAAGATGGGGGCACCTGGGTGGCACAGTTGGTTAAGCGTGTGACTCTTGGTCTCAGCTCAGGTTGTGATCTCAGGGTCGTGAGATTGAGTCCCACGTGAAGCCCCAGGTTGGGCTTTGCATTGAGGGTGGAGTCGGCTTGAGTTTCTCTCTCCCTCTCCTTCTGCCCCTCCTCCACCATAATAAATAAATACATCCTAAAAAGAAAAAAAAACCTTAAAAAAGAAAATGAGATAGTTTGGTTAAGCTATTTTTCCTTTCATGAATCTCCTGGACCAAGGAACAACTCCAGACCATCCCCCCCATACATCATTGTGTATGTGTTCACAGGGGGGTTATCTTGTGTTTTGCCTCCTTCTCTCTTCCTCTGCCTTAACAAGAGATCTCCTGCTAATTGGCAAAACTAATGGATTATTTCATGTCCTTTGCATTTATATATGAGCAAAGATGGATTTTCTCTCTTGCTTCCCATGGCGTTGCTTTGACGGACTACCGTGTAACAGAAGATGCTTGCTTATGGTTCTCACTGCTAGTTAAGTTTGTTACCACACGTGTTACATGCTTTTTGATGTCTGAGACTTCTGCCTCCAGAGTGACCAGCATTTTCTATTTCCTCTTTAGCTCTAGTTCCTGGATAATGCACATTGTTTGCCTTTGTTCATGGACTTTCTATAAATTTGTTTGCTGCTCTGAGAATATCTTGTCAAATGCTAGTGTTGTGATTTTAAAGGATAAGCATGTTATGAATTAATATGTTAATAATTACATTTTTAAAATTTTAGTTCAGAGTTGTCTTGGTCTGTGAAAAAAAGAATAAACCTAGGTCATAGTTTATTCCACCTGAAAAACTATCTTTAATAAAAAAAAATACAGTATTTTTTAAAAAAAGTTTTTATTTAAATTCCAGGTAATTAACATACAGTGTAATATTAGTTCAGGTGTACAGTCTAGTGATTCAGATAAATTCCATATAACACCTGTGTTCGTCTAAATTGTCTTCTTTTCAAAAACCTTTAAAGCTAGGCATGGTGCTTATTTTGCCACATCATCCCAGAGATTGTAAAGTCTGGAGAAGAATAATCAAGGCTGTTATTTTGGGATCAGTTGAACCAATAACTGCCTTTAGTGAATTTCTTTCATTGTTCTTTAAAAAAAATACCAGTTATACTAGCAATTGCCTTCTTTATCAATAGAGCATTGGCTGCATGTTGATATTTCTGGTTTCTTTTCTGGTTTTAAAATGATGTAAGACCAGAGTCCATAATTCTAACTTAACTAATTTGCTAAACAATTTTTGAAATATATTGCTAGAATAAACTTGCATTTTGTTTGTGCCTTAGACAAAATAGAATGATTCTTCACCGGCGACCTAGTCAGCTTGGCCTTCTGTACTGAAATACCATAACTGGGTGTCTTGTCAACAACACAAATTTATTTGTCATAGTTCTGGAAGCTGGGAGTTCAAATCATGGGGCCATCATGGTTGGGTTCTGATAAGAGATCTCTTCTGGGTTGTAGATTGCCCACTCTTCCTGTCTCTTCACGTGGTAGAAAGAGAGAGAGCTAACTAGCTCTCTGGCCCCTTCAAGGACCTTAATCCCAATTATGAGGAGTCCACTGTCATGGTCTGATCAGCTCCCAAAGGCTCCACCTCCAACCCATCACAGGGATTAATTTTCAACCTGTGAATTTTGGGTGGGGTTGGAGAACACAAACATTCAGTCCCTAACAACCAGTATATATTAAGGAATTTATCTTCTTTGGGATTAGCTTTATTATCCATTTGGTAATGAAATGGGTTTTCCACTTTTCAGTGATAGAGCTTATCAGAAATACATTTGATTTCATTCCACAAACTTAAAGTATGTACAGCCTCATTGTTTTGGTGGAGTCTCATGTGGTGGTGTGTTAAGGAGTTGTTTTTTTAAGGAAGATAACCGTCTCAAATGGGACTGAGAAAATTATTTCCTTAAACCCTTAAACTCTGAAACAAGGTACCAAAAATGTCTCTAGGAGAGTAGGTTAGGGAGTTTAATCAACCTTGAAGAGTAAAAGCTATTTTATTTGATGAAACCTGTTATCACGCTTGCTCACATCCTATAGCTGTGTGCTAATTCCATCAGGAAGAAGAGTTTTCTATAACAAAGCCATTTCCAGGTAATTGCTCCCATTCAAGGTAATTGCTACCACTTGGTGAACGCGCGTTGGGTCTTGCAGGTTTCTCATATGATATTTCATTTAATTCTCACAAAATCTCTGAGCTGGTTATTATTTCTGTTTCACATATGTGGTGTCTACTATGCAGGCAAATTAAGCGATTTTAGTAAGTTTTCACATTAAACGAGTGGCAGAGTGAAATGTTGGACCCTAATCCCTGTGTGGGTAGTAGCTTTGAAACATATCATTTTGGTTGTCTACGCAGAAAGTAATTTGGAAGCCCTATGTACTCCTTGACACCTTATATTGTCACCAAGAGTTTTTATTGTATGTTTGGTTAAATAGTTGCAAAAGATGTCACTTCTGACATATGAAAAATCTTGATAGTAAAAAGGTTATATTTCTTTTTAAATATAACCTATGTGATAGAGATAGCACAGAGATTTGGTATGTCACATATATTTTTTTAAAAAGTCATATTTGGAGTTTAAATTTACATTACTGTGTTTTCTTCCCCTGTGGAGCTCATATTCTCATTCTACTACTCCATAGATTTTTACCCAATTATTTATATGTATATATACATATATATATATATATATATAGCTTCAAAAACTTTCATTGATGATTTTACATATTTCAGCAAAAAATACATACTTAAACAGAAGTTGATTTAATTTTTTTTGCGTGACAAAATCCTTTAAGCCATATAAGATTTCTTTTGGAGTCGGTTATCACTATAATTATTATTAGTACACAATTTAACAGACAACATGAGTATGCTATTTTGACAAATACTGCTTAATACAAGAGGTACATGTTTTTATTGAGAATGCATCATTTAATGCGATAGATGAGGCTTTTCCCTTAATTATGGAAGTACTTATAAGTGAATAATATTTATTGCTAGAATGAGAGTTCAGAACGAGTTTTAATTCTTTTGTTGGTTTTTACGTATGTGAGCACTTAAAACTGTTTTTCACGTAAATAAATGGAAATGAAGCACTTTTGAACCCCTTCCAAGTATATGCCAAATACCTCATGTGATCTATCACAACTACTTTTAATAATTAACAGACAATTAAAATAGATTTTTCTTTAATTCTGTTGAAAGCAAAGAATTAGAAACCTCTTGATTTATGAAAGTTATTTGTTGCCTTGTCGTTAGGTTCTTATACATTTTTAATTCCTGGGAATTATTCCTTTATCAAGACATATCAAATAACCACTCCTTCCTCCTTTAATTCTTTTTACTATGGGCACCTTGCTTAAACTGATATTCTCAGGGTTAGGAATAAGGTAAAATTATTACTTTCAAAACACTTTTGTCAGCGTCATTATTATTTTTCATTAACTGCTTTTATTGTGTGCCTTATAAATATTTTTATCAAAATCTTGCAGCTACCTATTTAGCTGATCAATATATAGATAACATGTACGCTGTAACTTGGTTAGCTCAGCTGGTTCTCATTATCTAAACAATAAGCAAACGTGCTTACATGAGTCTCCACGACCACCATTCCACTTCTTAATTCTTTTGGATTATGGCTGTGTGCTTTTTATGGAAGAGGAGAAGCAAGAGTTGAGCTTAAATTGTTTTGATGATTCTTCTGCCCCAAATTATCTTTGAATCATTTCGGTGAAATTTTCAATTTCATCTATGTTCACTACTTTAAGAAATAAAGTACTGAAACTCTACAATTATTAAGTGAATACTTACATATAGCCTGTACAATGGCACATCCATGCCTACGTAACCTGTTCCCCTTATCCTTCCCAGCCCATACCACTCATTGCATGTTGCTTCTGCACATTTGCTCTTTGACTCAGAGAAGTCTGACAACAACAGTCTTGTTTCCATATCCTGCAGATTGGGAAGGAGAATTCTAGAGGGATATTCCTGACAACACTACTCCCCTAAATAAAAAAAAATTTTGGAATTCATAGGTTTTGTTTATGGAAACTCATCTATAGTTTAGCGTTTTTACTGGTGTGTATTTTTAATTCATTTACTCAACAAATGTCTATTGAATCACCCTGTGTCAAAGGACTGGGGATAAAGCAGTAAGCAAGTGAACAAGATAAGACACAGTGCCTGCCCTCAGGTTAAGTTATCCTATAGTGGGGAGTCAGATATGAAAGAACTAATTATAACATCAATAATTCAGTACAATTATGAGAACTTCTTTGAATAAAAGACAACATGCTATGAGAGCATGCAAAAGGGGAACTGATCTCTTGTAGGAACTGGGGAAAGCTTTCTTGACTAAATGACATTTGGTCTAAGGGCTGAATTAGATGGTATCTATAAACCGTCTTGGGTGGGGGCTGTTGAAGAGCATGCCCAAAGCTCCTAAGATTGGTGGAAATATGTTTAAGGAATTAAAAAGAAACCCAGTGAGGGGCACCTGGGTGGCACAGCGGTTAAGCGTCTGCCTTCAGCTTAGGGCGTGATGCCAGAGTTATGGGATCGAGCCCCACATCAGGCTCCTCTGCTGGGAGCCTGCTTCTTCCTTTCCCACTCCCCCTGCTTGTGTTCCCTCTCTCGCTGGCTGTCTCTCTCTCTGTCAAATAAATAAATAAAATCTTAAAAAAAAAAAAAAAAGAAACCCAGTGAGTCAGGAAAGAAAGAGACATGGGAATGACCCAAAGTGGGGCTAGGGAGGAGGCAGAGGCCAGGCAGAGGCTTCCTTATAGATTTTCATGATACTCGTCTCTATCGCAAGACTCAGTGGCCATTGTAGAGATTTAAGGAAAGAGATGAATTGTTAAATGTGCATTGAAACACATTGCTCTGGGCAAGAAAGCAAACCAGGACATCAGCTGGGATGTTTCTGCAATGGTCCAAGAGAGAGGTGCCTTTGACAACAGTGGTTGCAATGGGTGTAGACAGAGTGAACACACCTAAGAGGTTATTAGAAGGTTAAGGGTTACAGTATTTACAGGGGAAATATTGCACATGATCGAAGGAAGGCTTAATATCCATGACTAGAGCAGTGTATTGTCAACAAACCCCAATGCTTAGTGGAAAATTAGAGATGATTTTTTTCTTTTTGTCTTCCATCGTCTTCTGTCAATTCTGCTTATTTTACTATTAGAAAGCTGGCTGAGCAAAGGGATTCAGAATCCTACTGAAATAATAGTTTTCTGATGAAGTGATCTATTAATTTAAAAAAATCATTTTGACAACTCTTGCCTAAGCTGTGTGCTTCACTTGGATAGGCCCTGGGGCGTGAAGAAGACTGGGTCTTGGCCTCTATCTTTGATATACTTTTTGTCCAACCGGGAACACCTGTCCACAGCACCATGGTACATGAGATACCATGGCCATTGAGGGGTTAATTATGAATGATGTCCTGTGGGAGGCTTTGGGGGAGCAAGGGTGGTACCATGCTGTTAAGAGAGCAGGCTGTGGGGTCTGGGCTTGAATTTGGAATTATCCACTTACTAACTTCCTCCTTTAAGATGCCTACATTGTCTCATCTAAGACATGGGAGTAATAATAGGGGATTATTTATAGGTGGTTCTAGTAATCATATGGCATGATATATGAAAATCATCAATTGGCTGAGGACATAGTAGTGGCTTAATAAATACAACAAATGTTCTAAGGGAGGGACTGATTATCATATTTAAAGGGTATATATAGCTGAACTTTATTTTAATAAGTTTGTGCTAAGGGAATAAATATGTTTTATGACAATAACATAATTTATTGAATATTTATTACATGTTAGGTAATACTCTGAGTATTATAAAGATATTTTCTAACTTTATTTTTGTCTGACCCTAAGAAGGAAATACTATTACGATGCCCATTTCACAGATGAGAGTCCTGAAGTCCCAAAATACCCATTACTTGCCCAAGATTACCCAGTAAATTGCTAACCTGAGATTTAAATCCAGTTCAGACTAATCCAGAGCTTTGCTCTTAACTTTAACAAGTTTACAAGCTTCTTACCTAAAAGTGCTGCTGAATTCAAACCAGCTTTTGCTTATTATGTATTTGCTCAATCAATAGATATTAAAAATACATTGCTATAATGAGTCAATAAAATATTTATAGTATATTATCAGAACATTTTTATTTTATAAATGAACACTTATTGTATGTAGGAAATAAATACATAAGGGAATAAACAATGCATTATTTGTTGTTCCAATTCTCATAGATGATTACTGTACACATTTTGCTGTACGTATCCTCAGACATTTCCTCCCAATGCAGTGATGTATGAGATGTATGGATATAAACCTATATTTTTATGATAAAAAATGAACGGGATCACCCTACTCATGTTTTTACCTACTTTCTCATTAAGGATGTATTATAAAACCCTGCACGTTTAGTACGGTCGTGTGTCGTATAGTTGATAGTAGATAGTAAAGACCCGGCGAATGTTGGTGGTCATTGATCGGCACCGTCACCACCTTGAAAAGTCACCCTCCAGCTCGGCTGTAATAATTTGACATCCTCACAACAACACATTCTTTCCAGCACACCTCCACCAAATGTGGCTTCTGTTATGTAATTTTTTTTGTGTGTTAATCTTGAAGATTAAAAATGGAATGATGTTGTTTTATTTTGCACTTATTTTATTGCTAATGAGGTTAAACTTCAGCATTTTTTTAAAAATTTTTCTTCACTTGTTTTTCTGTTAGTTTGCTTATTATTTTCTTACTGGTGTGTAAGACTCTATATTATGATTTTTTAAGTTTTAATTTTAATTCCAGGTAGTTAACATGCAGTGTTACATTAGTTTATATAGCTTACACAGTAATGTATATAGTTTAATAATAGTTTAATTTATATAGTTTATATAGTAATTTAGCAGTTCCATACATCACCAGGTGCTCACACCACAAGTGCAGTCCTTAGTCCCCATCACTTATTTCACCATCTCCACACTCACCTCCCCTCTGGTGACCACCAGTTTGGTTTCTATGGTCAGTCCATTGCTTGGTTTGCTTCCCTGTCTGTTTTTTTCCCCTTTGCCTGTTTGTTTTGTTTCTTAAATTCCACATATGAGCGAAATCATATGGTATTTGTCTTTCTGTGACTTATTTTGCTAATCATAATACACTCTAGTTCCATCTATCTTGTTGAAAATGGCAAGATGTCATTCTTTTTGATGGCTGAGTAATATTCTGTTGTGTATACCACATCTTCCTTATCCATTCTTCAGTCCATGGGCACTTGGGCTGTTTCCATAATTTGGCCATTGTAGATAATGCTGTATAAACATCAGGGTGCATGTGTTCCTTTGAATTAATATTTTTGTATTCTTTGGGTAAATACCTATTAGTGCAATTGCTGGATCATAGAGTAGTCCTATTTTTAACTTTTTGAGTATATTCCATCTGTTTTTCAGAGTGGCTACATCAGTTTGCATTCCCACCAACAGTGCAAGAGGGTTCCTCTTTCTCCACAACCTCACCAACACCTGTTGTTTCTTGTGTTGTTGGTTTTAGCCATTCTGACAAGTGTGAGGTGAAGTCTTATTGTAGTTTTCATTTGCATTTCCCTGATGAGCAACTTTTCATGCCGTCTGTATGTCTCCTTTGGAAAAACATCTATTCATGTCTTCTGCCCATTTTTTAATTGATTCCTATGTATTAAGCATATGTTGCTGATACTTTTACCAGCTTGTGATTTGATTTTTTACTTAGGCTTTAGTCTATTATTTAATTAATTAGTTAATTAATTAATTATTTTTAAAAGATTTTATTTATTCATTTGAGAGAGAGAGTGAGAGAGAGCAAGAGTGGGGTGAAAGGCAGAGGGAGAAACAGACTCCCCGCTGAGCAGGGAACCCGACGTGGGAACTCGATCCTGGAATTCTGGGATCATAACTTCAGCTGAAGGCGGACACTTAACCAACTGAGCCACACAGGTGCCCCTAATCTATTCTTTTAAATAAATAAAAATAAGCAACTAAATTTATCAATAATTTTTTACTGTGGTTTTTCTCTTTGGCATTTTATAAATAAGTGTTTTATTTGTATCTACATAATGTGGATAGGACAGTTTTGACATTAAAAAGGGGGATCCGTTCTTTGAGATTTGGAAGCCATAAGGAATAAAGTCTCACAGAGCGTGGGTCTGTATCTCTGGAGTCACTGAAAGAGACTGAAATCTCTCTGTGTTGGGAAGAGTTTCAGCAGCTGGCGGATATTTAACAAGTTTCTTTGCTTGTCAAATTCTGAAAATATGAGTTTTTGTTTTCATCCGCTTTTCTTGAAACCACAGAACATCTTGTCTTTCAGGTAATCTGCTACAAAGTGCAATACATCAAAAGGGGCTCATCTTCATACTAAAGTTAGGACTTCTGAGGCACGGGCATTAGTTACATTTTTGAAATTGTTTAGTTTGTACAAGCAGAATAATGGTAATGGATCAAATATTTCTTTTTTTTTTTAAGATTTTATTTATTTATTTATTTGACAGAGATAGAGACAGCCAGCAAGAGAGGGAACACAAGCAGGGGGGAGTGGGAGAGGAAGAAGCAGGCTCATAGCAGAGGAGCCTGATGTGGCTCGATCCCATAACGCCAGGATCACGCCCTGAGCCGAAGGCAGACGCTTAACCGCTGTGCCACCCAGGCGCCCTGGATCAAATATTTCTGCATCTTACACTGTGTTGTTCATCATGAAAAGGAAAATAGTTTTGTTTTTCAAAGATACGTGTTTAGATATACCACAATATTAAGTATGTAAATAATGTGTATGTCCTGCTGTAGACTTGAAAGGATACTGACCAATGTGCAGATGAAATGCTGGCTTATTTTATGAACTCCGTTTTAAAGTTTGGTTTATTGACTTCTGTGTTAAAAAGCCATTTAGTGAATTGCTTTTATTGTGAAATTCATCAATCAAAATAGAAATGCCTTTCCCTGTCAAAAAGATATATGCCTTTACGAACACTTTTATCCCACGTTTAACTTAGAGTCTTTTTTTCTCTTCTAGCTTTTGTTTCTACCAATTTGACAGTGTACATGGCGACTGATGGCAATACTCTCGTAAGTACCCTTTGAGACACCACTGACTTAAATATTCATTGTCAGTTTGACAAATGAGAAAAAAACCAAACAAGTTGATCTTAAGTTTGGCTAACTATTTATTGTCCTCCATTTCCTTAGCCACGTTGGAATTAAATGACCTTTTTGTTAGGTTTCGGGGTTTCTTATGATCGCCAAATATTTAAGACTGCTAGCTATTTGCTTTTAAAGATCAAAAACATAATCATGATTTTAACGTATGGTACGTAATGTATGTCTGTGTTTGAGGTCACCTGTGGTATTAGTGTGACCTCTCATGCAACCTCTATGGCAAACATTCTGCCAATTATTACACTGACATTGTAGGTTTTTTTAAAAATAATTTTACAACTGTAAATTTGCCTATTAGGCAAGTCAACTGAGCAAGTATATTACCTCCATTAGACAAGGACACTTATGATATAGGGAAAAATAAAAAGTTGATATAGATAACATGATATTTCTAGGAGGAGGGGGTGTGAGGTGGTGTGGGATCGTGGGGTACACATCTTTTAGCAAATCTAATGACCTCATGATGGATGCACAGGATAGAGTTTTTAGAGTAGAGCCAAAAGCAGAATCAGAAGTGGGGTCTTGAGAGAATATAGTAGGGACTTCCTGCCAAATAGGGGACATGGCCAATGGTTTCCTGATGCAAATTAGGAAATGGATATCAAGGCATGTTGTAGGAATAGTGATGGAGAAATTGAACTGGATAGCTCCTGGAAGGGACATCTTACTGAAAAGCAGGGCAGCTGATTAATTCTCTGCTTCATTAACAATTTCATATCCCAGAAATAGAGAAAACAATGAGAGCACTTTGATTCTGATGCTAATTCTAAATGAGGAAGAAAAGCTTGTTAGTGATGAAAATGGTAGAAACTTTGGGAGACAGGACTGCAAAAAACTAAAAATGAAAACACAAATTATAGTCACTTATGTACCCTGGGAAATTTGCCATATAAAAATTGCAGAAAAGGAAAATGTGATCCCTTGGACACAAATGGGTAGGTGTTGTTTGATCGTGGAAATGTGGATAATCATGATGAAGATAAAGGAGAAGAACAATGAAGAGCATAAGTACAGCTGCAGTGGGAGCCTCGGCCAGGGTCAGACATATGCACGGGGTGTTAAATAGGGTCCTGTGGTCCTGTGGTCAAGGGCAAAAGAAAGTGGGCATCACAGATTTGTAAAATAGGAACACTAAAGTGTACAGTACCTAACGTTTATACAATTTTTTCTAAAAATGCATGTGATTATAAGGACATGTATATGTGTTATATGGAGCAAAGAAATGGAACAGGAGAATTAGAATGTTTGGATCCTTGAGAAAAGTAATGGAGGGTTTAATTTTTACTCTGCCTATCCTACTGAAAGAATGTAGTGTTCCAACTGAAAAGAGTTCATCCTATATGTTTAAGAAGAAATGGAAACTAAGATAATAAGAAAGCACCTAAACACTTTAATGAATTCATTCATTCAATCATTCATTCATTCATTCAAACATTCATTTAATGTTCACTGATTACCTCTCCTGACTCTATCATGTATCAGCCATTATATTACGTGGGACCTGGAAATGGAAATATGATTTGAAACAAGTTCAGATCTCCACATCTTCAGGCAAGTAAAACCGTGGCTATTAGGACAGGCTACAGATGTGATAACCAAAGGACTAACATACCACCCATATGATTTCCAATCGAGAGCCACTACTGCTGTAATATGTAACCTGCTTCTCCTTGGACATGGGCAGAGGTGGATTCTGTCCTTATTGGTGGGAACGCTGGCTATTTATGGGCCTATCTCATTTCCCGAGCCATCCCCACAGCTAGACGGAATCAGCTCCGCTCCCCTTGTGTGCCATTTACCTGTTATTTTTATCTCATAGTCATCAGTGTCTAGGTGGTATAGCGAAACATCTCTCTTAAGCATTTCTTCCAGCTGCTTTTCAGTGGTTACCCTACTTTATATTTCCATTCAGAAAATTAGTTCAATTTTCTGCTGTCATTTGTTCTCTAAATAAAATGTAGCACAGGAGACCTATTTTTATGCTAGGTAGTTTCAGTAGGCTTGACACATTTGACCTAATCACATCCCAAATTACACTTCATTTCCACTAACCTAACATTTATTGAGCTCTGTGTGCTTGCTGCTTATGATGGGGAACTTACCATCTGCGGGGGGAAGGGCAATACTTTAAAGGCACTTTTGTGGATCCTGACCTGTTATTGAGGTTGGTATGGTAAATGGTAGCAGCAAAACTGTTCAAGAAACTAAGCATTTGAAATGTTATTATGAATGTGGTAGAAGAATATTTTTTCCCATTAAGCTGAGTTGTTTCCCCACCTTCTTAACATTTCCCCACCTTCACAGACACGACACCTGCCCTTCCCTCCGCCTGCCGTGCTTCTTGCCTCTGCACCTGCCCTCTTCAATCCACTGGCCATGTGGCAGCCAGAGTGAACTTTCTTACATGCAGATCTGATTGTGCCACTTGCCTGCTGACATCTGTTCAGTGGCTTCCCGTTGGTTTTTGGATAAACTTTAGAGTTTCAAACATAATTTACAAGGTCCCGCATGGTATGACTTTACTACTCTAAATGTGGTTATGTCCCCACAGGCTGGGGCCGGTGCCTCTGGAATCACACCTGTGTCTCTGTATTAGATCCTCCTATGCTCAGGTCTTCACCTTTCAGGCTTTTGTTTTTATCAATTTGTGGGGTATCTCCCCTGACTTCCCAGTTCTGGGTAACAGCACTTACGTGTCGACCTCATGATCCTTGTTCAATTCTCTCTTTTCTGTGTTTGACTGGAAGCTGTGTGAGAGTTCGCTTGCCACGGAATCTCTGGTCCTTGGCACCAAGTAATTGTTCAATAACTGGTGGTTGAACAAACAAAAGCCATAATTTACCCAACTGTGGCCTGAAAGAAAGAATTAGCATAATCGTCTTTAGGATCTAGGTCATAGCTTGTTGGGAAACCTTCAGCATAATTATTAGATTTGGGACAATCCCTAAACATCTCTAAGAATCCACTTGTGTAGTCCTTGATATTTATAAGGCTTTCCATACATCACACTGTGGTGTAACAGAGTATTTTACGCTAAATCAGTATTGCTTGATTTTCTTTTATGATTAGTTTCTCACTAAAATAAAGAAATAGATGAATAAGCACATAAACAAATTAACAACTAGCATATATGAATCCTAAAGGCTTAATTAAGAAAGTTCTCTGTTCTCAGATTGTAGTAACAATGTTATAGCTAAGAAAGGAAAACAGCCTTAACTTAAAGATGACAAGGCTCAGAGGGAATGTGACACATCGTCTCTTTTGCTGTCATATGTCATTCTTTTACGTAAAGCTTCTGAGAATTCTTACTTTCAGGGATGGTTCTCGTGGGGAAGCAATGGTCAGATTTATCTTTCATAAAAACTTTGTAACAGTGATTTCTCAAGAATTATTTTAAATAAAATTAATTTTTAAATATTAAACTTTTAATAATTAATAAATATATTAATATAAATTAAGATTAAATCAAATATCAAGGGAAAACTTTCTTGAAACAAAAGTCTCTGCATATAAATCATGGTAATTGTGTTCAGTTTTCGTGCTCAATGGGCCAAGCTCATTGAATGTGAAGGGATGTTTACTCCCAGCACTGTGGCTGCGTTATCTGCCATTGCCTGGATCTGTGGGATGGCTGGTCTCACAGCAAACTGGTATTTGTTATGCTTCCTTCACAAGAAAGCTCTGCATTCATTACTTACACATCATGTATTGCCTGGTCCTTGTGTACTGTGTGCACTAAACGTCCTGGACCTGATTTCAGCCCCCATGGGAAGCTGCCTGTTCCTTCAACTCTATGCTCGTGGTGTGTGTCTCAGGAATACAGGGATGATTCAGTGATGAAGTGAGGAATTTATTTTTCACATTTTTGATCAACTAAAAAGAGCTCACATTTTGGCAGCTCGTTTTTTAGGTTACATGAACATAATGCTATGTTAAAATGGCTTTGCCAGCGTTGTTGTGCACAAGCTTGACATACAGATCAAAGCTGGGAGGCTGTTTAACACATTTGCTGTTCCAAGTAGGACTTCCAGCAGAGCAGTGCCCAACAGCTGTCTGGGGAATAGATTCTGGGTAGGGTCTTGATAGCTGCCACGGGAAAATTTCTGTCCCTCCTACTAGTCCCCCTCCTCCACCCCATGCATTCTTATTTCTTCTGTTTTAGATTCTTAGTGTTTGGAGGATATGGTTAAAACAGGATGTTGGAGAAAGCTGTGATAGTTTTTGAGGAAATGGTATTTTAGATAAAAGTAGAGATTTGGTCAACACAAGTTTATTTTACCTACAAGGAAATGGCAAGGGTCTATACTTCAGGTGAGTTCAAATTGAGTGTCAATCAATACAGAAGCTTTTCTCTATGCATGTGCTGCTTTGGGGGGTGAGAAAGGTATTGGAGCAATCTCGCGTTGCTTAACTCTGCTGATGTTATTTAGTGGAGGCATTTTTCGGCTCTGAGTAATCTAGCAGTAGATGGCTTTCTGGATATTTGTTAAATCTCCACTTGTGCCAGGACTACTAGTGAGGCATCATATGAAGTAAAAATTGACATAAGACACGGTTAATCTTTTGGTAAATATTTATCGAGTGCTCCCTCCGTGTCAGACATTAGGTTTAGGTGCTAGGTTTTGAAATCAGGACATGTTCAAGAACATCGATTCTACCTTAAAGTCTTGGCCAGTCATTGAATCTAAAGATAGTTGTAGTCATTCAACTACAGAGCTGATAAAAGATTTGAAAACTTTAAGAAGCAACATGAACAGGGGTAGTGACTGAGTAAACATGTGAACTAAGGGAAAGGGCTTGTCTGAGATTACTCACAGGTTCTGGGTTGGACCATCAGGTGGGTAGGTTTACCATCATGAATGTACCACACAGATATATAAACAGATAAATTAAAATATCCACTTCAGAGCATCAGCAAAGTGTTGTGGACTATAGAAGACAGAATAAGCAAAGCAACATAGAGTTAAACAATAGACTTAGTAGCCAACTGGCCTGGGTCCCACTCTTGATTCTGCTACTTGTTAAGTGTGATCTAAGGAGATGTTACTTAACTACACTGAGACGAAGTTTTTCATTTGTGGAAAGGAAGATAAAAATAGTACCTATCGTGAAGATTTTTGGGAGATAATATGAATCAATTATTACAGCGACTACAAGTAAATATGACTTCATGCATACAAGATTCTTATAGGAGCTGTCTTCTAAAGTCAGAGAAGGCTTCATGGTGGAGGTGGCATTTGACTTGGGTCAGGAAGGATGAGTAAGCCTTAACCAGATGAAAAATGGGGTAGGGAATAAAGTATTCAAAGTGTGGAGTTGTCAAAGTACTTGACACATCTGCATAATAGAATAAAGTTTAAGGTGCCAGAAAAGGAAATGAATGGATGTCTTGTTGGTATATTAATGCTACTAGGGAAAAGGAATTGCTTGTCATTTGAACTGTGATTTCAAGATAGACTTTTATTAATGAATGACTGGCTTCCAGCCAATAATAGTCCTGTGAGTTCACACTTTGATATTCCACTCTGCTGGAAACAGAGCCATGCTAGACGAGGAGAAACATGGAGAATCAAAAAAGCACAGATAGTTTCAACAATACAGTAATCATCTCTGTGGATCCAAAAGGAAAAGCAGCAAGGAAGATGGAAGCTATGGGCCTAATGGGTACCTTGTCTGGAAGCAGGAAGTAGTTTGCCTCCCCGGGGGGGGGGGGATGCTCCACTAAATATGAGGAAAGCCATATTCACTTCTTGACGACAAGTAAGTGGGGGCTCCCCCACTCGTGAAAGGGGCTGAAGATGAAAACATTTGTCAAACCACTGCCTGGGGTTATGCAATTAGCCCCCTAACGGTTAGGGAGAGAAGAGACAGGGACACAGCTTCAAAATCAGGAACCAAACCTAGTCACCAGATCAGTGACTGGATATGCAAGATTCTTTATGTTCACCTCAGGACATGATTGTAGGGCTGATTCTGCATCCAGTAGAGGCAACCTACAAACTGATAGAGAGGGAGCCATGGGCACAGGGGAGAGGAAGGGGGTGGGGTGGGACTACAGAATATCAAAGACGATAAGTAAGTCTTAAAAGAGTGAAAAGATAGGTCACATACAAAGACTGACAGACTGATAGCAGCAATTTCTTCAATATAATAAATGATAGAAGACAGATGGTCAGAATGTTCAAAGTGCCAGGTGAAAATAATTTTATACTCTTTATCCATTCATCTGTTGAAGGACATCTTGGCTCCTTCCATAGTTTGCTATTGTGGACATTGCTGCTATGAACTTTTTTTTTTTAAGATTTATTTGTTTATTTGAGAGAGAGAGAGAACGAGCAGGGGGAAGGTCAGAGAGTGAGAGAGAGAGAGAGGATCTCAAGCAGACTCCACTAAGCATGGAGCCCAATGCAGGCTTAATCCAGGACCCTGAGATCATGACCTGAGGTGAAATCAAGAGTCAGACACTTAACCCGCTGAGCCACCCAGGCGCCCCTTAATATTATTTTTAAGGTAATAAAACATCGATACAGTTGTGTTTTCCTACTAATGCCTCCCTTTTACTATTTCCCGGTCATTCACCCCTGGTTACATCGTGGTGTTTATCATTCCCATGCGATGTTATTATTTATAAGCAATATTTAACCATCTATAAATAATAGCATTAATATAGACATTTAATTTTCAATATAGTGTTTCTGAGATTTTTTTCCACGCATTTCTAGTTCTGAGAGAGCACAGCAGTGAATGAACATGACACTGTTTATCCACTCACATACCCGCACACATTCAGCTTCCTACAGTCGGTCCCTACCCCCACCGTGCTGCAGTGAACAGCTGTCTGTGACCTCCCTTGTGCATGCGGGCATGTGTTCCTTCGGGCTGCAGTGTCTAACCTGAGGGTGGATTGTCCTCTTTTCTATCAGCAGCACTTGATGGTGTGGACTCACCTGTCTTTCGAATCTCTTCCTCACTTCCACAACAACCCCTCTCCTGATTTTCTTTATCTTTTCACTGGCTATTCTCAGTCTCCTGGTTTGTCTGCTCCGTTGCTTCTGTGTAACAAACCGGGCCTCCTTCAGATTCTGAATTCAATTCTTTGTCATTCTACACACATGGGTGATCTTATCCCAGCTCAAGGTTTCTACTCTCTATACACGGATGATTCCCAATTTTATATCCTTATTCCAGATTTTCTCCAAATCCCAGACCCTTAAGTACAATACCTGGAGCATTTCTACTTGGATGCCTCAGATATGCATCAAATTCAATGTTGACTATGGATGTGTATTTAAAACTATGCTGTCTCTACTGCTGTCATTTATTCAATTATTTCAGCTAGAAACTCCAGGATTTTCCCTGGTATTCAACTCTCCCTCATTTTCTACATTCTCACTTTTCCTCCTCCTCACCCTCCCCTTCCAGCCCTTCCTCCTTTCTCTGGCTCCTTTCCCTGGCTTCTTCTCCCCTCTCTCCTTCTCTCCCCTCTCCCTCTCCCCCTTCTTCCTAGTCATCCCTCTTTCATTTTTTCCCCTCATATTCTAGTCCTTGCTTCCCTGTCCTACTTCTTTTTATAACATCCACAACAAACACATAAATATTCTAAGAGGCTACCCCTTTGTGAGTTTTATTCTTGAAAGAAACATCTGCATGTTACCATTTACTTTTGTGACTTTGGGCAAAACCCTGAATCCATTTGCTTCCCTTTTCTTCTTCTCTAAGATGGGGATAAGAATAGCATCTAAGCCACGATTCCCATGAAGATTCAATCCCAGTATTTGCGAAAAGATTCAGGGCAGTGCCTGGCACATGGCAAACATTATATATATCTTCTAGCTGTCATTGTTTTCGACTACTGTCTTTTATTATTAGAATGTCTATTATCTGTCTCCATTTTTCACTATTAGACATGTTCTTTTCATATGAATTATTAAGTGATATTTAAGGTGCTTAGTCTTCTGAAAAAAAATAAGCGAGATTTTCATGTACTTTCTCTGGTAACATTTTAATAATTGAAAGCTTTAAAATTCCCTTTATAAAGTTGAGTTTAATTTTCCAGGAAGGAGAAAAGATCTTTGTAGAGGAAAGACGTTTGTGGAGAAACATTCTTAACAGCTCTGTCAGCTGAAATTGATTTGGCTATAAAATATTTAGGAATTTTGTGGCTTGGTTAAAGTATTGGTAGCCTGAAATGGACAATGATGTGAGGCTTCACACCATGGAAACTGGTAAATGCTACAGATCAGGGCCCATTTACCAGTACATCACTGTATAATTTTGCTGAAGACCAGGATCATTATTAAGTTTCATGTAATGACAAACCATCTTACTGTGAGTTTTAATATATCATGGGGGTAAACTGTGCCTGCAAGATTTACCATTTACTATATAGATTAGAAGCCACTATAGTAATTGCCCTGTAACTTGGGTGTTAACATCATCATTCAACATCAAAGGAGGTCCCTTTGTATATTTTGTACTTTTCCTTTGCATGCTTATCTGTGTTTTTAAATGATTAGTAACCAAATGAATTTTTGTAACCATTTTGTAAAATAAAAGTGCTATTTTCCACTAAAAAGGAAATATATATTTAAAAGAAAATCCCCTCCCCCCATTTTAGAATCAAGTTAGTGCAAATTCAGAATTTAGAGTAATTCTTCACTTTTACCCACAACATCCCAATGGGAAGATCTTAGGCCATGGATACTTGTTATGATAATGAGTTGTAATTCCTCTATTGAAAAACTATCTCAAATTGCTCAACCCGTTGCTTGGCTTTTTTTTCAATTACCTAGTGAAAAAAACCGCATGTAAGATCTTTTTGAAACTGACTAGTTCGCGGGTTCCACTTCCTGTTGTGAGGAGTAAAATGTATCTTCAACTCACTGAAGTTCTCAAGATTGTTTTCATTCTCTCATGTAAACCAGTATAGGTTTCAAATTCATATACATCAGATGAAACCGAAACTCCCTATAATTTGTTATTTCTATAATATGCACTTCAGGGGGGGAAACAGTTTGAACAGTTAATATACATTTTATAATAATTTGTCTTGGAGAAGTATTGTCAGAGGCGGGTGTAGGCAATGACTAAACTCCTTTGTCCTCCTTAAAAAAAGTCTGAACAAAATCGTTTCTTGGTGTTGGGTGTTCATCCTGTTTGAGGTATTGTCCTTCTGCTTGGAGCTCCCACTCTCACCCAGCCAAGGCACAAGAATCTAGCAAACACCCAGAGCTGGTCTTGGCAAAATTGAGACGAAACCTGCAGTTTCATTTGAGCTTTCCCTGGAGCCAGCCGTAAGGTTGGGTGGAGTTGCTGGAGAGCTCCCTGTTCCACTGGAGCTCAGAAGGGGTGAATGGAGGAGATTCACAGGTTCCGGGTGAGGAAAGATGGTCTGAGCGCTGCCTCCCTTCACAGGTTCTGCAGTTGTCCTCTTGAGACTTTCCATTCTTTGGTTCTTCTTAGCATTGCTCTTTTTGTATGAATAGTGGGACTCACCTTGTTCATCTAGGGCCAGAACACTTTGGGAATGCCTCTGTTCCCACATCTACATTTATTTACTCTCTTCTTTGCCTTTAGTCCTGGCTCTCGCCTAAGTTTTAACTGTCCAAATGATACAGGTATTGGGGCTAAAATGTGTGAATAGGTACTAACTGATTTCCCTGATCGCAGGTAATTGCATAGTAAAAAGACCCCAGGAGACCATGTGAGGGAATGGTGGGAATTTCAGACCAAGATGCAGGTCAGGGTGGGAGAGAGTTGGGGAAGTGGAGCTGAGACTAGGACCTTGGCATCATCATACGCCTAAATTTTAGTCATGTGTCATGACTGTAATAAATGTATTCTTGCCTAAAATTTAGGGCAATTACTGCCTTTGTTATGTCCACGTCTCGCAAGGATGATTGATTTCTTCAGGGATAAAATTTTATTCTAAAATTTGTAAGATAAAAAGTCAGTAGGAGATTCCCTAGGAAATATAATTTAAGCATACTGACTTCATCATCATTGCTGAAAGAAATATAAGCGCTACTTACCCTAAAATGCTGAAACTTTTGTTTGTTAGTATGAAGTATTTGCTTAGATCTATAATAATATAATATTATGTGACATATAGTCATATAATGCTTTTTAGTTTTTGGAGCATTTTCACGTACAATCTTGTTGAGTATCTGTGAGACCTATAGGATTGGAATTATTAGAAACCTCTTGCTTTTACAAATGAGGAAGTGAGTTCTGAGTGGTAAATCAACTTTTCCCTGCATAATAACAGCTACTAATTATGGCAGCAAGGAACTGATTTCAGGCCCCTGGATTTACAAATCCTATCCTCTTTCCCCTAGATCATATTCCCTCTTCACACATATAGAACCATATACAATAGCTGTTAGATCAATGGTTAGATATGTAGAATATTAGCCAAGTTCCTCTAAAATAACATTATAGAATGTTGTAGTATTGTTGCATGCCAACTATGAGACGTCCTCTGCAATTATGCACAGTGTTTTCAAATTCTCTACTTGTTAACCTGTAAGAATAAGTCTTTATACCCGAGTAAATTCAGCTTAGATATTGTGGAGAAAAAGTGAAACTCCTTTAATCTAAAATGTCTCTCTCTATGCACCCACACACAGGGTCATTTGGAAGCTTTTTTTTTTTTTTTTTTGTTATCTATGTTTGCTGATAGTCTGATCGGACACAAATTGTTTAAAATGTATTGTGAAAGATGTGTACTTCAGATGTTAGGTCTGATTCGAATATTTGAAGAGCTAGTAGAAAATAGAAGTTGAAATTAATTTATCTTCTGTAAAACATGTGAGAAATATTCAGAGATGCTTCAAAACAGAATGAGTAATTTAAATCTGGCTGTAGATAAGATTTTCCTGATAAGAAGGGTTGATAGTTACTTGATGTCACCAAAAGAGGTTGTGGAATTTCTTTTTCTGGGATATTTAATTCATGTGGTTTACTTATCACCCTATGTGGGGGCAGGGCCATGGATTTAATAGTCTGATGTGAACGTGTAACATTGTGAGATCACAATTATCTTCCCCATTTATTGAAATAATTGGTGTTATTTAGAAATTGCAAGAAAGAAGAAGCAGGATCCGGTTTTTTTCTTCTCTCTCTCTCTCTCCGTCTCACATACACACAATGTCAAAGGGGGAAATATTTCACTATTTTTAAGAACTTCAGTGCCCATCATCCTGTCCTAACTGAAGTGATAGCACGAAACCTGCCTGCGGTGGAAACAGGAAGCGTTAGTGATACATACCGAGTTACGCATCTTTGTATCTTTCTTCAGGTTCAGCTCAATGTATACGGATTCTAATTAGCACATTTTGTGCCTCAGCAAGTAGCTCCCCTTTAGCTCTGCTTGGAGAGTTTTTTTTAGCTTCCATCCTGCTCATAAACACTGCCACCCCCTCCCTCCTTCTCTCTTTACAAATGTTACAACACAATCAGAAATTTCCTCTTTTCTTTCCTTCCTGCATTATCAGCAGGTTCCCTTGCGTCAGAAGCAGAGAAAGAAAACTCAAGGTAATTAGATCTCTTTTGTTTCTTTATCCCCTTTTTGTGTGCGTGAGTGTGGGTTTTCTGTCCGATGCCTTCTTTGGGATCAGATCTTTGTCTGCCTTAATGCTAATATCAGAAGGTGGATGGCAGATTAAATTTTTGGTTATTTTTGGATTGATTTTAAGAAATGACGGCATGCTGTTCATTTGGATTAATCCCTCGTGGTATGTCAATAAAGCTTAGAAAAGCTGGCACTGAGTCCGGAAGTGGCTGTGTTTAGGTGGGCATTAACCCTTCTCCATCTATTGCATAATGACTGCTATTATTTTGAAAGGAGCTGTGTTAGTGCAATGATATGCCTGCCAGCCTCATGATTTTAATTTTTTCAACTTATTCTTGTTGAATAATATTCTTAGACTAACACTTGCATTCTAGCCTCACTGTTTCTTTCCTCCTCTCTTGTACCTTCTAAGCACCAAATGAATGCTTAAAAATAAAGAAATTAGTCTTTTTTTTTTTTTTGCATTTACTTTGCATAAATCTTGGTCAAAAAAAAATTCAACTCCCAAGAGGTAAACAATTAACAGTTACCTTTCACTCTATCACATAAACCAGGGTAATACATTACCTACCTCTTCATATAATTGTTGCAGGGTTCTTCACGATGAGTCGGAGGAGGATATCCTGTAAAGACCTGGGACATGCTGACTGCCAAGGGTGGCTATATAAGAAAAAGGAAAAAGGAACTTTCCTGGGCAACAAATGGAAAAAGTTCTGGGTAGTGCTGAAGGGAACGTCGCTATATTGGTACAGCAATCAAATGGTGAGTCTACTGTCTTCTCTCCTTTTCAGCTGATTTGACAAGGGTGGATTAAGGAGCTCTGAGAAGCAGGTGGTCCCTATGGGAAAGTTCGTTTTTATTTCTGGGACTTGGAACAGAGCCAATACACAAATAAGTTCTAGAAACCGTTTCTGATCCAGGAGATATGTAGGTTATTCTACTGTATTTTATGCAAGAGGAAATCATCCTGCTTGACTCATCTTGGGTTGGAGAGGGTTGTCCAAATTTGTATCCTTCCTGAAGGAGGCTTTCAGCTATTAATGTTACTATTCCATGACAAATTGTATTCATTTTAGGATTTACATGGACAGCACTTTATATGGAAACTTTGTGTTATTAAGATTTCTACGAAAAAAAGGGTATCAGCTTTAAGACCTATTAGGGGTGTAAATTGATTCAGTCCACAGAATGTATTTTCATTTCTCCTTCTTTACTGTATCTTCCTCTGCCTTTCTTTATTGGGTGGGTTGGTTTTGGACTCACTAACCTGTGTGCCAGCACTGTGTTGCTCACTGTTGTCTCTTGTTCCTTGGCATGCTAAGTGATGGCATCAAAGAGCGAGGATCAGACAACGCTTTAAAAGAAAGCTGGCTAATTTATCTTTAATCACAGTACCCTTCTGTGGTCTGCTTCACAGGCTAGTTTTCTGTTGGGAAGGGCTGGAAATAAAGTTATTGTTAGAAGGTTCGCTGATCTTTCCTGGCTGGAAACATTTTGAGGACAACGATGTTGTTGAATATTGAATGAGAAGAGACATTTCGTATAGGAATTCTCTCCACTAACCTCCCATAGCCAATTGCTGATCTCAGGAGAGCTGGAGTTTCTTTTGGGGTCTAGTGAAGATCAGCAATAGATGTCCTTTCATCAATTAAGGGGAAATAACTTAGGGATTGCCCATAAGCATTTTTTTTTCCTGTGGCACCATTCTTCTAAAATGGCTTGTGGATGCCCACCACTCAAGCAACAGAGCTTTAGAGCATGTAACTTCATAAATGTAATATAGGTGCTGGGTATAGTTTGTGGGTAAGATTTTTAGTAGACAAATTTACATTCATTGACCATTAATAAGAAATTTATGTTACCCATGTGCACCTGTCCTATAAAAGTTTGGTAAAACTGGACCCAAATCCAACTCCAGTGCTCTGGAATAAGCATTCTCCCTCCCACTCCCATGCTTCTCTCTCTACAACTCCTCTCCAGTCCCCTGTTCTCAAGCTTATTGCTTTGGTTTCACCCCATGGAAAACATGGTACAAAATCCTTCATTGAGTTCTGCAGAAATATATTTTTTCAAGGCTCTGGTGAGCTTTAACAACTTTATTGAAGATTTGGGAGGGTTACAAGAAAGAATCACCTTGCAGGGTATACGCTCTCCCACTATGTCCCTTCTCTCTTTTCATTTCCTCTTCTGGATACATTCATCATCTATCTCTTGCCAGTTGAATAGTTTTCTCCAATTTAAGGCAACCTGGGACTGGGGTCTCACTTTCAGTCTTCAGGAATAGTTCCTAAATGAGCACAGCTTTTTTCCGAAGAGGAATTAAGGTCAATATAAATTCCTTCCTCTTGTTTCATATTATTTTAGGCTCTTGCTTTTGGGTAGTTGTGGCAAGTGATAATCTGCATCTTTTATAAAATGAGAGGACTTACTGATAGACCTTTTAATACCCTCTGGGAATTTCCAGAAGCTGTTGGAAGGATTGGGTATTGATGGGGCATGGCACATCCGTGGGAAGTAACAAAGTCAGATAAAAGTATGGCATTAATTTTCTCAAACAAATTATTCAACAAATATGTTCTGAATGCTGTTTGTCTTCATAGAATTTAAAGGAAGCCCCCTCTGAATCACACATAGTTACAGATTCGGCTGATATGGCTTCATTGGCTCATTTGGCTAAAGCTTCTCTTATAGGAGCAACTTAGAGGACAGCTACCTATTTTGGGTGTTAGGAATCTCATGCTTCCATAGCGAGCAGAAGTGTTGGCTGAGAGGAGATTGGAAAGAGGACAAGGAGAGGGCATCAGACACACTCAGGCGCCCAGTCCTCATTTGCCTTCATTCAAATGTACGAAGCAATAGTTAGTTAGCAAATCATGTACTTAAGTAGAATTAGATTAGTAGCATAGAATGGAGAATGAGTTTACTGTTATCTGGCCTTGGAATTATCCGAATAAACTAGTGGTATGTAACAGAAGGACCTTCCAACTCCCTAATCCTATGACTCTATTATAGACAATTCTCTTTCTTTACACACACACACACACATACACACTCACACCCACAAGAGTGGGTGTGCATGCATACCGTGACATCTTAATTATATGTTTGTTACGGGGGAAAAAAGGCTACTCAATGAACACTTAATTAGCAGTCATATTCCCGGTATCTGTGTGAATGTCAACTGTGAAATAAGAGCCAAACACATATCCTCAAGCTAAGAACATTTATTTACTTTCTGCCACCCAAGGAATTCAGATTCAACAAAGCAGCTCCCAGGGCACCTGTGCCTCCTGAGTGAGCTTCTCCTTGTTCTCCCTCCCCTGTTCCTTGTTCTTTCTTCCATGGCCTGGTGCTGGGAGGTAATGGAGCCAATAGCCTCCCAGCAAGAACCAGCTTTTATTGAATGCCTACTATTATGCCAGGGGATAGTCTAGGTACCGTTCACACATGCTCTTTCTTCTCGAGGTAGTAATTGTCACCAGGGTTTGAAAGTTGGGAAGGCTGAGACTCAGGGAGAGTGTCTGCATAGCCCCAGGTGACACACATAGTAATGGGGAAAACAGATCACCTTGAGCCCCTTTGATCCGCAGCCAGGCTTGTTGCCACAGGCCAGCCTGACCCCATGCAGACACCGGGCTAAATGACAGCCTCCAGTGGGGTTCTGAGGGAACAGCTCTAGACGTGGAAGCTAGGGCAGTTCTCACATGAAAGTACGGCCGTCTCATGGGTTCCCTTTGCTTGTCTCTATTGCTCTCTGACACTACCCCAGAAGAGGGGTCACCCTCGCCACTCTGGGCGCCTCTCTGTTGTACTGTTGCCCAGTGATGGATGCCTGGGGTACCTTCTTCCCTCGTGACACCTTGCTGCTCAGACAGCCCTACCGGGATTTCCTTGAGAAAGGTCAAGTCCAGACACTCATCTACCATGTTCACACCCTGTATTACGTGGTTAGAATTTGCTACAGCACGCAAGAGTGCATGCCAGGTCCTACAAAACCGTATTCAAGCTTTACAGCCATAAAAATCCAGGCTGTTTACAATCCTGCATTTGCAATCCGCACAATTGTTTTCCCTTTCCCCTTGGATAAAGTATAAATTTCTTTCCTCCCTTGTGAGAGTCCCCCGACCTGTTTCTTTCTTATTTCTCCACCCTCCTTTTGCCACCCAACCTTCAACTACAGAATTTTTTTAAAATTCCTTGTTCGCCTCACATGTGCTGGCACTCTCTTTAAGCCTTTTTGCACATGCTGTTGCTCTGCTCAGAAAATTTTTGTCTCCGTGCCCAAAAGTGTTTCTCCCACGCAATCCCATTGACCTCCCCAAAAGTCAACTTTTAGCTTAAGCAGCCTTTCTTCTACATGGTCTTACTCGATCCTCTGACCTAAATCAGGGCGCCTCTGCCGGTTCCCATAGCAGCTTATACTTTGCTCAGTTTTACACTCGTCTTTCTCTTTTGTACATGTTTGTTAGGCCTGCTGTTTTCCATGATTGATCATCTCTGCAGGACAGGACCACAAGTATATCGTTAGTGCAGTTTCTGACACATGCTAGGCACTCAATATTTGTGGATTTCATAAACTATATGAGGTTTAGGAATCATCAGCATTTACATTAGGTCTGGGAATTTTGAGAAATGGGATGGCTAAAGACTGCTTTTGATGGAAAGTAATTTTCCAGTAAAGAGATTTCCACTTGTATTCTTAAAAATAGATACAGGAAAAGGTGCAATTGGAGATTTGCTAGAAGGGTTCCATGGTCCTAAGTAGGTCTCACACATCTGCTCCCATTTGGCGACACTTTATTTAGGGGCTATCTATTTTTTTTTAAGATTATTTCTAACCATGTCCCATGGCTGTAAACAAGGGTCGATCAAGATCACCAGACTCGGGGCAGAAACGTAGAAAGGGCGAGGGCAGTTTTCCCAGGGAAATCCCAGCACAGTAGCACTTCACCTGGATTTCAGGCACAGCTGGAGAAGTTTGGGACCAACTTCTCTCTGGTGAGGGAGGAGCAAAGTTCTGAGTTACTGTTTTCCTTCAGGCATGTCACTATAAATTAGCAACAAGATTTAAGTCCTAAGGATGTTATTACTTAGTTATCAAAACTATCTTACATATTTAAGGTTTTAGATTTTTCCACGTTTGCTATAACTTATTTTTCTTTTCTAAGAATTCTTAATTAAAATCTTGCTTCATTCCCTGGGAAATATATTTTGGATTTTATTTATGTCCCAGACAAATTATAGAGTAAATGTATATTTTATAACCCATTTAAAATTAGTGAAGTTCTGAAATGTTTCTATTCAGAGAGCATTTACTCATCTCAGTGGTGTGTTTCCTTACTTTATCCAGTAGTGTGTGCGGACTATTAATATACATCAAAGGGACGTATACATGATGCTGGTATACAACTTGGAGGCATTACCTAAACGGCTTAGGCTTTAATTAACAAAGCACAGTTTAATATGAGTTCCAGAAAACAGATTTAAAAAATTTTCTTTTTAAGGGAACCCAACATGAAAAGTTTATCATCCATCCACCTACCACCCACCTACATATCCTTCTACCAGTATTATTGAGATCTTAAAAATAATTTGGGCTACAGTTGTAAATGCTATTATAGGAATAAAAATAAAAGACTACATTTCTTCTCTCTGTTAAGAGCTTCTAGACTGGTAGAGGAGAAAGAGCTATGTAAATGACAATCAAAGAAAGGTTGGTGAAAACAATGGCTCTGAGATTGAGCAGTACAGATGAATTCTGTAAATTCTAAGGTTAGAGGAAATAGTTTATGCCAAATGTGAGGGAGTTCTGCCACAGTGATTTTTTTTTTTTCAGCTCTCTGGCAGTTTCTCTCTCTCTCTTTTTTCCTATCTAAAAGGTATGTTTTTCCTTTTTTTTTTTTAAAGAAAAATATCATTTTCAAAGCTGCATGATTTCCTTGGTCAAAGATTTCCTTTACGAGGTAAACACAGTTTTCACCAATCAGAAAACATTAGTTCTGTGTATTGCAGTGAATATAGAACATTTTCGGGGAGAAGATTCTCTTAAGATATGCCTTGGAAGACAGCTTTTTTTTTTTTTTTTTAATTTCAGGGAAGGAGGGTGGGGGGTTGGGCGTTCCAGTAAGGGGCCTATGTGAACAAAGGAATGAAAATAAAAATGAGCTGTGCCAACCCCCTGTGTTGGGCATGTTATTGAATTCCCACAACCTAGCAAGATAGATATTATTATTCCCATTTTTCAAGGGAGTTTACTGAAGCTTAGGGAATTTAAGTAGCTGCTCAAAGTCGCATAAGGAATAAATGGCAGAGCTGGGATTAAAAAAGAAGGTCTACCAGTGCCAAGGCCAGGCTCTTTTCCCTGGGCTGCTTGGTGTCCCCACTGAGAGGTGAGCCAGGGCCAGTACATGGGGCCATCAAACAGCATGCAGGAATGTGGATTTGGTCCAGTAGGTAGTAGGGAGCCACTGCAGATTCTTGGGCCTGAAAATGATCTAATGAAGTTAGATAGTGAAAATATTAACCTAGCAATAATAAATGGGATGTATGGAGAATAAAGGAGCTTCTAGAAGGTCAGTAGTAGATATGAAAAATTGCGGGCACTGGGATGGGAACTCCTGGCTGGTAGTAGACACGGTGAAAATGTGGGACAGGTTTAACAGTAAGAAACAGCAAAGTCTGTTGAATGCTTGGATATAAGACACAAAACATTTGAGGCTAACATAAGAATGATTCCAAGTTTTGGCGCCTGGGAGCTTGAGAAAATAATATGAAAACTGAGGGAGGAAGAATATGGTTAAAAATATGAATTTCCTTTAAACTTATTGTCTTTTACTGTTTCAGTCTTTTACTGTTTTTTTGTTTTTGTTGTTGTTTTTGTTTTTAGTTTCATACATTCTGACTTTGTATAAAATTACTAGAAACCTGCCTTGTTTTGTAGTTAAGTAACTGTTCATTGATTTCATTTGCTCTAATTGCGTCTACAATTCAAGGGAGCCTTGGGGCCCCTGGACCTCACATAGAAAAGGTGAATCAACCAATGCTTGATTTCATGAGAACTGATGAGGTTTGAGGTTAATATCTGGTTTAATACACATGCAGGCTTTTCAGTTTTTGAGAACCCAGTCTGCCTGCCCAACTGTGACCTCTGTTTCCTCCCTCACCGTCCGAATGGTTCCACGTGTCTGTGAGTTCAAGCAATTGGGTCTGTATCATGTGTTTTTGGTCTTTAACTTAATGTGCCCTTCATGTGAATTTCAGAGGAAGGGATTTTTGTTGGAAGCAGTTTTATGAGAGTCTCTACAGCAAAGATCTAATCAGATTTTAGATTAGGCAGAATTTACTTTTGCACGAAATGATCCTTGAAAGCCAGAATTTGTCTGTTTGTGAGACAACTCCTCTGAAAGTTTCAGTGAATATAAAGTGTCTTTCTTTCAGATAAGAAAAATAAAGAATAAGTTCACTTTGCCTTGGAAAAAGACATTTAAGTCTAATGCACCTTTCATTGGCAATCACCTATTAGCACAGATTTTGGGAAAATGTCTGCATGAGTTCACCATAGATTGGAAAACATTTCTGAGGAATTTATGAAGACTTCAGTCTGAGCTTATTATATTCTTTTTTTTTCTTCTTTTACTCACTGCAGTGTACACACCTGAGGGTATATTCTTTACCTTTCTCGTTTAAACTCTGTCGCTAGAGCCTAGAACTAGCAGGGACAGAGTGGGCACCAGTATTTTGTGAGTGAGTTACTTATTATATTGCTTAATCATCAATTATTTCTAGAAATCAATTAATCAAAGCATTATTGAGCACCTTATGTGTTCTCAGAGTTATACCAAAATGAGATGCTTTATTAATAACGGGCTTTAATGTATTTGAACTTTGTATATATTGTGTGAGTCAACAACCAGCTTCTGAGTGTATCCCAAACAAAATTCCATTATTTAAAATTGTTTCTTTGGAGAAGACAGTTCAAACTAATTGTGTAAAATTGATGAACTCTGCCAACATATATTCCTAGTGAGTGTTTGTACCGGAAACGGGAGATTGGAAGGTGTAATACTAGCGGGCCTGCATAGGGCAAAATAGGATGTTGTAGCAGCTGTAAGTGAGCAGTTTACCTCAAGGTGGCAGCTGATGGAAGAAAAGTGTGAGAAGGATTGTTTAGACACCATTCCAAAATCTGAATGTAAGAATAATTGAGGACTTTTTGAATCTGTTACTTCCCTTGTTAAAATTTCGGGTATGTGGGAAAGATCTTTAAAGGGGGCTTTGGTTTAATTTATTTGTTGTCTCTGATGCTACCTGTCGCTGTGTCTTAACATTTATTTCCCTTGGTAGGTCCCAGAATGGATTTCTAGAATCAATCCGCCACAGCTTTATGAGCAGCTCAGTCTCTACTTGGGGCAGGCTGTTTTTAATAACTTCTTGTTGCTCAATTCAGATGACGTGGGAACAATGGCTTGTGTTGCCAATATGATTCTCCTTTAAAATCTTTCCAAACTTTACATAATCAATTGTGAAACACCACGACTATGAAATCCTTTGTTTCCTTTGTCTTGCTCTCAGGAGGCAGTGATATGCTCGGGCACTGCCGATTTGGAAGAGGGTACCAGAGTTAACGATGTAGGACGGGTTGTTGGAAAGGACCATCCTCTTAGCTCACAGCACTGACTGATATGCCCACGCAGCGGTTGTGGCACTGTCTCTCCTCACAGTGTGTTGTGGGCATCTCCAAGACTTCACTCTGTTTTACTTTATCTGTTTTTGGCACCATCCATCTTCTTGCTTGCTGGAAATTTAAATTAATTTTGAAAATGCTTAAAAATCCTATAAAATAGTGTGTGTTCATTTAGAAAACTTAGAAAATAAAATTAAGCAAAATAAAAAAGACAGGGAGACAAACAGAAAGAAATAAATGAATTAAAATCGTTTATTTATTTAAATGAATCACAGTCTTACCACCTTGAGGGGATCATGGTAAACATTTTGATGCATATGTTTCCAATTTTTTTCTATGTTTTCCAAAAATAAAATGATACCATGTTTAATACTGAAACTTGATTTTCTTGCTAAGCAATATATTATCAATATATTTTCTTGTCAACACATCCACATCGTTTCTAGTAGCTGTAATACATATAGTTATACCATCGTTTATTTATCAATCCATAGAATTTAAAATCAAAAATGCCTTTTATTCTAAAACTTATTAAAATAGTCATCAGGTGATAGAATACATAAGGACACATATACTAACTTAAAAATAAAGTGATATGTATTTTAGCTTATATGTATAAATATGTGTATGTTTATATAGCCATTAGTATGTGTATGAGTATTAATATCTGTATAAACATATTGATATGTGTGTATACATACATGTATGTATGTATGTATATGTGTATATAACTTACAAATTCTTTAAGCAAGTAGCAGGAAGGTGGATTTCACCAGCATGGTATAAGGGAGAAACATCACCTGGGTTTTAGTCTTGCAGTTTCTTACCAAGTTGGGTACCCCTGGGTCAGTGATGTAACTTTCTTTCTTTCTTTTTTTTTATTATAATAATATTTTTTTATTATATTATGTTAGTCACCATACAGTACATCCCTGGTTTTTGATGTAAAGTTCCATGATTCATTGGTTGCGTATAACACCCAGTGCATCATGCAATACGTGCCCTCCTTACTACTCATCACCAGCCTATCCCATTCCCCCACCCTCAGTTTGTTTCTCATAGTCCATAGTCTCTCATGCTTCATTCCCCCTTCTGATTATCCCCTCTTTCTTTATCCCTTTCTTCTTTCTATGGATCCACTTTCTTTGACCAAGAATAATATCTTTACGTAATTCCGAGCAACTTTGAGAAGATCAAATGCACCTGAAAGCAAAATAAAAAAAAAATCAAAGGAATACACAAAGAAAGACAATTTTATATATACTTAGGTGAAATGTGCCTGCATAATACTGTGATTTGGAGTTGTAAAAGAATTGGGCTAAGGCTTTTTAGGCACTGGAAATGTTTTCTTTTGGCAAGAATGGCCTATCCTGTGCTGGAGATTCCAAAAAATGCACCTACTAACCATGTGTAAAAGTTGATTTTAAGCTATAAAACGGAGGAGTGAGCTAGAAGGCCCTGGGGGATTCTTCAGCTTAGTAGTTCCCAACCTGGAGGAAGAATTCAGGTAATACATGATTGTGGAGCGAGGCTTGTGTGCACATTTCCCAAGCAATAGAATGACACGTGGCCCATGGGATGAGCTGAACTTTTGGTTACAGCTGAGGATTTTCCTGAGAAGTCATTATTTGCAGATTTATGGTCCCTCTGGAGCAAGCTTTTTTAAGGGCCAAGGACCCAGCTGCTTCAACAAAAAAGCTAACTGATGAGCTCATCTGTCATTGTGTTGCTGTGTTTTGTCCCCTTTAGAGCACGTTTCAGGAACAATTCAAAAGGAATCTATGCAGTGGAAGGAAAAAAAAATTGAATATATTTTTTAAAGATTTTATTTATTTGAGAGAGCAAGCAAGAGAGCGAGAGAGCGCAGGAACAGGGGAGATGGGCAGAGGGAGAGGGAGAAGCAGACTCCCCGTTGAGCAGGGAGCCCAACACGGGGCTCCATCCCAGGACCCCGAGATCATGACCTGAGCCGAAGGCAGACGCTTAGCCGACTGAGCCCCCAGGTGTCCCTAAAACATTGAATATTTTTTAAAGGAGTCAGAATTTAGGAGAACTTGTTTGAAACGATGTCTTCAAAAAGGCACAAGGAAAGAACGTGCTACGGCGGGAGATGTCCGTGGATGTGAATCAGGAGGACAGTTCCATCCTGATGCTGCAGCCAGTTACCACTTTAAGCAAACCATCTGCTCTCTCTGAGCCTTCTTCCTCTTCCGTTTCACAGGTATGCGAATCGATGGTTTTTACCTGTGAAAGGGACGATGCACATTAGCAACACATTAACCACAGTTTTCATACTTTCAGTCTTATGAAAATTATCGTGCTAAATGCATTTTCCTTTACTGACAAATAATGAGTTTTGCAGTAGTATCTTTAAAAAAGGTTTTAAATTTATTTCTTGTTTTTGAAGACTCGTAGTGAAATACACATAACAGGAAATTTCCCATTAACCACTTTGGAGGATATAATTCAGGGGCAAGAGGTATATTCACATTATTATACAACTGTCTCCAGAACTCTCTTCATCTTACAAAACTAAAACTCTGTACTTAATACACAGCAATTCCCCTTCTCTCCTTTCTGCCATCCCTGACAACCACCATTCCGGCTTCTCTGTGAATGTGACTACTCCAGTACTTTCTATGAGTGGAATCACAGTGTTTGCCCTCCTGTGACTGGTTTATTTCACTCAGCATAATGTCGGGAAGGTTCATGCATATTGTGGCATGGCTCAGAATTTCCTTTCTTTCTAAGGCTGGAATTCCATTGTATGTGCATTCCATGCTTTGTTTATCTATTCATGTCTGTCGATGGACACTTTGGCTTGTGTCCACCTTTCGGCTGCCATGGACATTAGTGTACAAATATCTGTTGGAAAGCTTGCTTTCAGTTTTTTTTGGTTATGTTCCCAGGAGTGGGATTGCTGGGTCATAGGGTAGTTCTATTTTTAATTTTTTGCAGAACCAATACTGTTTGCCATAGAGGCTGCTCTATTTTACATACCCTCCAATAGTGTACAAGGGTTCCAATTTCTCCACATCCTCAACAACATTGTTATTTTCTGTTATTTATTTTTTTGAAATTTAATTCTATTTATTTTTTAAAGATTTAGTTATTTGAGAGAGAGCATATGAGGGGGAAGGAAGAGGGAGAGGGAGAGGGAGAGAGAGAATCTCAAGCAGATTGCACTGAGCGCGAAGTCCGATCTCACAATCCTGAGTTGGATGCTTAACTGACTGAGTAACCTAGGCTCCCCCTGCTTGTTTTGTTTTGTTTTGTTTTGTTTTTTTATAATAGCCATTCTAATGGTGTTAAGTATTATCTCATTGTAGTTTTGATTTGCATTTCCCTCATGATTATTAACCTTGACCATCTTTTCATGTCCTTTCTGGCCACTTGTATATCCTGTTTGGAGAAATATCTTTTCCCATTTTTATTGAGGTTGAGTCCCTTAATGACACTCCTGAAACTCATGAAAGCAGTTTGAAGATATTTGAAAGCTCATGATATATCGGAAGACTTAATATACATTGTGTGAAGACAAGATTATGTATTATACTGACTGTGATTTTAAAAGAACCAACCTTATTTTTTATTTCTCCTAAATTTCTAATTTTGAAAGAGGATGCACCAGATTTTTAATTTTCCTGAATGGTATTCCTTTATTTACTCTTCCCCCACTCTTGCTCTAACCGTGGATGGTAGATAACGTTTCTTAGATAGTAAGACATGCAATTTATTCTGTGATAATGAGATTTTATCAAATTTCTTCCTATTCATTTAAAAACCTTTTCTTCCTATGTAGTGCTTTCTCTTCTTTCTCTCCTTCCTCTCCTTCCTTCCTTCCTCCCTCCCCCCCTCTGTGTCTCTCTCTTTTTTCTTTTTCTTTCTTTCTTTTTTCCTTCCTCCCTTCTTCTCTTACTCTCTTCCTCTCTCTCTCTCTTTCTTTCTTTCCTGCTGACGATACCAATCCTATGTACATGAAAATTATTTCTAGGTTTTTAAGGCTTCTGAAAAGTGAGAGGTGATGTGGACAGACTCAGATCACGAGGGTCCTCGTGTGCTCAGGATTTTCTATTACAGAGAACAATAACCAAGACTCTTTTATATGGTGAGGTTTCCGTCTTAATTGTTTTTAAAATGATATTTCAGAAGGCACTGACTATCTTCATATGTCAGACTACCAGAGAGTTCACTAGTAACTTAATTTCATTTAAAACATGATTCCATAAAAAGAGAATGGAAGAATATAGTAAGAATGCTAACTAGGAGAGCTGATTTACAAATCACAGAGTAGGATGCCAGTCACTTCTTATTCATCACTGAAATGTGACCTAACATGAGAGTCAGGTAGTCATGGCCTTGGGTGGTACGTAGGAGGAAATGATGAAGAGGGATTATGGGCGCCAAGCAGTTAGGCTGTTCATGAGTAGGGACCATGAGCAGAAACATTTCTGTGAGAGAAATGGCATCCTATTTTAGATTTCCCACAAGCAGACCCTGAGATGAGGATTTGGGTGCAAGTAGTTTGTTTGGGAAGTGATACCAGAAATACTTGGAAAGGGAATGGGGAAGTGGGACAGGGTGGAAAGTTAGATGGTAAAACTCTCTTTTGTGGGCAAATTATGACTGGGGAACTGAAGCCCAGTTCTGCTGGGGAACTTTGAGAGCCTCCGAGTTTTCCCTGTAAGGGGCCGGGAGCTGGGGTTATTTGAACACCAAGTCCCATCCGTCATGGCTGGAGGGCTCATCCTGAGGCCAGTGCTTCCTGGGCACCTCCACACAGGTGGAAAAGTGGAATCTGGCAGCCAGAGAAGCCCCCACCGAGAGGTGCAGGTGCTGTCAGTGGGCAGTCCGGCAAGCCTGGCCTCTCAGTAAGGAGGGGGGCATGCGGCTGGCTTAGCCACAGCATCTGCCACAGGTGGTCTGTGGTCTGCTTCCTTCCGATGGGTTTCTCTCCTCCTCAGAGTATCCTCAGAGCCTTCATGATGATCACCGCAGAGCTTCTGTCCATTTTTATAATTCAGGCCAGGAATATGTGGGTTCTGTAGAAAATTGGGCCTTGCTGCTTCTTAGTTAAACACATCTACCTAATATTTTCCATGTGGAATATCTATTTCTTTCTTTTTTTTTTAAAGATTTTATTTATTTATTCGACAGAGAGATAGAGACAGCCAGCGAGAGAGGGAACACAAGCAGGGGGAGTGGGAGAGGAAGAAGCAGGCTCATAGCGGAAGAGCCTGATGTGGGGCTCGATCCCAGAACGCCGGGATCACACCCTGAGCCGAAGACAGACGCTTAACTGCTGGGCCACCCAGGCACCCCTGGAATATCTATTTCTAAGCATTTGTAAGAAAAGTCTCTTTGGATCAAAATCTCATTACATTCATAGGGTAATGTTAGACAAACTCAAATGCAACGATATTTTAACAAAAGACATAACCTAGGTAATGTATGGAGGATATACTGAGCTTGCTAGTATTATTGTTGTCCAAAGAATTTAAAATGTTTTCTTAAAGATTTTATTTATTTATTTATTTATTCATTTATTTATAGCATGCATGGGGCCAGGAGCAGAGAGAGAGGGAGAGACTTTGTGCTGTGGAGCCTGAGGCAGGGCTCAATCCCAGGACCCTGAGATCATGACCTGAGCTGAAATCAAGAGTCGGATGCTTAACCGACTGAGCCACCCAGATGCCCCTAAAATATTTTTTACAGCGATTAATTGGATGCAAAGGAGTTCAGACATAGAGACAGTTATTCAGAGGGCTCAGCTGACAATGGACAGAGTAAAAACTTATTTTACTTCATCTTTTTCTTTCCAGATCATTCTTTGTCTTTTCTTTCTATTCCTTTTTTTTTTTTTAAAGATTTTATTTATTTATTATTCGACAGAGATAGAGACAGCCAGAGAGAGAGGGAACACAAGCAGGGGGAGTGGGAGAGAAAGAAGCAGGCTCATAGCTGAAGAGCCTGATGTGGGGCTCGATCCCATAACGCCGGGATCACGCCCTGAGCCGAAGGCAGATGCTCAACCGCTGTGCCACCCAGGCGCCCCTTTCTTTCTATTCCTTTTCCCCATTCTTATCATTGATACCTGAGAATTAATGTCAATAAAATCTTAAAATTTTTTTACAACTTTTACAATTTTACAGCATGACCTGCCTCTGTGTTAGCTCTAGTTAGCCTCGATCTGGTTATGTCTGCTTTTTCACTGTATGGACACTGACCCGAGAGCTTACACGCTCTGACTGATGTCACATGGTCAGCGTGACACATCTGATTCCAAAGCTGGGATTCTTCTTCTGTGCATCCATTCGATGGTAGATTCTCTTCTGTTTTAGCTCCTGGTTGAGACTGTTCGATCTCATATTTAGAATTAGTTAACTGATTTCTGGGTTCTGGTCTGAATTTTGTTTCTTTAAAAATAAACCCATAACTTTCGCATTTTATGATGCCCATCTCGTTTGGTGGCGAGAGTAAAAAACGATCAGTTTCATGCATTCTGGTGCTCCGATGTGATTAATTTCCCTCCGCTGGTTAAGATGGTAGTACCTTGATGGCCTATGCTTAGCACTCAGTAAATGTTAGCTATTATTAGATGTTTCTTGAGTTTATCATGTTTCTTAACAGGATTTCAGGCCTCATCACTGTCAGGCCTGCTTCCCTTATCTAGAAGAGAGGAAGACAATACAAAGGCAAACATCGTTTTTTCTTGCTTCCCTTGCAGTGCTTGTCACAGCCCAGTGCTAATAAGCTCAGCTCTCTGCCTGCAGGTCCAGGTAATACTTGCAGAATGTGTGTGTATTTCCTTTTCTGAAAGGAAGGGGGAGATGAGCTGCTTATCAGAACAGAGCAGCGTGGTGGCCTCTAGTGCCAGCAGAGAACGAGGGAGGCTTTGGGTTCCATGCAGTTCTTTTATGTGTGTGGGGGGAATGTTGGAAGAAACTACTTAAAATGATCTAAAAAAAGAGCAGTGTCGCTACTAAAAATCCTTAGTCTATGTTCCACCAACTATGTGTGGTCAAAATTCTGGGCTCTAGGGTCTCTCGGAGTAGTTATTGTAATGTGTGTGGGGTGACATCACCATGTTTAGGTTCAGTGAGGTTCATTTTTCCTATTTTTAATTTTAGGAATTGCTTCATTTTTTTAAGCTTAAAAAGCATATACATCGTCTCCCTAATTCCAAAGTCAAAACTATGTAACAAATTACAACCAGATAAATCTTGCTCTCATTCCTGTTTCTGCCTCTCTTTGTGTTTGCGTTTCCTGTATGGTTTCCTTCTACAAATATAGGCAAGTATGTATGTACGCAGAGGCAGGCACATCCTCTCTCTTTTTGTACATAAAATTTGCATACTATATCTACTGTCCTGTACCTTTCTTTTTCTCTTACTGTGTCTAGCAGGTTACTCTAAATATATATATATGTCATGCTTTGGATTTATTCATTGCATGTGGATGCCACAGTGTATTCAATGGTCCCCTGATGATACACATTTGGATTCTTTTGTTATTGCAAATAATGTTGCCATGCACATGTTACTACACATTTTTATATTTAGGACAGATCCTAGAAGTTAGATTTCTGGGTCAGAGGGTAAATGCAGTTTTGCCAGTTACTGCCCAGTTTCCTTCCATTGGGTGCCGTTCTGCACCACCACCCGCAATGTATGAGGATGACTGTTTCTCTGTAGAACTAGAGCTTTCACATTTGATTGTACGTTCTCTTTTCTTTTCTTCCATAGTGTTTGTATTTGAAAGACTGTAATTCAGATTTCAATAGTGGTCACAAGTCTGTGTGTATGATGAAGTCTTAGTAACAACTGTTTAAAATGACATGAGAAAGGATGGCTCTGCTTAGAGCTTAGATTTTGTCTGTTTCCAGCAGGCTGGGGCTTTTAAGGCAGAACTGAGCAAACCATGGGTTAATTTGGAGAAAATGGAGTTTTGCAGCTTCTCCTGATTCTGATATTCACTGGAGAACCTCACTTACGTTTCTTTCAAGTCGTTGCAAGAATATTAAATCCAAATTCAAATGTAAACACAAAAACATCTTAAAAAGAAACATATATTTTGTTTTCTAAACTTTTTTTCCCTCCAATTTAAGATTCTATTCATTTAAAGACCTACAATTTATTTAATATCAGGTTTTGGGTGGAAATGATGCACTAAAAGTACATACAGATTCTAAGGTGCCTCTTGATTTCAGAATTATTGAAGTGTAAACAATCAGGTTTCTTAGAATCAGGGAACTATGATTCCATCGAGAATAGAGAGATAATTATACTTTTTATTTTTAACTGTGAAATATCTAACAGTTTCCTACATCACACTTCCTTTGTTTCTGGTTTGGTCTTCTTTAACCTACTTACTCTGGAATATATATATCACTCTTGTTTTTCTAGGTCTATCCTTCTACCTTTTTGATATATGTAGATACTCATGGAGTAATTTTGTCGATTTTGAAAGGTATTTGTAGTGTGAAAGAGCCAAACATTATCGATGGCAACGGATACTGATGTTTGCATTTAAATATTAAAACTTGATGTCCCATTTTAATTAATTTTCAAAAATATGTCTGAAGTGTGGCAAATTCTATATAAACTCTCTTTGTCTCTAAAATTCCTAGAGGCCAAAACTGAAGCTGTAATTTAGCTTAAGCCATAGAATATGGGAAATAGTAAGCCAATTTTGTCTAAAGTTTGAACAAATCATATCGAGTCCCCAGTGAGGGCGCCTGAGACCTTCTATTTTACCTTCTTTCAAGACTTACTGATAACCAAAGAGGAGGGAGTTCATCAGGGTTTTCTGTTCCCCGAACTTTCCTTCATCTTATGTTTTTAAAAACAGTTTTATTGAAATATATTTGACATATCATAAGACTCACCTTATTAAAATTTATAATTCAATAATTTTTGGTAAATTTACTGAGTGATGGGTCAGTTTTAAATAATTTTCATAACATCAATAAAATCCTTCATGCCCATTTACTACCTAATCTTCATTTCCAACCCTGACTCCAGTCAACCCCACTATTTTACTTTCTGTCTCTGGAGATTTGCCTTTTCTCTACATTTCACATAAAGGAATCATATAGTAATATGTGGTTTCTTTTTTCTGGCTTTCACTCAGCATCATGTCTTCAAGGTTTATCTATCTTTTAGCACGTGTCAATAGTTCAATAGACAATATTCCGTTGTGTGAGTAGACCACACTATTTATTTACCCCTTGATGGATATTTAAATTGTTTCCAGTTTTGAGTTATTATGAATAATGCTGCTACAGATATTTGCATGCACATCTTTGCGTGGGCATAAGCTTTCATTTCTCTTGTGTAGATACCTGGGAGTGGAATTGTGGGGTTGTATGGTAATATTATGTTTATGTGTTTTAGAAATTGCCAAACAGTTTTCCAAAGTGGTTTCTGCATCTCGTTTTAGCTCTTTCTTTATTGTCAGAGGAAAAAGACAATGTTCCTGTCATTCATAAAACTCCTTTCTTTATTTCACGTGTATTGAACACCTACATTGTCCCAAATATTAATGATATAACAATAAATGACAAACTCATTTCCTTCGAAGTGCTCACAGTCTATTGGAGAAACAGAGAAATAGTCAGATACTAAATAAAGGAAGAGAAGTACAGAAGCAAAGCCTGCTTCTGGACACAAAGAGGAGGACACTTATTCTAGGCTTAGAGGAACAGGGGCAAATTTTGGAGAAGGTCACACCTAAGTTAATTTGTGGAGCTATATCTAGGGGAGTGAGGTTGGAAGGGCATTTTAAGTCTCGGAGCAGAAGGGAAACCTGCCCTGCCTGTAGTTAGAACCCCTTTACTCTGATCAACTTTACCTTTTTTCCATAGCAATTTTTGCCTGCAATGGGCTATGTAATTTATGTTGATAAATGTGTTTATATGTTGCGCTATTGTCTGTTTTCCCCTCAAGGGTAAAGATCTCTGTCTGTTTTGTCCACTGATATACCCCAGATGTCTGACATGGTGTGTGACACAAAGAAGGTACATAATAAATATTTGTTGAATAAATGAATGTGTAACACGAACAGTTTTGATAAAAATTTGTATTTAATGCTGTCTAATACAGCAGCAGAAGATGGGATCCCACTGAGATGAACGAAATCAAAGTTGCTGGGAAAAGTGGATGGGCTCATATGTGAGGAAGAATACCTTTGAGATTGTTGAACATTATACCAGAAATGGAATAGCATTGTCTCACTTCAGAATTTAAGATAGACTTGGTAAGACAAGGTTGCATAATGGCCAAAGGATGGTTTGATACCTTGGGTAAGAGAACAAGATTTTTTTAAGAGATTTATTTATTTATTTGAGATAGAGAGAGAGACATGTGCACAAGAGTGGGGGGGGAGGCAGAGGGAGAGGGAGAGAGAGAATCCCAAGCAGACTCCCAGCTGAGCATGGAGCCTGATGTGAGGTTTGCTCTCATAACCCTCAGCTGAAATCAAGAATTGGACACTTAACGGACTGGGTCACCCAGGCACCCCAAGAGAACAAGATTTTTTTTACATTAGGATACAGAGAGAAAATTGCGGCTACCGATGCAGAACTTTCAAGTAAATTTTCAGAAAGTGAGGAATTGTTGAGGAGGAAGGACACATTCAAGACAAGTTATTTTGGTTAATATAACAAGGAACAAGGAGTGTGAGGGGGTAGGAGGAGAAGAAGGAGGAGGAAGAGGAGAAAACTGTCATTCCTTTAGGATTTTCCCAATGTGATTGTCATCTTAAAGGCATTTTTGCAAGTCAAATAAGCAAAGGCAATTTTTGGCACAGTTATCTGTGATTTTGAATACAGCTTGAATGTCTTTGGTACAATGAAAAAATGCCTTTGCTAATGAAGGAAAGATTTACTGAGGAAAAACTACTGAGGAAAAAATCTTTTACTCAAATTCATTTTGGTTCTTAGTTGAAGGACTCTCAGCCGTTTCAGTGGTGCAGGAAAAAAAAATCCACCCGAATGATGATTTATAATTTATTTACATTTCAATTTTCATTGATTGACTTTATATTATTATCATCTAATATGGGATTTTGTTCTGAAAATAAATTGTCTACAGAATAATAATGCCATAAATTTGGTGTCAATTCTAATTCGGCTCAAGTGGAAGTATAGCTTTTTCTTTGTTTGAGTTTTTTGTTTATTTTTGGTTGAGTGAGGGGCCAGGGCGATTGGAGGAGATGAAATTGTGTAATTAAGCAGGCCTTGATCATGAAGGGTCTTCCTGCTCTGCTAAGGCAGTCAGACTTGGCCCAAGGGCCATTGGGAACTGCACAGAATTTTAATGAGACAAGTGACACGAAGTGTGTTCAGGGAGTCACGATTTGCTGTGACTGTGATTTGGACACCAAATTGGAGGCAAGGACAGAATTAGAGGAAGGTTGAGAATAGTTTGCCAGACTTCACAGTAAGTGAGGTGAGAATCAGTGGTGAGCTGAAGGAGGTGCTATGGAAGGAATCCTGGGACAGAGGCTGTGGTGAAACATCTCCGTGATGACTTGTATGCATGTTGAGAAGGGTATGGAAGTGTCAAAGATGTCTGCCACATCACCATTTTGGCAACAGGATTGAAGATAATATCGTTCAATGAAGTAGAGAACACAGGAGAAAGAGGAGCAGGCGTTTTGTGGACTAAGTAATAAGTTTGGTGTTGGATTTGTCACTCTCGGAGAGTGTCTTAGTTTGTACAGCTATGACGAGATATCTTCAACCGGTGGCTTAAGCAACAGTCATTTATTCCTCACAGTTCTGGAGGCTGGGCAGTCTAAGATCAAGGTGCTGACAGACTCTGTCTGGTGAGGGCCTTCTTTCTGGGTTGCAGATGGCTGCTTTTTTGCTCTAACCTTACTTGGAGGAGAGAAAGAGGTGGGGGGCTCTGTCTCTTCCTCTTTTTAAAAGGGCATTGATCTGATCATGGGGGATTCACCCTCATGACTTCATCTAAAACTAATTACTTCCCAAAGGCCCCACCTCCAAATACCATCACATGGGGGCTTAGGGCTTCAGAATAGGAATTTGGGGATGGTGGATACAAATATTCAGTCTGTAACAGGGAACCTATGGAATGCTCATGTGAACAGATAATGCCAGGCAGTTGGATCTCTGGGACAGGAGCTCAGGATTAAATCCCAGTTTGAGGTATAGGTTTCGAATACGTGGGTACAGTGGTGATACATGCCACCATGGTAGTGCATATGGTCCCTCACAGAGAGTATTGGAAGTGAGAAGAGATTAGGTTTGTGTTCCGAAGTCTGGGGAACACTGACATTTAAGAAACCAGACAAGAGAAGAGGACCCCGTGAAAGCAAGCACATAGTTGGAGGAGAAGGGATCAGCAGGAATATGTCAGAAAAGCAAGAAATGAGATATTTCTAGAGAGAGACCTTAAGCTTTAGTATCGGTTACTAGGGTTCAGTTGACTGAGGACCAAAAAAGGTAGATGGGATTTAGCAACATGAAACTCATTGGGGTTCAGGTAACTTATAGCTTCTGTGCAACACTGGGCATAACAATGAAGGAGGGGAGGAAATAGAAACAAATGATGAATAGAAACAAATGATGGGCATAACAATGAAGGAGGGGAGGAAATAGAAACAAATGATGAATAGAAACAAATGATGATGCATGGTAGTGCATATGGTCCCTCACAGAGAGTATTGGAAGTGAGAAGAGATTAGGTTTGTGTTCCGAAGTCTGGGGAACACTGACATTTAAGAAACAGACAAGAGAAGAGGACCCCGTGAAAGCAAGCACGTAGTTGGAGGAGAAGGGATCAGCAGGAATATGTCAGAAAAGCAAGAAATGAGATATTTCTAGAGAGAAACCTTAAGTTTTAGTATCGGTTACTAGGGTTCAGTTGACTGAGGACCAAAAAAGGTAGATGGGATTTAGCAACATGAAACTCATTGGGGTTCAGGTAACTTACAGCTTCTGTGCAACACTGGGCATAACAATGAAGGAGGGGAGGAAATAGAAACAAATGATGAATATAAGTTGTTTTCTTTCTAACACAATTATAGAAATTTACATTAAATACTTTAGCCTAACATAGCTTTTGTTTTTTGATTGAGGTGAAATTCACATAAGATTACCCCTCCCTTTTTTTAAGAGGGAGTGGACGGAGGGGCAGAGGGAGAAGGAGAGAGACAATCTTAAGCAGGCTCCACCCCCAGTATGGAGCCTGACTCGGGGCTTGATCTCAGGACCCCGAGATCATGACCTGAGCCGAAATCAAGAGTCAGATGCTCAACTGATGGAGCTACCCGGGCACCGCAAGATTATCCATTTTAAAGTGAGCAGTCAGTGGCATTTGGCGTACTCACAATGTCATGCAATCACCACCTCTGTCTAGTTCCAAACATTTTCAACCCACCGAAAGGGAAGACTCATACCCATTAAACAGTTTCTCCCTATTTTGCACTTTCCCCAACTCCTGGCAACCACTCATCTGTGTTTTGTCTCTGTGGATTTATCTATTCTGGATAGTTCACATAAATGGAATCGTACAACGTGCGATGTTTTGTGTCTGGCTTCTTTCACTTTGCATAATGCTACTGGGGTTCATCCATATTGCAGCATGTATCAGCACTTCCCTTGGTTTTATGGCTGAAGCTTCCATTGTATGGATATACTACAGTTTGTTTATCTGCTCCCCTGTTGATGGGACTGTTTCTACCTTTTGGCTACCGTGAGTAGTATTTCTATGGATATGCATAGTCCTATATTTATTTGAGTACCTGCTTTCACTTCTTCTGGGTATATATCTAGGAGTAGAATTGCTGGTGCCTAAGTTTTTCAAAACTATACTTTTTTTTTTTAAAAAGATTTTATTTATTTATTTGACAGAGAGATAGCCAGCGAGAGAGGGAACACAAGCAGGGGGAGTGGGAGAGGAAGAAGCAGGCCCTCAGCAGGGAGCCTGATGTGGGGCTCGATCCCAGGACCCTGGGATCATGCCCTGAGCCGAAGGCAGACGCTTAAGGACTGAGCCACCCAGGCCCCTCCTCAAAACTATACTTTTATAAATGCTGATAAGAATCCACAGGAAGTATTGTGCATTATAGAAAAAGTTGATTTACACAGTCTGTGTTCTTTAAGTACTTTACATTCTTTTTGAGAGAGGATTGGTGGAATGATCAGTAAACAGTTCATCAAGAAATAGATGAGTTGTATGAAAGCATGCATATATATATGTATATATTTACATCATTTTTTAAGAAGGAAGTTCCCTTTAGAATTGGGTTTTGAGCCTTACAAGAAGAAAGTATTTCAAATGAAGGGATTGGATAGATTAATTCATGTAGGAGAGGAAAGATAGGACAGGCATAGGTTTGAATGCTTCAGTTTAATTTTTCTGAAGAAAGGGTAGGAGTTGTACTCTGGTTGGGGATAAGGGAAAGAGTTGCAGAATGATGAAGTGAAGTAAGAGGACCCGTGACACTAAGTTAATAGCTAGCAGATGTCTAAAATTACAATTGTATTTTCAAAATCAATTTTTTTACTCCTGTCCCATTAGCTGCTGATTGATTTATGATTAATCTTGCAGACTGTATTTCTCTACTCAGAGACACCAGTGTAGATGGAAGAAGATTTGGGTTCTATATGTGACAGGCAATCTAGTCTCCTTGTGTTTCAGTTGTATTTTATCCATAAAGATGAACAAATGCTCAGAGAGGTAGAATGATAATTACATTTCCTTTAGAATTTTTGGTGTTTTGAAGGGACATTCATGTGATGTCCAAAAGAGTCATGTTTTTCTGCAGTCTTTCCTTTGTAGAAAGGCCTCCTAGGAATTGATTATGGAACTGAGATTTCCCGAGACAGGGCTCTGTAGTTTAATCCCTGCGGAACTGCCTAAGACTTGGGAGAAGAACTATTGGTTTGTTGAGTATCCGTTAAGTGTTTTATTTATCTGCCCTCATTTAAGCCTTCTAACAACCAATAAGTTGTTAGATATGTTATGATATGAACCTTGATTTGCCAACTCCAGAATCTGGCCTCTGTCTGCCCTATGCTAGGATGCTTATTACATTCTACCTTCCGTGCTTGTAGCTTACTGGAGTCTGAGAACTGGCTTACTGGAGATGAGAACTGGCTTACTGGAGATGAGAACGATGCTGAGGATGCCTACTAACTCAGCAGGGGGTGGAGCTCTGATGGGTTAGCACTGGTATTTTCCAGGGAGACAGGAAGGGGTGGGCCAAGTCCTATGCATGCCATACCTTGGCCATCCTAAGCGGTGTCATGTTACTTCTCATGGAAAGATTCTGGATGACTTACCAGGAGAATATTAATTTCTCTCATAAAATACACATTTGGATAAGTCCAATGCTGATTCAGGGAGGTATCTTTTAATTTTCTTTCATTTCATTATATGATCTCTATTCAATGTATATGATCTCTATAAACTTACTTCTAGGATTGACTCATTTATTCATATCTGTTATACGTATTTTTCTCAGGCAGAGAAGGCTGATGGATTTGTCAACCTGCCTGATTTCACTGTGGAGAGAGCATCCGAATGCAAGAAAAAGCAGTAAGTTGCCTGTCATTTTCCACAAAACCCTGAGCCAGAATAACATCCCTTCATAATTTTAGTTTCTCGAGTGATGTGCTCATTTGGAAGTTAGTGAAGGTAACACCCAAATATCTAAGAATTTTGAACTTTATAGATTGGCATCCTAAACAACGGTGTAAGTGTTTAACCTCTTGTTTTCTGGAATTTCATTGTATGGAACAGATGGATTTTAAAACCCCATGGAGCCTTGGCATGGCATGTTTTTGACGACCGTGTCTGAGATGGAACGAGAAACAAGCTCCCATCCAGGATGGGCTGGGAGATCAGATGTCAAGATATTTTCTGGGTTAAGAGAATGACTAGCTCAATAGGACTCACCAGAGCTGCCGAAATGATCGCAAGACCAGTTTCTTTTTCTTAGTTCATAATAACATTGTCATCCTTGAAATAGAATTCTTTGAGATATCTTAGATTTGGGGAGTATACCCTGATAGAATTTAAGTCCAAAAGATTTGAGAACAGACAGGAACCAAAAAAAAGTCACTGGCTTATGGTCTCCATTTTACTGAGAAGGGAACAACCCAGAGAGTCTGAGCTTGCCTAGAGCTCACAGGAGAGTTGCTCTGGATCGGCCAACCATACGCCCATTCTCCTGCTCTTTCCATGGCAGCACCCGGCCGCGTTTTGCAAATGTGTCCTCTTCACCTTTTTCTTCACCTTCAGCTTTTTCTTCTGCCTTTGACATCTTTTTTTGTTTTCTCAGAAAGGCATTTATTTCCCTACTCACCTATGTTACCAGTAGTGGCAATTGACTAGATTTTTCTAAGAAAATGCATAAAATGATGTTAGCTTTAAGTCTCTGCCCCTCTAGTGTTGCCGCACATATCCAGGGATACGGAAGATGGTATTGATTTTCATGGTTTTGACCAAACTGGTTATTTACCAAAACGCTGGCCTGTATGGTAGGATTTCCGGTCTCATGATAAAGGGGAACTATTTCATTGTTTGCTAATCTTCAGTATTTTATACTTTTAAACTGAAAATAAATATTTTTCCTTTACTCATAGAGGGTGGCTTGGATAAAGTTTTTGATGTGTTGTTACAGTGTGGACGTTCTATACTTGATTACTTTCCTACACGTAAAATTCTTGTATGTATTTGATTGAATTTGGATCAATATTTTGCTCTATTGATCTGAGTATTTAAGGGACACCTCGAAGACAGTAAATTTTAATTTATTGTCTCTTTCTAGCAAAGCAGTGAGCAAATGAAAATACAAGAATATGCCCATATATTTTAAAAGGAAACTATCGACTAGCCAAGACTCAGCCCTATGCTGGATGTCTCAACATGATAAACTAATTCTCTGCTCTCTACATGAAATAGAGATTAGGCAATGGGTATTTAATGTAACTAAATCATTTTTTATAAATTTACAAAGAGAGCAGATGATTTTACCACACTTACATTTGATTTACTTTCAAACCCACTGACAGCTACACTAATTTCTAATTTTTAATGTGTCTGTGTTTTTCCCCCTTCAAGTGCTTTTAAGATCAGCCATCCACAGATCAAGACCTTTTATTTTGCAGCTGAGAATGCACAAGAAATGAGTGTGTAAGTAGAGAAAATTGCTAAATCTAATCTTTTTGGGAATGGATTACTTTGGTCAGGTGTCAGAATTTTAAGCATGTGTTCGTATCAATTCTTGTTTTATTTACTTCCGTTGCTTTAAAGATTAACCTCTTTAGCACTTGAAGTGTTCTTGCTTTTTTCTCCACCATTGGAAGCATTTTGGAGAACTACATAGATCAAAATGGCTATTTTAGGAAGAAGTAATAAGATTCTTCCGAGGGAACCATTAAGTTGAAAAAGGAAAGGACAGAAGTCCTTATAAGAAAATGTTAAAGTAAGAATCAGCATCACAGGGAGAAAGGCCTGAAAGTACCGTGACCAGTCTCACAGCTTTTAGAATTCTATGTGAAAAATATCTATAACATTTCTTATGTCCTATGTAATTATCATGATGATCCCTGTGTTTATCACTAATCCATATTCTATCCTGAAAATTTTGTAAAACGTCCTTGCTCAGAGTACATCTCACATAAAATTGTATATCCCTAACTCCCTTTCCTGTTTTTTTTTTCTGTTTAAGTAAGTGGAATAAATGCATAGAACACTACCTGCCTCAATCATTCCCTGCTGGTTTAGATTATAGTGTGATCACAATGGCTGTTAATTGAATGAGGCTATATATATTGGAGGCGCTTGAGGCATCAGAGGGCCTTCTATTTAACTTAAGCCCTATTCTCAGATTTCTCAGTGTTCCTCATTACCTTCACATAACTAATAAAAATGTGTCCATGAAATACCTACTAGGTGCCCCACTGCGGCAGATCCTGGGCAATAGAAATAAAAATACATACATAACTCATTCAGAGAGCTTATGGTTTAATCTCTTTTGTTTCATTATACGTAATGATTTCCTTATCAATCTGCTCTGTTTAATTTCTCTTCACCCTCTTGCTCTAGAAACCTAAAGAAAAAAAGCTGCTTTTCAACAAACATGTGTAAGTCGCAGACACACACACACACACACACACACACACACACACACACACCCTTCTTACAGGATAAGCCCCTCAGCAGCCTCAGTCTTCAGATGACGGCAGAACAACTCTTAATAGACCGTTGGGAAACCCCATTTTAAATGACAAGACAAGGAATTGACAAATTGAGTCTTTCAAACAAGACATTTATTTACTTAATGAAGAGAGACGTCGTTTCTAACCTCTTTCTGATTTTAGCTCTCTCCCCTTGGCTTCCTCAATCCCTGAGAAAAAGAAGAGCAGATGTCCCCAAAGAAGAGAAAAGATTTCACAAAGCTCTTTCTCTTTTTGTTTGTGTTGGTAACTAAATCCCATAGATGAGCAAGCCATAGGTATGTGAAAGGCTTAAACCTTACCCAGCAGTACTTGGACCCCGCCACAGTGAGGGTCAGGCTGGAGCAGAGCCACCAATTAATCCCCAGTGGTCCTTTCTGGCATTCTCTGGTGGTGGTAATAGCCATCACAGCGGAATCTCTTTGGGCCTCCAAGTTAACTTCTCTCTTCTCCCACAAGATGTTGCAGATGACATTTAAAGCTTTGTCCTGAGTGGCACCTGGAAAGCTCCCTTTCTTACTGAGGGGGCCAGTTTAAGCCAGTGAATAATGTAGCTGGGTATTTCTTTGTGAGACGCAGAGAATCTGGGGAGGGAGGGAGTGGCGTGTGGAGAGATGGGTCCTGTTTTAGAAGTTCCCTTCCTTGGGAAACTGCAGTTTTGGGTGGTGACGTTTCTCCCAGGGACGATGAAGGGAAAGGTAATTATGTTTAATAGAAATGCTGTGTGTTCTGCAGGGACCCTCAATTTTCAAGTATCGGGGTAAGTAATTAAGGGGAATGGAAGAGTTGCTTTCTAAACAAAGACTGGTTGGTAGCTGCCTTTCTCAGACGGTGTTTGTAGGAAGAACCTTCTTGTTCTGTATATCAATTTCTTAGCACTTGGGCTCCTCCAACACATTGAGTTAATATACAACAAACTCCCAGGAAACATCTGTCATCTTCTTTTATGTAAATATAAGTCTTTTCGTGCATCTATCTATTTAGGCACAAATAGAAATTTTTCTACTGCCTCGATGTTTTTTTTTTAAAAAATTCTTAGCAAAGGAGGTACTCTAAGCCAGTGGATTCCAGAAAGGAAACAGTCAAACAAGATTCTAAACAGGGGCGCTTGGGTAACGCAGTCGTTAGGCCTCTGCCTTCTGCTCAGGGCGTGATCCCGGCATTCTAGGATTGAGTCCCACATCAGGCTCCTCCGCTGGGAGCCTGCTTCTTCCTCTCCCACTCCCCCTGCTTGTGTTCCCTCTCTCGCTGGCTGTCTATCTCTGTCAAATAAATAAATAAAATCTTAAAAAAAAAAACCCAAAAAACAAGATTCTAAGCAATCACGTTTTCCACAGCAAGTAACTAATGGTGGCAATTAAAAGGACATAAGTTTTGGGTAAGAGCTGGGAGGAATGATTTCTTTATTGTCAATACTCTTTCGTTTTGCTATGTTTCTGTATTTCTGTGTTCTGGACAGGAACTTAGAAATGCCTTTTCTTGTTTCAAGCATTCTAAGTTCAAAGGTATTTCTTGTCTTGATATATTAAAAAATTTGTCTCTTTTACTTTTAGATGCTTTTTTGGGGGGGAGGGTCAGTATACAGTTATGAACTCAGGTATAAACCAAGAATAGTTTATTTTGGTATTTTAAAAGTGAACCATTAAACTCATGGTGCTTTGCCTGATCAATTTTTAAAACTGTACATTATAATGTTTCTTTTAGTTAAATGACACACAAAACATGTTCTTGTAAAAAAACATCCTATGATACAGAAGCATGTAAAGTGAAAACCTTCCCATAACCCAAACTTCACCCTCCAATTCAACTTCTCTCTTTAGGATCAGCTCCTTTTAACAGTATGACTGACCTACATCCTTCCTGATGCTTTTCTTTGCATATTGATTCATGCACATACACAAATACGTAGTTTTAAAAGTACATTGAATTAGGCCAATCGTATTGCTCTGTACTTGCTTTTTTCACTTAAAAGTATGTTAGGATTTTTCCAGGCCATCACAAGGCTTCCTATCTGTCTTCTTATTAGATTTATTATTTCATTGATTGTACTGATGAAATTAGTGCCATACCTTATCCATTTTCCTATTAATGATTATATTGTATCAGTGTTTTTTTCTTTTTGCCATTGCATCTTGTTGAATTAACATTCTTCCACTTTTATTTGTGGTTTGTAGGATAGACATTTATAATTAAAGGGTGCATATTTAAATTTTGATTAGTATCATCAAATTGCTTGCTTAAAATTGGCTGTATCAATTTTGATGTTCATCTAAGCAAAGGATGAGAATGTTCCTCCTTCTAAATTCTAGAAATCAGTGGTATTTTAAAGTTTTGCCAATCTAGTGGTGAATATTTTCCTGTCTTTGTATACGCATTTCCCAAAATACTATGGAGGCTGATAATTTTTTTCTATTTTTTTATCAGCCATTTGTATTTTTTTTTTTTTCTGTGATAGCCTGGGTGTTTTTGTTTGTTTGTTTGTTTTTTTGTTTTTTTTTTTGTTTTGGTTGTTTATTATTCTATCAGGTCTCGATGAACACTCTCTGGTTCCCCTGGTGGGATCTGGGCCCGTGTATTGGTCTGGTTTTAAATGGCCATTAAAGAGGTCATATTTGTCATGATGCTGAAGGGTTTTCTTAAAATGCCTTTAAAAATATTTTATTTATTTATTTATTATTTATTTATTTATTTATAATGCAATTGTCATAATTCTATAGTTGGTCTAAACATTTCCAGAAACAGCATAAATTTGTGGTATTAAAACCTAAAACTACTTATTTATTTAGAGAATGTGTGCAAGTAGGGGGAGGGGAAGGGGGCAAGGGAGAGAGAGAGAGAGAAGCAGACCCCTGCTGAATATGCAGCCCCATGCGGGGCTCAGTCTTATGACCCCGAGATCATGACCTGAGCGGAAATCAAGAGTTGGACACTCAGTGGACTGAGGCACACGGGCACCCCTGAGGGGATTCTTAAATGAGGCTGAAGCTCATCTTCCTTCTTGTAAGAAAAGCCCTATTTGTTTTTAAAAATGAAATTTATATATTTCCTGTTAATAAAAAATGAATATGGCAAGACCATAGCAGATTGAGGGTTGGATAAGGATTCTTAATTTGTTGACAATTGAAGACTTGGGAATATGTGATCATTATGCAGTGATGGGGAGCAGAGTGCTGGATAGTTCACAAGGCAATACAGGACTAGAAGAGATGAAAAACATAAGTGAGTCAATAAGTACATAGCTTTCTTCTTATTTTATTGGTATTGGTTGACTTAGGCCACTACTGAATGCACTGGTTTCTCAAAAAAAGAAAAAAAAAGTGAACATATAATATGGAATACTTTTTAAAAATATAGAAAACTGGAAAGAAGCGGGAAATAAATCAGGTTATTACCACCCCAAAATAATATTTTACCTTTAAATAGAAGGTTATATAGTTAGGAACATGTGAAATAGACTCATTTTGTGTCTTTTACAAATTTGTGTGATAAAATACGTTTTTGACTAACCCCTTGGGAAGAAACTCCAATGGCCTGAGGTCATGAGCCAAGTTTGAGTACCTTAAGGTTTGTCTAGTTCTATTTTTATTATTGATGTTTAGTTGAAAATCATTGCCAATTAAATGGTAAATTGATAAGAAGATAGGACATTGTCCTTTTTTACCTAACATAAAATTCTTCAAGGAATTAAAAATTTCCCCAGCTTAGGAATACCTGTCAAACTCTGAGATCTTTTATTGATTAATATAAAAATCCTGGCTTAAAAATAGATAATCTTTTCTTTATTTTTTTGTGAAATAAAATTATATTTTAACAATTGCAGAGATGGAACTTTAATGGTTAGGTTACTAAATTCAATGATAGAGTTTTGATGTTTGCTAAAAATTTGAAATGCGCAACTACAAAAGACATATTTATTCATATATTTAGAATATTTAATGTGGTTGACCACCTTAGCAAGCTGGATAATGAACCACCTTGTTTCTTGTCTTTCAAAGACTATCCTGAGTAAGGAAAGTATTGTGAAACAAGTGGTTTTAGGTTTTGATACCACAAACTCAAGCTGTTTCTGGAAATGTTTAGACGAACTACAGAATTATGACAATTGCATTATAAAGTCTGGCACGAGACCTTCCTTCAGGGTCTAAGGGGAAGGTGGATAGGAGATGACCAATCTCTTGGGCTAAGCATTTATTTTTCTATTTGAATTTTAGGTGGTTAAACAAGCTTGGGTTAGCTGTAATCTACCATGAATCTGGTACAAAGGATGAAGGTATGTTCTATTTTAAATTTCTGAGAATTTAGCAAGAATATTAGAATGAGATAGGATGGAAATACAATGTCAAGTTCTATGCATAGCCTTGTCCTAATGAAACATACTTTGGCATTTAAAATTATCTGAAAATATGGAGAAGCAGACATATTCACACAGACTCACCAACATGGAATAGAGCTTCCCATGCTGGCTAAGAATCCTTTTTACACTTCACCCACACACTAGCAGCTGTAGGCTTCACTGACATCTCAAACAACTGCCTGTGCAAATGTTTTATTGCCCCACTCACTGAATTTTTACTCAGAGACATAATCTCGTCATGATCGAGACAGATCACTTTCATCCCACTGTTTCCTCTCTGATATTTTAATATTTCCACCAGGTGTATGCTGAGGCTAATTACTCTAATTTTGTGCTAGGAAACTGAATGTCAGATTGGGACACAGGCCATATTTTTAGCTCAGTCTATAGTTCTCTGGGTTCAAAATCTACAGGAGTTAAAATCTTCTTAATGATGCAATTACTCCTGAATATTGAGAAGAAGAGGCTTTAGGTGCTGGGGTCACAGAGTTGATACTATTTCTGAAGGGCTCAGACCATATAAAACTTGGGAATTGGAAGGCGGGGAGTTAATCTTGGGATAGCAAAAATTATAAAAGCTGAAACTGAGAAACTGAAAATGACAATTTGATTTAAAACATTATAGAACTAAAATGCAAGAGTGTGAAATCAGTGTCCTGACCATCTCCTTCGTCCTCTTTGCCACAACATCAATACCCATTGTATATTTGAAGTGCATTTATAGATTGTGAGGAAAAAAAATCACTACACAAAAATCTTCTCCCTATCTTGGTGTTTAAGGCCTTCTGTGATATGACCTCAAGCAAACTTTCAGCTTCGTTTTTTACCACATCCCTCTGGGGGCTCCGTATAATTGGCTCAGCCTGCACCCTTGACCTAGCTCTCATTACTCTGTGCTCACTGTGGATGGTTTACTTATCCTGCCATTTTCAGCTCCTTATATCTCCTATGATCAAAATTAATCACTACTGATTTTATGATCCCTTAGCACATGACTCACACCTCTTTTGAGGAATTATTTTATTTTCCCTGAGCTATGGCTAGTCCCCTTCCAACGTATTAGACCCTCATGAGGGCAGAAACCCTAATATGGCTCTTCTTTTTTTTCCCTCTTATGTAATCCCCTTGCACCAGGTAGCTCAGTATGAGTCCTTTCTGAATTGGATTGGAATTGCAGTAGCCAGATGGAGCAAAACCTCTGCTCATGCATTATGGAATGAGTGATGACAGTGTTGAAACATTAAGCATTTTCATTTTTGCATAGAATGCTACAGTGAGAGTGAACAGGAGGACCCTGAAATAGCTGCGGAGACACCACCCCCTCCATACTCCGCGGAGACTTTCTCTCCTTTGGTACGTACTGACCTCATTAGTCTATTGGTCATGATCAAGTGCATGGGAGTCATTCCTTCCAGGGGCAAAGAATCTACTTTGACCAATAAATTTTTAGAACGGGCTAAATTAAGGTACCCGCCAAGGAGCAAGTGCAGCTCTCAGATTTTGAGTCTTCTCCATAGCAACCCCCTGGTATGACAAACTCGGTGTATTTGTGTGCGACCCGCCGATGTAGCGCGCTGGCAGGACTCACGGTAATGCAGAGGGCTTCTAGGTGATAGGCCAGTGCTTGCAGACATTTGTTTTATAATGTTTATGTATACCCTACTGGTCTTTAAAAAGAATTGAAAGTGCTTGTCCTGGGCTCCTGCATTCTAACAATGCAAAATGAGCGGGGGTGGAGGGGTAAAGGCAATAGATGAAGAGAAAGTTAGAGTCTGAAAGGTATCAGGAAGCCAGGAGGGGGTTAGTGCATTCAATCTGCTCGTGGAATAATTCTTCCGTATATTCACTAGAGAGAAGTCCAAGTTTAAGTCTCAGCTTTGGAAGCATCCAACGTAAGCTCAGGTTATTGATGGATGTTAAGACTGTGGCATGATTTAGATGCTCGTTGGCGTGATAGTGATGGCCCCAGAAGGATTCCAAGCAAGGATCTTCGGGCACATCTCCTTTTCTGTTTCATGGCTTTTACTTATTTACACTGTTTCATGATTTCTTTCTGTAGACAGTCGTTCTTGATATCAGAGTGGCAGATGCATCCATTACTTCTGTTGTGGTTAATGCCTTTGTTTCTGATTTTAAAAATGGTGTCCTCTTGCTAGGTCACGAGGAGGTAGATAAGGCTATCCTCATTTCATGATTTAGGAAACAGAAGTTCAGAGGCAGAATGGCCTGGCTACGCATGCCGTGAACAGGGAGCCTCAGAAGGGACCTGCAGTGTGTCTCACTCTATTGCATGTGTTCTTTCCACCCCACTACGGTACCTGTCCATCCGTGGACCCGAGTGACGAGAGGTTCTGATAGGTTACAGCAGCTCCTTCACCTACTGAACTTCTTTTGCCAGGATTTTCTATTTTGTGTGATGAAGTTTGCAACTTTGTTGTTTTGCCAGTTTCTGGGTTTAGGATATTAAATAGCACTTAAATGGTGACTTCTACTGTTGTCACCTGCTGTCAGTAGAGAATTGTGGTCCGTTTTCTAGCTTACTTGGCTAGCAACCAAGACCAGAAATAAATATTTGTTGACTGGGTATGTTTATCAAAATCTCTATGCAATAGGACTAGTCTATTAAATTAAGTAAATACAAATAAAATTAAACTTTGAATATGGTAAAATTTAGGCTGGTTTTTGAACTAGACTTACAATATAGCTGATCTTAATATATTCATAACCTGCCCTTAACGTAGTCTTTCTCCTCTTTTAAAATCAGTTTCTGAATTTAGAAAAGACTAAAGAGATGTGCCTCGTTGGTTTAATAGAGAAACATGTATTTTTATTTAGTTTCTGTTTCTCTCTTTGTCTCTGTCTCTCTTCCCTTTCTATCTCTCTCTGTTTTTGTCTCTCTTTTCTTCTTCTCTGTCTTTCCCATTTTAACCTGTGACATAACAATGATTTCGTTGGTCCTCCATCCTTCTTTTCCTGAAATTCTCTCTCCCTCCTACTGTCCGCCCCCCATGACTCTTATATGATTTATTTTGGTTCTAAAATACTGTGATTTTTAGTTTTATAGTGGCAGCTAGTATCACAGGTTACTAAGAGCATTGTCAGGCATCCGAAAACTCTACTTGAAAGTAAAAGCAACCAAATTGTCTTTTTAGATGAGGGATCGTGGCTCAATTGCATTATACAATGACAGTCTTACCTGATGTTACAGTAGAAACTCAGGGAATGCTTGTTTTAAAACAAACAAATGAAGGGATGCATATGAAACCAGTAAGTTAGGTCACTGAACTAGGAGGATTCTTTAGAATTTTCTGAGTCATAAATCAAATGTTATTTTTTTGAAGTTCTAAGTTGAGCATTTTTCGGGAAGGCCATGAAGGCTAACATTTTTTTTTTTTCTGAAGAAATATTGGAAATAGATAAATGTTGAGCAGTTAGGTTTTATTTTCCTTAGAAACAGAATATGTTCCTTCTGCTCACATATTTTCCAGGCAGATTTTGTTTGTGTTTCCTCTTGTTTCTGAAAAACAGACATGCAAGACACTTGGTTAAAATAACATTTAAGCTTTTTATTGAAACAGATGAAAATTGAAAAACTCATGCTAACTTTTATCCAGAGAATGAATCAACTTAATGTTTTGGCTCAGTCTGGCATAGGCTAGCCATGACTGAGCTATAAAAGCCTAGGTGAAAAATTTTTTTCTCTAAGTTCTTGCTTTTTTTTTTTTTTTAAGATTGTATTTATTTATTTGACAGAGAGAGACAGCCAGCGAGAGAGGGAACACAAGCAGGGGGAGTGGGACAGGAAGAAGCAGGCTCCCAGCAGAGAAGTCTGATGTGGGGGTCGATCCCAGAACACTGGGATCACGCTCTGGGCGGAAGGCAGACGCTTAACGACTGCGCCACCCAGGCGCCTCTCTAAATTCTTGCTTTAAAAAAAAATATTTTGGGTAATGAACTTTCATTTTGGAATGATGATTCAAAAGTGTAAAAGAATGCTATTCTGGAAAATTATCTCCCTAAAATTAGAATCTTGAATTAAAAATGTAATTCAATGTCCAGTCATTCTAATCGCTGCAAACCGTAAGACGCCTGCCGCAGACCAGTTTGGACCTCTGCTCCTAATAGTGGCACCACCTTCCACAAGAGAATGAAGAACACTTCAGGGTCATCTCTGAGTGAACAATAGGTTTCTGTTTATGTTGCTGCTTCTTGAGAAGACTTCACAGGATGGAGAATGGAAAAGACATCCATTGATTCACAGAGAAATTAGAAATGGGGACCTTTTGACAGGCTTACTAAAAAGGCTTTAAATAGACGGGACCCTGTAGATTTCACTTGGGAAGGTTCTCTGTAGAAATCAGTATCCATGATTCCTTGAAACCCACAAAAGAGCAAAAAATTCACATTTCAAACTCAATAATAAGTTACAAAGTGATTTAAGAGTTTAACCATCATTAAAAATTGGTTACATGTGTTTTTTCTCTAGGTTTAATTATGAAAAAGCCTTGTCTGGTAACTCAATCTATGTTTATAAGCTTATTCATTCATTTAACACATTTTGTTGAGAGCCACGTTTCTAAATATCTGGGACACATGAGTAAATAAAAAAAGACAATTTATTTCTTCGTGGAGTCAAACTTTTAGTTGAGGGAGACTGATAATAAATAGTCAACAGACAAAGTAAATTATCTACCATGTAGTAGAAATAGAGTATGGGGAATATGGGGATACGAATATGGGGAGATAGGGGTGCTGGAGGTGGGATTGTGGCTGTGAACAGAATGCAAGGAGAAGCCCAAGTGAGAGCTGAGGTCTGAGCAAAACTCTTGAAAGGTGGTGTGAGAGACAGTCCGGTGGATGTTTGGGGAGGAGTTTTCTAAGCAAAGAGAGCAGTTAGAGCCAAGATCTCCTTGGTGCATTGGTAGCAGTGCAAGGAGGTCAGTGTGGCTGAAGCAGGGTGAGTTAAGATAAGAATAGCAGGAAATGAGGTTGGAGGGTAGTGGTGGCCATACCATGCAGGGCCCCTGGGGCCCCTTAAGGACTTTGATATTTTGAGTTACTTAGGGAGCCTTTGCGAGTTTTGAGTAGAGGAGTGACACGATCGGTTTCCCTCTTAAAAGGACCACTCAGGCTACTGTGTGGGAGAGAACCTGGGAGGTGGGGGTTAAGATAGAAGCAAAGAAATCAAAGGGAAGGTTGCCGTGATCTAGTGTGAGAGATGGTGGTGATACAGGTCAGGGCATAATTGAAAAATGCAATGGGCAGATTTTTGAACTTGGTGAGAAGGTAGACCACCCAGTGGATTGATCAGACAAGAGAGAAACTGAGAGATAAATATTCATAACTCCAGCTTCAAACAGCTCCTGCAGATAATCTTAACGTGATTGTTCTCATATTTTGATGCTTTTTAGAAGTACAGTTCCTTTTATATCTAAATGATGAAAAAAATCATCTAAAGCAAACCAAAGGATCTGTAAATAAAAATAAACAAAGCCAACTGTGGCCCCTTGGTCAGTGGCAGAGGAGGAAGTAAAAAATGAAACACAGAAAAGGGTAAAATCAGTTTTAGAAATTCAAATTAATTTTGGTAGGACGAATCTCACACAGCTGTTTACTAAAGTCACTTCTTTCAATACATGTACCATATACTAGAAATGCTCACAACTGAGATAGTTGTATGAAAAATTATCAGTGACTACAAACACAAGCCAGATAAAGGTGGAAAGAAAATTCATCCTTGCAAGAGTTGTTGCAAGCTCTATGGTTGAACATTTAACTGATTTCAAGACTTTTTCTTTTCTTTTCTTTTTTGAAGACTTATTTATTTGAGAGAGGAAGAGAGAGAGACAGAGAGAGGGAATGACTGCCCTAGTTAGGGGAGGAGCAGGGGGAGAGGGAGAGAAGCGGACTCCCTGCTGAGCCCAGAGGCCGATGCAGGGCTCCATCTCACAAGCCTGAGATCCCAACCTGAGCCGAAATCAAGATTTGGCTGCTTAACCAACTGAGCCCCCCAGGTGCGCCTGATTTCAAGATTTCTAAAATTAGCATTTACATCTTTGGCCCTTGTTTCAGCAGTTTATTTCAGACTTACCCCCTGGCGGTCCCTCACAAGGCATGGGGCTGCTCCCGACCCCTCATTCCTTCCGGTCCCACTGCCACTGCCCTAGTTGGGGTCTACGATGGCTCTTGCCCGAGTTACAGAAACAGCAGGTATTTTTCTTTCTCTGTCTCTAATATCTCTCTCCTCTTAAAAAACACGTCCAGATCAGTCTTCCCAAAGTCAGTTCTGACAGTATCGATTCACCTGCACAAGACTTTCCAGTGACTCCATGGTGCTTATCAAATTAATTCTTGCCTTGTTGGTATGCTTTTTAAGGTCCTCAGGTTTATTTCCAGCTGCCATTACAGTCTTGTTGCTGATTTCTCCTTTATCCACAGCCCAGTAAACTGCCTGCTGTCTCCCCAAAGCTTTCCAGACTTTCTTGCTCTGGTACTTGCATTGATAAAGTTTCTCCACTGGTAGGAACCACGTGCTCCCACCGCAGTTCCATCTCCGGTTCAAATGTGACTTCCTCACTGAAGCTTCCCTGGTCCTCTAAATCAAGATAATCCTGCCCTCTTCTGAACTCTTCATGTTCCTATTTTTGTGGGGGGGGGACAGAAACCTTTGTCATGTTGTTATCATTTGCCTTGTATTACAGATTTTGTGTTTCTGTCTTATTTCCCTAACTATTAAATTCTTTTTTTTTTTAAGAAAAGATTGATTTCTTTGAGAGAGAGAGCATGTGTGCAAGTAAGGGCAGAAGGAGAGAGAGACTCTCAAGCAGAATGCCCTCTGAGTTGGAGCCCAGTGCGGGTCTCAATCCCAGAACCCTGAGAGCATGATCTGAGCTGAAACCAAGAGTCAACCACTTAACCGACTGAGCCACCCAGGCGCCCCTTTAATTACGAAATTCTTAAAGTCAGAGGCAGTGTCCGATATCTTTTTCCTTACCCACAACATTTATGACTGTGCCTACCACAATTTGAAATGAAATACATCTTTATTTAACGGACCGATACATGGGCAAGTGGGTGATTGTAACTTCATCCATGTTCCCTGCCAATTTGTTGCTCTACTGTTGTCTCCCCATGTGAATTAGAACATCACTACTTTACATTTGTCTAGTACTTTCACATGGCTTTGAGGAAAATGATTGCATTTGACTTTGACAAAAGTTCTGCATTTTACCAACGAGGAAGCCAAAGAGAAACAAATATAAATATCGCAAATATCCTTTGCAAACTTAAGTTCACCTTTTACGAAGAATATTCTTTCATGTTATCCCATTTGCTCCTCTTGATAAATCAGAGTCAGGCAGGCAGCTAATACATTTTTTGTGTGTATCGACCATGTGCCAGTTTCTGTTGCAGATAAGGGAATGCCAAATTGAAATAGACTCTGTTTCCCGGAACAGGCTGAGTTCTAAGTTGAGGAAGAGGCACAATAAATTTGTAATTCAAACAAGTAGTCTCAAGTGCTGATAAATGCTGTGAAGAAGATGAACAGGGGTAATGTGCTCGGGAGCGGCCGGAGTTGACGGTGGAGAGGACGTTCCTTGACACTGTCAGGGAAGAGCCTGCTGATACTTGAATTGACACCAAAATGCTGAGAAGGAAGCAGCCAGCTAGAAATCCACAGAGAGAACGTTTCTGGCAGAAGGAACGGGTGCTCAAGGGATGGAAAGAAGGCCGCTGTGACTGGAAAGGAGAGGGAGGGGGAGGTGGAAGGAGAGGGACTGGCGGGGCAGATAGGGGTCCACGTAAGCCTTCTCAGCTATAATGAAGACTGTGGCTGCTTTTCTACTTGCGATGGGCAGTTATTAGAGGATTTTCAGCAGGGAATATTGTGATCTATTTTATGTTTTAGAAACACTCTCAGGGAGCCTGGGTGGCTCAGTTGGTTAAGCATCTGCCTTCCGTTCAAGTCGTGATCTCAGGGTCCTGGGATCGAGCCCCACATCGGGCTCCCTGCTCAGTGGGGAGTCTGCTTCTCTCTCTCCTTTTGCCCCTCCCCCTCGCTCGTGCTCACACACTCTCTCTCTCTCAAATAAATAAAATCGTAAAAAAAAAAAAAAGGAAAAAAGAAGCACTCTAGTTATTGTTTGGAAGATGGGTTAGGAGAGGGAGGGGTGGGTAATGGTGGCAGGAGGAGGTCAAAGGCATAGGACTTAGAGGTAAAGTGGCTTCTTCGAGGTCACTTGGATACAAGGGATTGAAGAGAGGAGCAGGTCCCCTGCCACCTCATTGCCCAAGGTCATACAGGAGGCCAGGGTCAGATGGGGGGTGTGCTCTATAAGGTCTTTGGGTTTTTAGAGGAGTGATTCTACTAGCGATGGTAGATGGTAGAAATACAGACAGTACTACCCAGGGTTTAGCAGCAAGTGACTGGTTTGTTTTTATTAATGTGGTGAATAAAAGAGAGGAAAAGCCATACAGATACGTTCTTTTTTATTTTTTTCGTTTGGTTTTATTATGTTTAGTCTTAAGTCATTCCTGTATTTTCTTTTTTTTTAAATATACTTTGACTAATGTTGCTGAACGTTTATATGCTGACTCACTTCTTCGTAATGTTGGTGGCTAGCTTAAACTGTTTTTCCCAAGTCAAATTTGTGTTTTTAAACAATTCAAAGAAAAAGCTAATCAACATTTGAACTAAGCTTCTTTGATAAATAGAAATATCTTATATAAGTGTTGAATCACCAAATTCTGTACCTGAGACTAATATTACACTGTATGTTAACTAACAGGAATTTAAATTAAAAAAATATGCATACAATGGAAAAAAAACATACTCACTTTGGCAGCACATATAGGAAAACTGGAACGATACAGAGAAGATTAGCATGGCCTCTGTGCAAAGATGACACACAAATCCGTGAAGAAAACGTGAAAAAGCAATATGGATTTTTAACTTAATCGTATCGTTTCTTCATTGAAACTTGGATCTTGAGAATGTCTTTAAATTTTCTCACTAAAAAGTAAAATATTTAAAACCCAAATGTTCTAAAATGAATGAACCACCGTGCAATGATTAACCTCTACTAGATAAAATAATAATTTTGTTGGCGATCAGGAGAACATTCTGTTGGAGTAGCGCATTATAGTCAGTGACAGTCACTTCTAGATCCTGGGGTTGGGATAAATCATTTGTAGCAATTCTATAGAGAATTTCGCGGTGCTCCTCCGTAAGAGACTGAATGACTCTGGCCTGTTTTTCTTCTAGGCTTTTGGATTGGCATTAATTTATTACCAACTATATATCAGGTTCAGATGTAAAAAAAATAGGCAAAAATAATTATTAAAAACAGCCTGTTCTCAAGTAGCTCACCAAAAAAAAAAAAAAAAAATGAACAAGTCTGTCAGCAGTCATAGTATTAGTTGACAAATAAAATGATATTCCACCTAGTAGGATAGAAGGAAGCCTGGGAGCACAGTGCAGAGGTACCCACGCGGCCTTGAGCCCACTGAAGGCTTCCTGGAGGAGGCAGTCCTTGAACTGGTATTGAAAGATGGGCTTCAGTCTAGGAGAGACTGCCACTTCTTTCTACCTTCATTTGATTTGCAGTGAGAAGTTTTGTGAGTGTATTCCATGGAGGTTCATAAAAAGCACTGAGCTAAGTGTTCTGTGCTCTGTGGATTTTGGTGGCTGCCCAGCGGTAGAAACAATGACCTGTGATTTAGCACTACAGTATCTAGGAAGTGCATTTCCCGATTCAGCCCTTCGCGATGGCACTCCAGGATCGCTTGGATTCCTATTTTGCTAATCTCTCTTCTAATAAAAGCTCCCTCTGGCCTGATACACATCATCTTTTTTTTTTTTCTCATTTTCTCTTTCCATCTCTCTAGTTCTTCCTTGTTTTTTTCTTGCCCGCTCTTCTTTTTTCCATTTAAAAATCAATTTTCTAAGGGTGCCTGGTGGCTCAGTTGGTTAAGTCTGCCTTTGGCTCAGGTCATGATCCCAGGACCCTGGGATCGAGCCCCACATCAGACTCCCTGCTCAGCGGGGAGCCTGCTTTTCCCTCCCCCTCTGCCTGCCACTCCGCCTGCTTGTGCTCTCTCTGTCTGTCAGATAAATAAATAAAATCTGTAAAAAAAAAAAAATCACATTTCTAAACATTACACAGTGCAGGAGTAGAGATGATGGATTGAAAACGTGTGCATTGTGTTTGAGTAGTAAGTACCTCCAAAAGGAATATTCTTCACAGAAATTTCTGATGCTCAATGAACATATCTTTCCTGGCCCATTAAGCAGAGTTTTGGGCTCCAGAAAGCTTATGGAAAATGCTACAGCAACTATGTGCACAGGCTTTTGCTCAAATAGCCCATTTTGCTAATCAAATTACAGTACTATCAATAGGAACAGCAGGAAAACCTTGCACTTGGTCACTTTTCAGAAAAGGAAGCTGGCCCCATCAAAGCCAAGTTTTTCTAAAATAGCTCACAATGGGGGAACATGTCAGGACTAGGTCTAAATGGTATTTTTGTTAATATTTATTTCATAGATCATTCTAATGAGTAAACAAGTCTTGGCATTTATTTGGACAGCTTGGGGGCTGGGCATTATCTCCTTTAGATAGCTAAGATTTTATTTAGAGAATTACAGATCCTTAATCTCTTAGTTGTTGAATGGTCTGAATGATTTAAGGCAACTGATTTGTAACTCACTGACACATTCCTGAATGGAAAGTTTTCATGTCTGTACAGTATGTACAAACATATTATTAATAGGTATATGATGAACAAGTGTCTTAGCTGGATATTTTAATATCATGCTTCGTGAATTTACTGATTATTTGACAATGCATGTCTAGTGTTCAGCAAATTGAGCATATGTTGGGTAAATACGGGCTTTTCCCATCAGAACTCAGAGTTTAGAATCTGCAAAATTCTTGGGAACATACTGGTTGGAAACAAAATCGATCATTCTGAGTTAATTGCAATGATTCTGAGGTTGTGGGGAGAAAATCCTAGTTTGCTCTTTGGCGTCGTCCCACGAACAATTTCCTTCCTACTGCTTCTTCGACTTTTGAATGCTTGAAATTGATGAAACTGAACCATAAAATGCCTTCTCTGTCTCATCTGCCATTGGAGATAGAGGGTGACCCAGAGACACTCTTGTCTCTTTTATCTACATGTTTGGATTTTATTGACAAATAAAATTAAAAGTGAAGGAATAACATATAGTTGCCAATTTTTTTTTTGCTATGTAGACATTAAAAAATACTTTAAAAAGACAAAAACTAACATCTACTATCACCATTTTCCAAAAGAAGGCATGTATTTTACCATCAAAATGAAACAAGGATCAAATCTCAGGATAAATGAAGTCCTTTCCAAGAGAGGGTGATTGGTGGTGTTGCATGGATGTTTTCTCCATGGGCAGATGAACATTCTGCCAAGGACTCTTATTAATTCTTGCATTGTTTCTTAGGAACTGCTTTCAGAAGATCCTGTATCATCAAGCTGCTTCTCACAGTCTAGGAGCAATTGTTGGCTTCTCTTTAATGAGTTAAGAGCTTGCAAATGGATTCTTATCTTTTTTTGGTGAAAGTTTATTGAAGGTTTTAAATTATTTAAGAACTAATGAGCTAACATGATTTCACCTGTGTAGTTATGAGCTATTGCTGGGTATGTGCTGAAGAATATGTAAATGATATTGGAAAACTTAAATATGTGTACTTTGTCCACATCCGTGGTCTCCACTCAGTTAATATTTTGTTTCCTGTCTGGCTTCAGCTTTTGTTTTCTTTCTCTTAATTACCTTTCTCAAAAGTTTTTGCTCAATCAGTGAGAATTCAGTGATCGATTACAATCTGCTTTTTGCTCAAAGTATCCTTCAGTATTTCAAAGAGTCCCCCAAAGAGACCTTTTACATTTCTAGAGAGCGTTGAAGAATAGGGCTCTATTTTAGGAGACCTTTCAGATCCTAAAACAGAGAATTCAAAGTTATACAAATTGGTTTTGGGCAATGGCTTAATAGTTCTTGTTATATGAATATAAATATACATTTTTCATTGGATCATTTTTTTAGAGTAGTTTAGGTTTCTTTATATCTTTTTAAATAACACATTACAATACGCACCTGAGCTCCGGGCATGTCATTTAAACCTGTGGATGTAGATCCGTGAGAAGTAAAATGGAATTTAAATTGAAATGCAATCTTAACTTCATTCCTTGTGGCAACTAATGGGAGTACTGAATACAAACAGACCGATGCTCTCTCAGTGCGTTTTATCAAGTCCTTTTAACAGTTTTATAATGAACTTTGCTGTGATCTGTTTAAGAATCTTCAAATTAAGTAATGAGGAAGCTTAAGAATTGTAATTTCCCCCTGATAGCAAATTGAACTCAAACAGAATAAAAAGGGGTTGTACTAATAATCTTCACATGAAGTAAGAGAATTAAGGTCGTATGCAAAGCCAGTGCAGCTATTTCCCTATCACTGAGATATAAAGTTAAACATGGTGTCTTCAGCTGTTTGGGAAAAAAAGGGTTAAATTCAAGAACAAAAAGCAATTATTCTGAATTACAGTTGGTAAAACAAATGAAAAAAAAAAGTGAACCCAAAGCTTATGAATGGCTTTTAAAACGATTTGTTACTAGTAATTTGTTTCTGAAACACTGGAGTACCTTCGTTGAAAATGGAAAATAGAGAATGCCAGTTTAATCATGATTTATTTATTTTATTCTGTTTTGGTTTTATTTGTGAAACAGGCTGCCCAGCAGGCGTCTTCCTCTTCACCCAAATCCTGTTCTTCCTCTTCCTCGGAAAGTACAATCAAGACACAAAGCAGTGTGGCCTGCTTATCTAGAGAGAGGCAGTCCTGGACTGACATGGTGCATAGTTCCGCCGCTGTGGACGACGACGGACAGTCTATAACTTTCGCTGTGCAGGTTCACTCACCTGCACCCTCAGAGGCAAACAGCTGCAGGGCTCTGGAAAATAGCCTTGCCACATCGGAAAGTGGATTTTTGAACTCTTTGTCTAGTGATGACACTTCTTCACTGACTAGCAACCTGGACCATCTTATTGTCCCAGACAAGCCCACTGGATCAAAGATGGCAGACAGAGGTAAACCAACAATTTGTTTACTCTTTCCTAAAGAATGAATATTTGCGTGTGGATATAGAACTCTAGGTTTAATTTGTAAAAAGAATGTTGAATGTCATGAATGATGATTCAATAATTAAACAGTCAGGTGGGCTAAGCCTGAGGGCTGCTTCTGTAGAGTTTGTATGTGGAGGACTCCAGCTTCAAGGCCATTAATTACCCACCTATGTGTCCCTGGCCACAGGCTTATAGCGATGAGACTTGTAATGTTCCACCAATCTGAGGAAAAGTTTGACTCCTTTTTGATCCCATGTCTTATGCCCTGGAGCTTGTGGTGATTAGATCAAGATTTTGTAGGTTGATATCTTGTGGTTCCAAACAAACGGAGAGCAACCACCTTCCCTGGGCCACAACCACAAGAAAGGCCTAGCTCCTCGTTAGTTGGCTCCTGAAGCTGTCAGTGTGGTTAACAGGAAGATGGACGGTTTGCACGCACTTTGGAAGGCAGCACTAGAACTTTTAAACACAAAGGAGAGCGCAGTGTCTGCTTTTGAAAAAAACAACAAAATATTTTTAAGTCTTAGCAAAGGAAACAGTGAATGGAGTATAGAAATGTGAACTTTCTTAATACTCTGTGATAATTGGTCTTATCTTTTGTTCAGACAAACTTTTTTTAATTATTAGTTTTCAGTCATGATGTGTCTTTGTGGATGGTCTGTGCCTTATTTACTCAGGTGTAAAAACAAGCTAACCTGATACAAGATCCTGAGCAATAAGAGAATGCTGAGTTTGGTTTGTATTTTTTCAGCGTACTTTTGAAAGAAAGTTGACGGGTGAAGTTCTCATGATACCTTGCCAGAGTGGCCCGAAGACACAGATGGCTGCTCTCCTCTCTCTCCTAGCCTAATCAGGGAAAGTTTATTTAAGATCTCAAATTTTCGGATATACCCTATTAATTTAATATTTGGTGTCAGGGAAAGTTTATTTAAGATCTCAAATTTTTGGATATACCCTATTAATTTAATATTTGGTGTCAGGGTAATTTGAGCCAAGGATAGTGACTATAGTCCAGTTGCGTGTGTGTATACAGTATTTTGAAGTATGTAAATTTGGATGCTCAGGCTGGGAACTCACTCTCTAAGTCACCATGATTGTCACCACTCCCTATGGCCTTACCTGAAGATACTTCCCACGGTTGTGTTACCTGCCCGGCAACTGATGGCATTTTTGTTGAATACCTCTGATTTAGGCCAGTGATCTACTTTACATTTAAAAATGTAGAGTGAAAAAAGTCATTGGCAGAATAACCTACGTCTAGAGGTGAAGGAAGTGGAATAGGGAGGAGAGTGGCAACAGCACCAGTGGGAATACAGGGGTCACAGGTGCGCTGTGTCAGATGGAAAACCGGAGACAGGAGCCGGCCTTAGGTTTGAGACGTGCTGTCCTGTAGAGGAAATATTGAGTGTAATCTGTGTCTCCTTGGAAGTACAGAACTGATGCAGATGGTGAGGCTAGAAGCACAAGCAAAAAGGAGGTGGTTTTAGATTCAGCATGAGAAACTTCTTGTAACGTTGAAAATGGTTCAAAATTGAATGGGTTTCTTGGAAAGTAATGCATTCCTTGTCACTGGAGGGGTTTCCTCATTCTGAGACAACCATTTTCATTGGGTATTAATTGCATATTGATTGCAATCTTTATTCTTTTTTAAAAAAAGTTTTTATTTATTTATTTTAGAGTGAGAGAGAGAGAGAGAGACACGAGCAGGGCGAGGGAGAGGGGCAGAGAGAGAGGGAGGACTCGATGCTGAGTGTGGAGCGAGACCTGGGGCTCCATCTCATCACCCCAAGATCATGACCTGAGCCGAAACCAGAGTCAGACGCTCAACCAACTGAGCCACTGAGACGCCCCACAATCTTTGTTCTTATGAAGACATATTGAAGAGAGCACTTAAGTGTCTTGAGCTGGACGGCCTCTAACTTGATACTTGGAGGAGCCTTTCAGATACAGCATTGTTTTAACTAAAGAAAATCATGAAAAGTACCACATCTATTATTTTCCTGTGAAAAACTCTTACTTTAATCATTGGCCCATAAGTAGAACTAAAAAGTGTCATGTGCACACATACACACACATACACACACACCCCACCCCAGGTGAGGGGGGCTTTAAAAGCAAAACAGAGCATAAAATTCCATTTGCAACCCTTCCCGAGAGATGACCCTGCAGATTGAGTTTTTCTTTAGGATGAATAAACTGCGAGTCATGGGAATATGTATGTACCTCGTGTCCATGTCCAAGTGTCATTCTGGGGACGCACGAGCTGCAGAGCTGGCTGGGGACCAACCAACATCTCTTTCAATCTAGGGGAGAACAAACCTAGTATTTAAAAATTTTAAGTTAAGTGCAGGGTGACCAACAAAATCTCTCTGCTTCTTCCAACAGCTTGACATGAAGGTATTCCTCTCAGTAGAAAGGAAGAGAAAATAAAAGTCTTTTTCCCTCGTTGATGTGTTGGCAGTTGCCATATGTTACAAAATTTTTGCTGATGATTTTCTCCTGCTGCTGGGGATTTGGTTAAATTCCCAGAAGAATTAAACCACATAAAGTCATTGCTATGGAAACAGCAACCAGGTCTTTTCTTGCGTTTGCGATGATTTGCTGTTGAGTAATCAGACTGCATATTATGCATTTTTTTACATGTGTATGTCTGTGTGTTGGAGAGTAAGGTAGCTTTTCATTTCTCTGACTGCTAAAAATTATTTTTTAGCTGCCAATTAAAAAAAGAAAAGCTCTGACATTCCTGTGTCTGAAATAGTGTTCAGGGTGTTTTTATGACAGGGATTGAAGTGTCAACATGGTCCAAGACAGGAGTTAGGATTTTAGGTTAAGTCCCGGTCTCAAGATGCATTTGCTAGAGAAAGAGGCTTTTCTCCTAGAAAAGATTCGTAAAGGTTAATAACGGAGTCCTGAAATAAGTAGGAAGCATGCGTTACAGCCTTCTTTTTATTTCGACAACGGGAGAAATGTTTTGCAGTTGTGCAATTAAAATTGTGCTTGCTAGAATTTTATACTGAATTTAAATAGCCTTTTAGACCTTTCTTCCCTGTGGTGTAAGCTAATAAAAAAATGCAGGGTGTTAATTGCATCCCATTGCCTTTCCACATTGGAAGTTACAGAGTTCCAGAGCTTTCCAGATTCTTCACTGAGTCTTTCCTCAAAGCACAGTGGGAAAAAAGGTGACGGGGTTAGTGGAATATTCATTTCAGCTCAATTTTACCCTATATTGTTTCCTTCTTCTGTGAGAGGTTATTTGGTCTGTTACTTATGCCTATGTGATGATAACTCCCATGTACGTCTCTATTTACATTATGCTGACAGTGTAGGGATGATTTTGCTTACGCTTACACCATGAATGGAGTGACCATAGCCTGGATGCTAAAGAGCTGAAAAACCACCAGTGACGCTAATAGTCCATGTAAATAAACGGTCAAGGACAAGTCCAGGCAGAATCAATATGGGAACCATGTAGAAGAAAAAGAATTGTTAATGAAGAGCCAAGCATACTAGAATATGCGTGACATCTTAAGAATGTGACATAAATGAGCCAGATTTTAAGAGTTACAAAAATTGTAGGGACGCCTGGGTGGCTCAGTCAATTAAGTGTCGGCCTTCAGCTCAGGTCATGATCCCAGGGTCCTCGGATCGTCGGGTTGCTTGCTCAGTGGGGAGCCTGCTTCTCCCTCTGCCTGCTGCTCCCCCTGCTTGTTCTCACTCAATCTCTGTCTCTCTGACACATAAATAAAATCGTAAAAAAAAATTTACACAATCTGAATGAAAATAGTATGGATGCTATATTATTTTAGCTAGCTAATTCAGATGCTGTTGTAGGAATTATTCAGCATGTCTCTTTAGGAAGCAAGAAGATAATAAAAAAAAAGTTAAATACTGAAGTCCATTCAATTTAATCTTATTTTTTTGAGTACCTAGCATGTACTCATGTACTCAGTCCTAACAGGAACACACAGATGAACAAGACACAACTTCTGGGCTAAAAAATGTTAAGATCTTTATGGCGAGAGTGGGAGGAATAAGACTCATTTAATGAAAGAAAGCAGAGTAAAGTAAGTGCCACAGAAAGATAGAAGGTACTCGAGGGATTTAAAGGAGAGCAGGAACTCAAAATATGGAAGATCACATCTAAGTAATCTGTGATCCAAGTGGGAAGATCTGCAGAGAGGGAAGCCATGGGAAGGAGGATTGGAAAAGAAATTTGGATAATGTTGAATTCTAGGCTAGTCATTAGTTTTATTTCAGTAGATAATGGATGACCGTTTCTCATCAGGGTACTCATATAATCGATGATATACTTTTTTAAAATTATTGATCACAATTTATTTTAAAGTCATGAAAGGCCAGCACGAGTCAGGCTGAACAAATACCTGAGATGCTATACTTCAGAAAAATTATGTTGCTCTAGAATGTGGGGTTAGAAGCATGTAAGGGGACAGAGGAAATCAGAAGAGTTAGGAAACTTTTGTAATAGCTGGGGTGGCGGTGGATAGAGGAAGCAAAGGAGAGACTGGGGGGCTTCCATAGCATGCCTATCAAGGTGAAGACTGATCTTGGTCTTTGTACCTCTATTACTTAATTTAGTCTCTAGATGATTTCCCAGTGATCCTATTTTTTGAACTATAATTTAAGAAGTGATCTCAAAATAGAAGTAAATATTTAGTATTGGGAAAATCGTGAATCTACAATTGTTGACCTCAATGGCGTTGCTCTCAAGCATAGATGATCTACCACCTTTTTTGTCTGCTCCGTGCCCAGTGCTTAACGATCCCTAGAAGATGTCATGAAATAATGCTGATTAGATTACCTGCAAATTTGTGCAATATAACTAGTTCATTTTATTTATGATTATAAACATCTAAGTTATTTTTTAGTGAATATTCATTATGTGATGTGATTAAACAGATTCTTTCCCCAGTGACTTGTATTGCTACTTTTATGGCATCAAAATTCATATATCTATAGGCTTATTTCTGCAATCTCTATAATCTTTCACTGATGTTTTATCTTCTATTTTGTCAGTACAGTAGTTAGATTCTACCTTTATATCATGCTTTATTATTCTGTAGAACATTACTCTCTTTGGCACTATCTTCAGGTAAATTTTTGGATTTGATTTTCAAGTTTAATTTTAAAAATCACATTTGGATTTTGATGAAAATTTTCTTGAATTTGTTTAGATTAATTTGGTGAGAACTGCTATCTTTAAAGCATTGAGTCATTTCATCTATGAACATGGTATATTTCTCCATTGCTGATGTGAAAATAGAAGGCTTTTTTTTTTCATCTTTGTCTTATACTAGTCACCCTACCTTATAGTTGGAAGTTGTTTTATTTCTAAATTATGCTATCTTTATGATGACCATTTTAGCTTGTCCTCTCTAATATTTATGCTTCATTTCCTTTTCTTACTTGTGTGATCACAATTTGCCTGAAGTTTTTTTGCTTTTTTACTCTAAAAAACAGTCTTTGGCATTATTGGTTGCACATTATTTTTATTATGCAGTTAACGAAATTCTGCTTTATCTTTTTTTTAACTCTAGAAACTAGCAAAATCATTAAAGATTTTTGTATTATGTTCAGTTAGCCAGCTTATAGTACATCATTAGTTTTTGATGTAGTGGTCAACGATCCATTAGTTGTGTATAACACCCAGTGCTCATAGCTACACGTGCCCTCCTGCTTTATCTTTATGAAATCTTTCATTTTACTTGGAATTATTTTGTTGGACCTTTGCTAGCTCCTTAAATTAATTGCCTCGTTGATTTACTTTCACATCTTTTTCCTAGCATATATGTGCGTGTTCTGCATACCTCTTGGACTAGAACTTGCAGTTTGTGTTATATGGTACTTTCATTGCTGGCCATTTGCAAGCAGGAAGTTTTAAGAGTAATTTAACTTTTAATTTCTTCTGTAACCAAACCTAGTTTTAAAAAAGTGTTTTTAAATTTCAAAGTGAGTCCTCACTTCAGCACACACAGTAAAACTGAAATGATACAGAGAAGATTAGCATGGTCCCTGCACAGGGATGACACACAAATGTACGAAGTGTTCCGTATTTTTGTTCACTGGAATTAAAATAAAAACTTAAACACACACGCACGCAATATTTAAAAATATTTCAAAGCAATTATGTTTTCAGCTGTCTGCATGGGATTCACAAAAGGCCAATGACAAAAGTCAATGACATAATTTAAGGAACCATGATCTTCATAGAAAAAGATGGTAGGTTTCTTAATGACAATGGCTATGGCAATCTCTCTTAGGGATATGGTTACACAAAACTGAAGGTGACTTCCCCTGATCTACAAGTCTTCTCGAGAACAGACTCCTACAGGTTATACTGTTTGTTCTGGGAAGATTCCTGTGTAGTTCTTTGAAATGCTTCTAACCTCATGGTCTCAGATTCACTTTTTTGTCTCTATAATTATATTCTTGGCCCTTTTTGACTATTCTGGAGTTGTTTCTCTATTCATCAAAAGCAAGGAACTATGAAGATACCAGCACATGTCTGAATTTGCAGCTAGAAAGGTCGATTTGAAGGTCAGTTTTCCAGGGAGACCCTTCTCATCAGGATAAGGTCTTAAGCCTTTAAGGTCTATTCCTGCACTGTCCTTTTGTTGTTAAGTTCTAATTTCTCTCTTTATAATGTTATGCTGTCCTAATTAAAGCCAAAGCAAATAAGGTTCTATCTTCCTCAAACTACACAACTATAGTAAGCATAAGATTGAAAAATAATTTTTTAGTAGACTTTTATCTTTCTTGAAGCAATTTTAGGTTCAGAGCAAAATCGAGCAGAAGGTACAGAGATTTCCCATCTGTCTCCATCCCTATACATGCATAGTATCCTCCATCAGCAGCATTCCCTCCACGGGAGTAGGCTATTGTTACGACCGATGAACCTACACTGATACATCATTATCAGCCAAAGTTCATAGTTTACATTAGGATTTCCTCTTGGTTGTGTATTCTGTGGGTTTGAGCAAATGCATAATGACATTTTCCCATAATTATGGCATCATATCGAGTATTTTCATGGCCATAAAAGTCCTCTGTACCCCACCTGTTCAGCCCGCCCTTCCCTTACCCATTGGCAATCACTGATCTTTTTACTAACTTCATAGTTTTGCCTTTTCAGAATGTCATATAATGTAATTTGCAAACAAAGACAGTTTTATTTCTTCCTTCCCAATCTGTATACCTTTTATTTCCTTTTTGTGTTGCATTAGCTAGGATTTTCAGTACAGTGTTGAAAAGGAGTGGTGAGAGGGGACATCCTTGCCTTTTTACTGATCTTAGTGGGAAAGCTTCAAGTTACTCACCCTTTATGAAGCTGGCTGTAGGTTTTTGTAGATCTTTTGTATCAAGTTGAGAAAGTTCTCTTCTATTCCTATTTACCGAGAGTTTTTTTTCATAAATGGGTCATTATTTTTCAAGTGCTTTTTCTGTAGCTATTGATAGGATCATATGATTTTTTCCCTCTTCTTTAGTCTGTTGATGTGATGGATTACTTTAATTAATTTTTGGATATTGAATCAGCCTCATATGCCTGGGATAAATCCCACTTGCTTGTGGTATATCATTCTTTTTATACATTGTTCCATTCAATTTGCTAACATTTTGTTGAGGACTTTTATATCTATGCTCATGAGACATGTTGGTCTATAGTTTTCCTTTCTTGTAATGTATTTGGTTTTGGTATTAGAGCAATTCTGGCCTTATAGAATGAGTGAGGAAGTGTTTCCTATGCTTCTGTCTTCTGTAGAGAATTGGTATAATTTCTTCCTTAAATGTTTGGTAGAATTCACCAATGAATCCATGCGGGCCTAGTGCTTTCTGTTTTGAAAGGTTATTGATGTTTGAATTTTTAAATAGAGATAGGCCTATTCATATTATATATTTCTTCTCATGTTAGTAATGACAGATTGTGTCTTTCAAGGAACTAGTCCATTTCAGCTAGGTTATCAAATTTGTGGGCATAGGGTTGATCATAATATTTCTTCATTATCCTTTCAATGTCTATTGGAATCTACAGTGATGCCCCCTTTTTCATTTCTGAAATTTGTGTCCTCTTTTTTTCTTAACTAGCTAAATAATATATATTTTTACTTTTGGCTTATCTAGATACTTGGAATTTAATAAGTATAATTTACTTATTGAGTTTTTAATAATCCAATTCCAAAATTAACTCATTGTGCTAATTTGATAGAAGGATAGGTGAAGGGGATAAGAATGAGATCAAGAATTAACATTTTGACCAAATAGTGAATGTTTATCAAATATTTATTGAGAATCTACTATCTTTCTGGTACAACTGGCATTTGGAGATATGTGAGTGAATAATAACAGAGACAATAGCCTTCTTGCGTAGAATTTACAATTTGGTATATACGTCTATTATGGCAGGGTAGGGAGACAATTAGGTAAATATAAGAACAGGATGATTTCTGGTAGTGAATAAGTTCTATACAGGAAATAAGGTGGGAGTATATAATAATGGGGGATTGGAGGAAGGACCTTGATTTAGATGATTGGTTGGGGAGGACTTCCCTGAAAAGGTGATCTGAGAGCTAAATGGCACAAAGCAACCTACATGTGAAAACAGTAGCTGGCAAAGTGCCCCAGACAGAGAGAAAATAAAATGCAAGGGCTCTAGGACTAGCATAAGTTCCGCAGTTCAGGAAACAGAAAGAAATCCAATGTGCTGGAATAGAGTGGGCAGGGGGAACACAAGGAGGGATTGGAGAAGTGGGTAGTAGCTGGCTTATGTGGCAACTCTTGGGTCCTGTAAGGTGTTTGGATTTTGTTCTAAGTGCAACGGAATGATTTTGGAAGCTGGGGAGTGTTCTGATGTACCTTATTGTTTAAGAAGATTACTTTGCTCTATGGAAAATGGGTGTTAGGAAGCTGTAGCAGACCACGTATGTAGTTGTTGAGAGCAGTGAAATGTTGGTGGCCTGGACTAAGTTGATAGTGAAGTGGGGCAGGGAGCAGGAAAAAATGATCATTTGGGATATATCGTACATATAAAATGTAAGAGTATAAAAATCATAAAAGATTCTTGCCTATTTAGTCTATCTCTAGTCTCTAAAATACACTGCCTTAGGGGCGCCTGGGTGGCATAGCGGTTAAGCGTCTGCCTTCGGCTCAGGGCGTGATCCCGGCGTTATGGGATCGAGCCCCACATCAGGCTCCTCCGCTATGAGCCTGCTTCTTCCTCTCCCACTACTCCTGCTTGTGTTCCCTCTCTCGCTGGCTGTTTCTATCTCTGTCGAATAAATAAATAAATAAATAAATAAATAAAATCTTAAAAAAAAATACACTGCCTTAGCTCACAGCGAACATTCAGAGTATTTGATGGATTAATTGAGTAAATGAACGGATCAAATGTGCAAGGGAAAGAGAGGAATCAAGGATGCATTATAAGTTTTCCAGCACATTCAGTCTCCTGTATTACTAAATACAATTGCAACTCTTAGGGATTTGCATCATTTCCTGGGAAAAGGTTTGCTAGTAGCAATTTAACGCCATAATTAAATACATAACTCTAAATATGTACACTGTGGATTTCCTATAAGGCAAAAAGAAGGATGTTATACAAGTAATGATAGATCACACCAGACTATAATCATTGAAGTAAGGAAAAGAGAGAGCCATCTTAAGAAGGTAAGAGCATTTATCTACTCCAAACCTTCATTTTCTGCTTAGTGAAATTAAAATAGGTTAATGTCTTCCTTTCTCTTGCCTCACTGCCCCCCATCCCTTTCCTCTTCTTGAATCTTCTGTTTTTATATTTTGTGCTCATTTGCCTTTATCGTGGACTCGTATGGTAGATGGACTCAGCAGTTTATGGAGCCAAGGTTGACATATTCATCTACAGTACATTGGATTCGGATCCTTGAATTTAGGCAATTTTCCAGCTATTTTCCACTTTTAAGTTCCCTTTCAACCTCTACCTTGCAAGTATATTTTAGAAAGAAAAAGAAACCCCAAGGAAATGCCTTTTTGTGTGTGCTTGCCAATGTTTTTTTGTTTTCTTAGGATGTGAACAGATATAGAAATTTTATGTCTACATTAAATATTTCACCTAATTATAGGTGCTCTTATGATTGGATGAATAATTTTATTTTATTTATTTTATTTTATTTTTAAAAAAGATTTTATTTATTTATTCGACAGAGATAGAGACAGCCAGCGAGAGAGGGAACACAAGCAGGGGTAGTGGGAGAGGAAGAAGCAGGCTCATAGCGGAGGAGCCTGATGTGGGGCTCGATCCCATAACGCCGGGATCACGCCCTGAGCCGAAGGCAGACGCTTAACCGCTGTGCCACCCAGGTGCCCCGTGGATGAATACATTTTAAAAACAAATGGAGTATTTGTTTTACGAATGTAGAGCTGCTTATGAGATACTTGGACCATGGACTCAACCTAAGATTATTTTTAAAAATCACTGCCATAAGATGCAATATACTAAAAAAGAACAACAGTAAAGATTGCCCAGTAGACTAGGCTTGTTCTTCTCAATAAAAGCGGTAATATGGTACAAGAGTATTGAGTCACCTTACTTAATAGAAACATCAAATATCCAGGAGAAGAAAGGTAAATGACTCTGGTGGGGAAGGTAAATCTAATACAAAAAAAATGAGGGAAATAAAAATGAAACTACTCTTCTCCTATAAGTACAAGTACAAGTACTGAATTTATACTTGGATGCTTTGTCTTGCTCAGTCTGATTTCTCTCTAATAGAATTTATTTTACCGGCTGTCTTTTTTGTTGTTGTTGTTGCTTTGTTTTGTTTTAATTCCTTCTTTCCCATCGAGTATTCTTCCAACATTCTATTCTCCATTTCTAAGCTCTTCTATCTTGTTTTACACAGAGCCCAGACTACCATGACCATGACTCGGCTTCTGCTCCTAATTGGAACTAGATTATCCCCAGGTGCCCAGTTCAGATGCCAAGCAGGGAATCTGATTACCCAGCCTGTCTCCTAGGTTTCTGGCCAGCTTATGAATTTCCTGGTCAGGTGCCCTATGGCCCTGTGAGAACAGAGTTTGCAGTGTAAAACCTGGCCACCTCTGGGTGGGGATTATTCCCTTGGAAGACAGAACAGTGGGAGTAGGGATCTGAGCCTTGGTCTCTCTGGTCCAAGTGGCTATCATCTCATTGACTATGTATTGCCTGATTTGAAATCTTTCTTCATTGGGCTTTATTAAAAGACAGTTCATCAAATATATTTATAGTATAGCATCGTGTTTAAGGCTGTGGGTTTTGAGTCACAACCTATGTCCGTCACCTTGTGGGTTTGGTCAAAGTTTTTAATGTTTCAACAGTCTCCCTTCTATCAGGGCTAATAATACTTTTTTCATAGGGTTGTTACAAAGATACTGAGGTCATGTTGGTACAGTAGTTTATATGGTACCTTTTACATACTAAAAACTCAATACCTAATGACGTCTCCATCAGCAGCAAGAGCAGGCCGTCTCTCAAGATTCTGCCATGATAATGTTCTCGAGCAGTAGTATCCTTACTGTTAAAATGAATTATCCAGATTTGTCTTCGTTACATAATTCAAAGTTGTCTGTCATTATGATTCTAAGTCTTTTGCTATGTTGGAGAGTTGTCAGAATCACTAATTAGAGGAAGCCTGTAAAAGTTTTTGAATCTCTTGGCATCAGGTGTTCTATTAAATAACATTTGCCAAGTCTTAATGGCCACACATAATGTCGAAATGACTATGTAGTTATCTTGTTGTGATAAGTGCCTTCCGTGGTCTTCCCTTTCTCACACACTTTGAACGTCCCACATAAAGCAGTTCCGAAATACTGTTTTCTATGTAAACCTTTCCAAGTAGTCCATGTTTGGGAGCTAACCTTATCTTCCTTGGGACATCATATAGACTTTTTCAGTCTCAAACAGGGTTCCTTTCAAATTCTGATATGAAATATGGCCTGCGAATTTTCTTCAGCACTTGTGTTCTAAATAGAAAATAAAAACCACATTCTAGAAAGCACAAGGAAACACCAAAAATAAGATAGTGGGGGAGGCAAAGTTGAAAATACTGCATTTAAAGAGATAATCTGCGTACGGTGTTCTCGACAGCCAAATTCTGGGCCTACAGGAGCATGCCTGCCCTGTCAGAGGCAGACAATAGGGTGGGTTACGTGGGAGGATGGCAAGGGAGCGGCACATTCATCTGGCATAATCTTGGAAAGGAGTGAACTTCTAACCATTAGTTAAAATGTTGTTTTGCCTCGTTTGCTAAAGTCACCAAGAAAGAGCCTATTAAAAAAAATTCAGTTTCTTTCTTGAGTCTAAATCTCTACATTACAATGACCTAAGTTTACAGAACGTTTGCTAGTCAGAACCCTGAGACATTCTGAGCTAGCCTAAGAGGTGTACAGGGTCACAGAGAAAGTAGGTGCTGCTTTCTGGATGAGTCCCTACTTCTTAATTGTAACTCCAGTCCCTTTCTCTTCAGTGAGTTGAAACTGGTGTTGCAAGACTAATCGGACAGTCTAGCCTTGCTACACAAAGCATGGTCCATGGGCCAGCAGTTCCAGCATCACCTAGGGCCTTGTTAATAACTTAGAAGCTCAGAGCCATCCCAGACTGGCTGAGTCAGATTGTGCATTTTAACAGGAGCCCTGGGTGATTGTTCGCCTATTAAAGTTTGAGAAGACTGGTCTAGAAACGCATGGGCCTGCACAATGTGGAATTGAACTTCTGTTCCTAATTCCATCACTGATTTACATTTTGGAAAGATCACTTACTGTTTTTCAAGAATCTCCATTTTTTTTCTCCTCCATAAAATAAAAATAGTTTTCATCTTCCTTGGCAAAGCCTTGGGAGCTAGTTGAGGTAGTTTGTAAAGTGCCTTATGTGGTGGAGGGAGTGAAAGTCCTGTTATTTTATGCAAGAAGACTGAGATAGACTCGAGAGGAAGGCTAGCAATTGCATTGGAAGCACTTGACTGTCAGACAGAATTCATTTCTTTTGCTGCGGAAGACAAGCGAGGCGGAAATGATGGACTTGGCTTCTCGTTCTAGCGCGAGACAGACTAGCGGTCTTTGCTGGCAATCTTTTTCCTTGTTCCTTCTACAATCTGGTAAAATACGATAAATAACCTAGTGCTTCCTAATATGATATTATAATGTAGAACAATATTTACATAAAAACATGAAAGGGAGATTTTTTTTTTAAAGATTTTATTTATTTATTCGACAGAGATAGAGACAGCCAGCGAGAGAGGGAACACAAGCAGAGGGAGTGGGAGAGGAAGAAGCAGGCTCATAGCAGAAGAGCCTGATGTGGGGCTATCCCATAACGCCGGGATCACGCCCTGAGCCGAAGGCAGACGCTTAACCGCTGTGCCACCCAGGCGCCCCGAAAGGGAGATTTTAAAACATTACTTAATGCAGAAGCTCCATGAAGGCCCGGGGTTAACACACCAGCACTACCCTTTCTGGAGGGACTGGGAAGACTCTCACCTAGGCTCTGGGGTCAGATGTAAGTTGTATTTTGCTCTGTGCTTATCCCCTTTGGCTCTTTTGCTGTCCTATGAATTCTGTTTATCATCTGCTTCCGTTATTATTGGGTGTTCATTTTATGGCCCCATGAAGACCTAAGCCCTAGGTGTTAGCAGCAGTAAAGACAATACAAAGCTCCTAGTTGGGTCATGGACATGGTTGGATCACAGGTACGTCCCCTGAGTATTTAGCAATATAGTGTACATCTCTCGGATTATGACACAAAAAAGCCAATAGGGGTATTTTCTTCACTCCTAACATCATCATTTATTATTTTATTGTCTTTATGTTTATGGGCAATTCCGGAATCTTGTTATTAGAGGTCAGATGTACATAGAGTCTTTCAGTTTCAGGTTTCCCCCAAGAAGGGATGGATGGTTAGGGTCAAGAACACAGCAAGGACATTTACCTTTCAGGTTCCCCCCATTTCCCCAACAGCTTTAACCTTATCTGAGCATACTTGCTCCTTCCCATTATCTCCAGTTTCTAAATAAATTCAAATAGAGAATGTTTTTTGAACATTATTTTGTCATATTTTAGGTGAATTCTGTGTTAACTTTTAGTAATCCCAACAGGTCCACTTTACCTGCATGTTAATTTTAAAGTTCCACTATTTCTTGGGGGACTGGAAGATCAAGTTGCACATGAAACACACGCACACACATGCTCACACACTACACATACATACCACACACACACACTCCATACATGCATACCACATGCACTCACAACACACACACCACACCACATACACACATACATACCACACACACCACACATGCACTACACACAGATACCACGCGTGCGCGCACACACGCATCCCCATATTCTCGTGATTAATGCCCCCAAATTTAAGTCAGGGAAAGGAATGTGTATGGGGGAGAAGGATAATTTCTGATATTTTTAACAGCTCCATTTTACATTCTCACCAGTAATGTATAAGGGTTCCAATTTCTCCATATCTTTGTCTCCACTTATTATTGTCTGTCTTTGTAATTTTAGCCATCCTGGTGGGTGCAAAGTAGTATCTCATTGTGGTTTTGATTTGTATTTATCTAACGACTAATGACGTTGAGCACCTTTTCATGTGCTTATTGAGAAAAACTCACCTTTGATGTGTGTAGACAGTCTGAGCCAAAAGTCTAATTGTGTTCAAATGCAGTTTTAAGTATCTCCCCCTTTTTGGGGTCTGCTTTGGTAGGGGTTTACTGACTAATACTTTAAGTTAGTCGTAAAGTTAGTTCAACATCTTTGCCCTCTATTTTATGAAAAAATATTGGGAACACCTGTGCCAGCTTTCTGGCAGTAGATGAGGAAAATTTAATTATTGTTGAACGATTTCCATTCTTACAAATGTAAACTGTAAAGTAAGTCAAGTTTGCTTGATTTTGAAGCTCTTATATTAATATGGTATGCTTTTCTCTCCTCTTTGGTGAGGCCTCTTTTCTCAGTTCTTCTTAATGCCATACTTTTTAGATGGCCCTCTATCAAGCTTGTTCTCAGCGTAAGACTTGAGACACATAGACACTAAAAAATACATGGTAGAAAAAGAAATCTCACTATGCATCTTTCTTAAAATTATTTTCAGGGAATGAAGGAATAAAGGACCAAAGCTCTTAGTGGGATATTAAAGCGATATCAAGAGATGAAGATTTTTCTTTGGGTAACCTATATCTTTTGGGATCCTTTCAGTTGTATGTGGCTGAAAACTACACTGACAGTAGTTTAACAAAGGCAACATTTTGGCTCCCATTAGCTGCAAGGACTCCAAAAGAATCACCAAGACCCATGTTTCAGCCATGTCCTGTAGATTGGCTCCATTCTTATGATTCTTGGGGTGATCCCTGAAAGCTTCTAGCTCACATCATTACATGTTTAGAAAAAAAGAGAGATTGATTTCCTGTTACCCCAACCAAAGTCTCAGCACTGAGTCTTACTGGGTCCAGTTGGCCTGACCTGAGATACATGCTGATCCCTGAATCAATGAATGTGGCCAGTATGGTGGAACAGCCATTAGCTTCGCCTAGTTCATGTGGTCCCCCCTGGATCCTGTGTGATTTCACTTCACTGGAAGCATTTGGGCTGAGGCTAGCAGGTTGTGGTTAAGAAGTGGGGGTGGAAGTATGTGGCAACATGAAGAATGATCATTATTTGCTCACAGCCACAAAGATCACATGCGGATTCCTTCTCTCAAAGGGTAGTTCTAAGAAGGACATTAAAAACTCATCAGGGGAAATGGTTCTCAAGCTTTAGGTTATATATTAGTTTGCTTAGGGTTTGCTTGCCCCACCACTGTGTTTTAGAAGTAGATAACTTGTTTCACAGGTTCACAGATGGAGAGGAATTTTGCCATAGGATGAATCATGCTCTGAGTCTCACCAATACCACATTTAGATGATATTTGGATTAGATTTTGGATTTAGAATTGATGTTGCAATGGGTTAAGACTCTTGGAGATGTTGGGATGGGGTGAATGCATTTTACATGTGAGAAGGATGTGAATTTGGAGGGCGTTAGATGGTGGACTATTATGGGTTCAATTGTGTCCTTCCAAAATCCTCATGTTGAAATCCTAGTTTGGAAGTACCTTAGAATGTGACCTTATTAAAAATGAGGTTGTTGCAGATGTAATTAGTTAAGAGATGTCAGGAGAGGGATTCTCTAATCCAATACAACTGGTATTCTTACAAAAGAGGGAAATTTGGACACAAGGACACACACACAAGGAAGACACCCCATGAAGATTGGAGTTTTGCTGCCACAAGCCAAGGAACTACCAAAATCTGGGAGAGAGGCCTGGAACAGGCCTAGTGCCTTCAAAGAGAACATGGCCCTGTCCTAACAAAGTACCATAAACTGAGTGGCTTCAACAACAAAAATTTATTGTCTCACAGTTCTGGAAGTCAGAAGTGTGAGATCAAGGGGTCAGCAGGGCCTTGTGTTAGGATCACAGTGTCTGATGTTCTCACCTTGATTTTAACTGGGTTTATTGTAATTGCTTTTTTTTTTAAATTTTAATAGAAGAAACAAAATTGTCTGAAGATGATGAAATGGAGAAACTCTACAAATCATTAGAACAAGCTAGTCTCTCTCCTCTTGGGGACCGTCGACCTTCAACCAAAAAGGAGTTGAGGAAGTCCTTTGTTAAGCGATGTAAGAATCCATCCATAAATGAGAAACTTCACAAAATCCGAACCTTGAATAGCACATTGAAGGTAAAAAAAAAAATTCAGATTGTGGATGAACTCTGTGTAAGGGGGGCAAGGCTGGTTCTGCAGAGAGATTCAGGCTCGCCAGTGTGTTTGTATGGATGGAGGGGAGGGCAGTAAAAGCAAATACAATCATCTGTAGGGTCAGATGACCTTTGACATCCTTAAAGCACTAGAACATTCACACAATAGCACCCATTGCACTTACCTACAACAGGCCTTGATTTTTGCATTCACTTTGGTATAAAAGTTCAAATGCTAAACTCCTAGACCCTTTACCTACCACCATAAATGTAAACGGGGGCTTAAGATAGTCAGCTTGTGAGAATAAACAGTAATATTAAATAAGATCTTGGAATTTCACCTGATTCATTAAAGAGTGCCAGTCTTCTCTTAACTACATCCAGAAGAAAATCTGCAGATTTCAGATAGAGCCAAGACTTCGTGCTTCTCAGCCCTTGGCTCTGGAGCCAGGAAACACCATGAGAGATGGGCAATGGGAAATGTACAGTAGATAGGCCAGCAGATGTTTTCACAATGGGAATGGGGGACTTGGTACAAAACGTACTGAGGCTATTTTCAGTGCCTCCTGAACTAAAATGGTTCTTCAAAACAAAAGCATCTTGCTTTCACATGTAGATTATAGCATGAACAGGAGGAGGCCAGGATACTTCGTAAAATAGTCCCAAATTAGCAGAAGATTTATAGATTCTAAAAAGCCTTGATAGATTCTGCAGTTTAATTTTGATTTGTACATATCCTTTTGCATCAAGAATTTGAGTCTCCTTCCAGGAAGAAATACCAGCAATAGAAGGACAAGGCTACAAAGAAATGGCTGAGTGACTCTTAGATGTCCTTGTTAGTCGGTAGAATAGCTAAGTACCCCAAAAGGCTGCAAAAATGAGGCTGAAAAAGAAAAGGCAGAGGAGTATTTTAATTACACAAAGAAAACCCAAATGTAGAGAAATTCTCCTTTATTTAATGATGAAAGACATCGTAGCACTCCTATCAAAGCCAAATATATTATATTCCACGATATGTATGAAGTTGATAAATACGTTTGGTCATTCAATGTAATATACCATAGTATGTTGGGATTTTACTGTCTTATTTGGGATAACCGGTGTGAGTGAATACATTTTTCATTAGACAAGTATTTTCTGAATCTTACTACGTCCCAGACTCTGTTCTTGGGCACTGGGAGCATTGAGTGCACCCCACCAGATGGTGGAAACAGAGGAAAACAGAATGCAGTGTGTTGAGAGGTGTAGCTGATACAAGTGTGGGTGCTTTGGTAGCCTGGCAGAGGGACGTGGCTGCCTATCTGAGGCCACTGGGGACAAAGTCATGGAGGGGCTGACAACTGACCCATGAGTAAGAGATGAAGAATATCAGGGTGAGAAGGAAGGAATTTCATGGAGGAGGACCTGGCCTAGACAAATGTATGTCAGGGGAGGATACATTGCAGCCCATGTTGGGAGAAACAAGAAACAGGCTAAGGAGGGATGGTCAGTTCAGGCCATTTCTAGAAGGAGAAAGACTATGGTTTTAGCTTTCCAGAGAATAGCGACTCAAAACTCTAGACTGTCACAGGACCATGCCCTGACCTGGCCACTGGGAGGCCAGGTTTGTACAAAGAATTTTGGTTCTCTGTGACCTCCTGCTCTCCGTGCACTGCGGCCATGGAATTTGTGAATTCAGCAGCCTTTTGCTTTTCTCTCCGTGTATTAGTTATCTATTGTGAGGTAACAGAATACCCCCAAAGTTAGCAACTACAAATAATGACCACTTGTTAGTTCACTTTTTCTGTGAGTCAGAAATCTCCCAATGTGGCGTGGCTGGGTACTTGTCCAGGTGTCCCACACGCTGCAATCCTGGCATCCACTGGGGCCCCGTTCATTCCTCCACTGGGAAGGTGAGCTTCCATGCTCTGCCATGTGCTGGTTGGCAGAATTAAGTTCCTTGCAGGTTGTTGGACTGAGGTTCCAGTTGTTCACCCAGTTCCTTGCCCTGTGGAAATACGGTAGCTTCTCCAATGGAAGCTGGCTTTCCTCAGGGTGAGTAAGAGAGCAACAGTGAGTGAGCAAGATGGATCAGACCTGTCTCAGCAGGGACACCACATTACAATGACAGTGTTCTATGCATGAGGACCAAGACACGGGGTCAGCCCACGTTCAAGGAGGGGAATTCATAAGGGTGGGAATGCTGGGGAGCAGGGAGCATCGGGGGCTGTTGGCCACACCCAACTGGAGATCTGTCAGATCTTCACAGCTGTCTCTGTGCATTCCTGGAAGGAAGCCCTTTCCACAGATCCCTTAGACCTCACAAAAGTGTAATGCTGCGGCTGGTGAAACACAATTCATGTTATAGGGTCCCGTGAACCTTATCACGAGGTAGGAAGACACACTGATGTGGAAATTGGCCTTCTTGGAAAGAGAAAAGCACATCAACCTATTCACTGGAGAAAGATAATTTGGTATGTTTGTTTATTCATGTCAAAAGGCTATAAGAATTATTTTAACTATCTGTAATTGAATCAAATTTCATGATAATTATCTTTAAAATTCCGAGCAGTCAGGATAGTGGTTGCCTTTGAGGAGGAGACGAGAGATTCCTGGGAGGGGCCATAGTATAGCTTCTGAGAGGCTGGGTAAGGGTCCCCTCTAACCTCAGTGCGGTTACACAGATGTGTCCATCTCATTGTAATTCATCAAGCACAAACCTTTTTTATATGTACCTTTTTGACTACGTATATTATATTGCGATACAAATGTTTATTAAAAAAAAGTACTTCAAAACTGCAGTATGAACAAGGAAAGACAACATAGTTTCATGCAGAAACAGTGAAACTGTTTTAACAATAATGTTTATATTCGTGATAGGCACATTTCATAAATAAAGAAAAATCCCTACACTGGGATTGTATTGGAACAAATTCTCTTTACGGAAATTCTTTTAGGGAGTTGAGCAAACCATCATGTCATACCCTGAATGTAGATCTTTAGGAATTTCTGGTAATTTGATATCCATTGACTTTTGGCTAAGCCTGTCTTTTTTTTTTTTTTTTAATGAATAATTAGGTGCGCCCGGGCGGCTTAGTTGGTTAAGTGTTGACCTTTAGCTCAGATCATGATCCCAGGGTCCTGGCCCTGAGCCCTGATCAGGCTCCTTGCTCAGCGGGGAGCCTGCTTCTCCCTCTGCCTGCTGCTCCCCCTGCTTGTGCTCTCTCACAACTCTCTCTCTAACAAATAGATAAATTTTTTAAAAATAATAAAATGAATAATTAATGGAGCCAACTGAAACTTGTTCTCAGGGTTATTCTGGTCTGTGATAAAAGAGGAACGAACCTCCTTTCCCCAACTTCTGTGGTAGAACACATTTCCAACGCTTGTGTCGTGAGTCAAGTCATGTACTGACTGTTTGGAGTGAAAAAGGAAAGTAGAGCATTGTCTCTCTCATGGTATTTTCTGGAAGCCCTGCCAAACCTTGCCTACCAGAAGGCAAGGAGGCTGTTGTAAATGTAGTTCAAAGCCTCTGGTGAGGCGGCTCTACCACAGGGGGAGGCAGGGCCAGTGCGCCACGCTGCTGACTGGGGTGCCGTGCTGGGCAGCAGTACAGAGCCTTCTGTTGTCTCATTAATTTCCTTCCTCTCTAGTCTTATCTACTGTCATTCCTTTTATCCATAAAAGAACTTATCACAGACTTGAGCTAGATGATAAGAACTTTGAACTATTTAGAGCTGAAGACCATATGAGAAGTGTTAGCCCAAAGTTGAAAAGACCTTTTCCTAAAACCTTTGATCAGATTTATAGAGGCGGTTAATTCATTTTGCCTTAAGAAAATCAGTTCTTTAAATTTTGTTAATCGGCAAAGATCTTATTTAATTCTTTCAATAAAATTCTGAGGCAAATGTCAAAAATTTTTTTGTGTGGAATAAGTTATAGTTTTTAATAATTTTTCAAAAGTATTTTATTTATTTATTTGAGAGAGAGAGAGAGAGCGAGCAGAAAGTACAAGTGGGGAGGGGGGAGTGGGGCAGAGGGAGAGGGAGAAACAGACTGCCCCCTGAGCAGGGAGTCCAATGCAGGGCTCCATCCCAGGACCCTGAGATCATGACTCAACTGAGCTACCCAGCTGCCCCTTTAATAATTTTTATTAAGTTTTTTATTTCCATTCCAGTACAGTTGACATACAGTGTTATATTAGTTTCACATGTATAATTAAGTGATTCAGCGCTTCCATACATGATTCAGTACTCATCATGATAAGCACACTCTTTATCCACATAACCTATTTCACCCCAGATGTCAAAATTTCTTAAGAACAAAGCAAAACTCCTTAAACAAATTCATATGACTAGCTCTATGGTATTATCAAATGATGAAAGCTTATTCTGAGGGGAAAGATTGTTATTTGAAGTGCAGATGTTGAGAACTCAGAGGGAAGAAAGAAAATTCTCTTGGCCTTGCTTGATTTTCTACAAGCAATCTTTCTAGTTACCCACTTACTTAACCTGTCTTCCCTCTGCTTCTGGTTCTTGGTCAACCTGCTTGTTATCACTCTTTGGTTACTTTCTCACTACACAATTTTTCTTTCCTTCCTGGAATCCAAATATATATTTTAACCTCCATCTATCATCACATTCTTGCTCTCTTGATTCAAAATTGTAAATCCTACCACTCAGATTATTATATATGTAGTTAAAAAAAAAGTAAAATAAGTAGGAAAAAAGAAAAGAAAACGTAATAAAATGCTTCAAGTAAAACATAAGTTAAAGCTAATTGTAAAGAAGAAATAATACATTATTTGTGCCAGTGTTTGCGATCATCGAAGACCAGACCCCTCATTTGGGTAGGATAAATGCTACCAATTCTAGAATCCCTAAGACTGTATGCAAATGTGTACATATAAATATCTATCTATATATTTGTATATAAACAAATATGGCACATATAATAAATAATATGTATATAAAACACACATACATATAAACCTTTTTTTGTTTTGTTTACGGAAAGGATTTCTTCAGGCTTTAAATAGGGTTCATGATATAAAAGAGATTTAAAACAAATGGATAATTATTCATTCACATTTTATTTCATATATTCATTTTTTCCAGCAAGTATTTAGTGAATGTCTAGCATGTGTGAATCATTCTTTTATGCACTTGGGGATAATAGCAGTGGGCATATCAGACAAAAATGCCTGCCGTTAAGCTTACATTTAGGTACAAGAAGAAATTAACTAAGTAACTAACTAACTAACTAACTAAATACATTTTATAGTCAGCTAAGTGATGATAGGTTTGATAGAGAATAGAAGGATAAGGAACGCTGATGGATTGATTTTTAATTAGAATAGGCATGAAAAGGCTCTTCGAAAGGTAGAACTTCAGTAAAACCTGAGAAAGGAAAGAGAGTGAGTCGAGGCTATCTGAGGCAGAATGTTACAGGTAGAAAGAACAAAAATGCAAGTGCCTTGGGGTGGGAATGTGCCTAGTAGGCTTAAGGAAGAGCAAGGTCATGTGGCTGGAGTGTTGCAGGAGAATGGGGCCTGGGGAGAACCGCAGTGGGTCAGAAGGGTGATGAGGGATTATAACATGTGGTGCCTTATTGTCATTGCTAATACTTTAGCTTCTACCCAGTGAGACAGGAAGCCTTGGAAGGTTCTGAACAGAAGAGTGCCATAGTTTGACACATTTTGAGGGTAGCACTCAGGATTGGCAGTGAGAGCAGGATGACTGCAGTATTTGGCCTGAGCTAGTTTGGAAAGGTGGAGTTGTCATTAGATGCTTTGCAAAAGGCCGTGATAGGAACAAGTTTCAGTGTGTATTGGAAGTTGGGGTGGGTGATCATGTAGAGAATAATAGGGCATGTAGAGAATAATAGGAGCTTAGTTTTGAAGATTTTATTTATTTATTTGAGAGAGAGAAAGAGAGCACTGGAGCATGTGGGGGTGGGGCAGACAGGGTGGGAGAGGGAGAGAGAATCTGGAGCAGATCCTGCACTGAGCAGGGAACCCCATGTGGGGCTTGATCCGACAACCCTGAGATCATGACCTGAGCCAAAACCAAGAGTCGGGAGCTTAACTGACTGAACCACCCAGGCGCCCCAATAGGAGCTTAGTTTTTGGACATGTTATATTTGAGATGCTTAGTATGTGTCCAGGTGGAGCTGCTGAAGAGGAAGGTTAGACAAACAAGTATGAAGTTCAGGGGAGAGAGAAGGTTTGCAGGATACATTTGTGACCCTTTGTGTATAGGGAGAGTGGGAGACATGAGGTTACATGAGAGTAGCAAGAACACGGATATACATAGGGGAGAGAAGAGACTAAAGGCTGGGTTCTGGAGCTCTCCAATGTTAAGAGATTGGGCCAGAATGAGGAATCAACAATGGAGATTAAGAATAAGTGGCCGTTTTAAGATGAGAAAAATCAAGCAAATGTGTCATAAAAATGACACGATGAAAGTGTTCAAGAAGGAGTAGGCAACAGTTTTAGATGTTGTTGGTAAGTAAGTTGCAGATACATAGTTATTGGACTTAGCAACATGGAAGTCATTGATGGTCTTAACAAGAGCAGTTTCGGTTGAATCCTGATGGGTGTGGGTCTATGAGAGAATGGGCATGGTGGCGGGGGCTGGGGAGGAGGAACATGGAGACAAGGAGAAAAGTGGAGCATTCCCTGGAGCAGAGATGTGGAGTTGAGAGAGAGCTTCAAAGATGGGAGAGGTGACAGCACGTATAATGATCAAGAGGAGATCGGAAATTAAATTTTTCACAGGAAAGAAGGGAGAATTGCGGGAGTGAATTTCTTGAGTATGAGAGAGTGGGTGATAATGCACAGATGGAGAGATTGGCCTTTGCTGGGAGCACAGAGATTTCATCCAAAAGAACAGGAAGGAAGGCGGGATATACCTGTGTTGATGAAGGGAGCAGGCAATAGGAACTTGGGCTAAGTGTTCTTCTGATAGTTTCCATTTCCTCAAAAAAAAAAAAAAAACCCAAAAAACACAAAAGAACAAGGTCCTCAGCTCTAAGGGAAGGTGGGGGAGGAGGTTTGAGTAGAGATGAAAAGTTTTGAAATAGTAATTTGGGAGATTGGGAGAGAAAAGGGGTGGGAAAATATGATTACTGGATAGTAGTAAAAGCCACTTAATGGCAGTGGTCATGAATTTGAACTGCATCCAGTGAGCCTGGTCGTGAATTTTCAGCTACACACATGCTGGTCTGGGGATAGACTGAAAGACTGGCTCAATAATACAGATGTACTGAATGTCTCCCTGACACTTGGCGTTGTGTTAGGTGCAAGGAATGCAGGGACAAATAAAATGTTTTCTGTCACTTTCCTTAAGAAGCTTTAGAATAGGGTGCACAACAGATCTGTGAACATCGAAGGATAACATGGTACGTTCTAAGCATTCGAAGGCATGAGAGCATAAAAAATGCTTCTCAATCCAATTTAGGGGTTCAGAGGTTTTCTAGAGAACACGATGCCTGAAGTGGGTGTAGAATTACAAGGTAGAGTAAAATCCGGTAAAGACAGATGGGCAGGTGTTCCATGGGAAAGCAACTCTAGGAGGTAGAGCTCCCCAGAAGAACGAAATGGAAGGTCCTCCATGTGGCGCAGTATCATGGAGCATGAACTGATGTTATGTGGGGGAAAATGCACACCACCACTGTTCGAGCGGGAAGTGAGAAGGAAGCGGGGTCAGCAGGTGGAGCTCAAGTCCACAGAACCTCGGACATGAAGGGGAGCCATTACGAGGACTCGGCATATTAGGTGATGCCCTGTGCTGCAGTGCAGAGGGCGGATTTAAAGTGAGGACTGGAGGCAGGGACACATCAAGTGTAATGAGCTCTACGTAGTACCCCAAGTTAGGATTACAGTCAGAGGGATGGAGCAAACAAGAATAGATTTGAGATAAAATTGTCAGGACTGACGGATCGTTTTCGAATGCAGAAGTGGTTACACCTCATTTTTAGCCCATTCCTTGACTACAGAACATCCCCCTAACCTAAGCCAGACATTTCAGAAATACGTGTCATTGGCTATGGAGGAGCAGGGTACACGAGTATGAATAGATTTGTCTGCTCTATTAGCATCATTGGGACACAGACTGTTTTGATGGAAGGTTAGTAGTCTTTTCCTTGAATAAAAAGGTAGCCTGTATATTTATTTGGTATATATTAATTAAATACATGTGTGTGAGTTATTAAAAAAGATAATGTAAAAATAAAAATATATTTTGTGTTATCTGATGTCTGAGGGAAAGTACTATGTCCCAATTTTGCTTAGCGGAGTTGGGTGGTCAATGAAACGATGATACAGTTATGTTTCAGAAGGAATGAGGCTCACTCTGAAAGAGAAATATTACTGAGGTGTGGAATAAGGATTGATCGGGGAGGAGCCAACAGGGAAGATGCTGTCTATACGGCTAGCTCTTCCACCAGCCTTTGTGTAGGATACTTCACTTCTTTTTGGCAAATACATGCAAATGGATATCCTGCCATAGCCCCTAGGCTTGGTTAGGGATTAGAATACTCATGTGTAAAAACACTTGGATAATTTTCTGATGAATGTATCTGGGTATTTGTAAAAGGGCTGAAGAGGGTTTATTGAAATTAAGATACTCACTATATCTCACCCCCTCCCCCCGCCCTTTTTTCCCCCCACGGGGCCAGTGTAAAGAACATGACCTGGCCATGATCAACCAGTTGCTGGATGATCCGAAGCTGACGGCCAGGAAATACAGGGAGTGGAAGGAGGTGAACACCCTGTTGGTCCAGGATATCTACGAGCAGCAGCGGCGGGCCCCCACGTCTGCCCAGGAAGACACCCCCGAGGGACTCAAGAAACCACCTTCTGCCCGTGTTGAAAACTCTATTTGAGAACAAGCCAGCGTTCTCTCCCCTGGTAACTTACCCTAAGGGACTCTTCGGGAGGTTGCAAGGGCTTTCCTTCAAAGGAAAACTGAAACCAGTTCCTCAAGCATTGGCTCCTTCTCCAAAGAGGCAGCTGAGGCAAAGACCCACTCGGACGGCAGCAGGGCTCCTCATCCTGGTTGGAGTGCTTTCATCGAGGCTGGAGGGATTGAGCCCAGTTGAACGAACACCGTGTTCCTACTCCGAGCTCTCAGTGACGCTAGGCTTTAAGTGGGATGTGAGGAGTCTATGTTCCTTGCTCTCAAGAGAACCACGCTGTTCTATGGACAAAAGTCACATTATACCAGGGAGAATTATTCATAGAAATGTTCTGTTTTCCAAAGAAGAATATCCATATTCCCCCGGGTTGGGTAGTGGAATTCCTCAAATCATTTCTTGGAGTGGAGGAACATGTTTCACAGCAGAACCTGGAAGGGGACAAATGTGGTTTTGTGAAACCCAGATCTCTTGCCTTTGGTCTGGAATGGTGGTGCCTTTTCCACGAGCTGAGAAATGCTTCGTGGTGATTGGTGTGTGGGAGAGCCCGAGGCGGGAGACAGATCCTATTGAAACCCTCTCAAAGGACAGCTTGATGTTTCCACACTTGACCCAGGGCCTGGGGATCTGATTAAAGCTTCCTTTCCACAGAACAGCTAAAGAAATCTATCTCATTACGCGTAGAGACCTCCACTCCCTCCTCGCTTTTCTAAACCACTGCAGGAGATAGAAATATGTCCAGCAAGGAATGTTTGCTGCTTTTGTCCCTGGGAGTGGTGCCTACACACAGTGTCGATTTACATCCCGTTTCCCCAGGATCAAGATTGACAAGCTAATTCTGGTGTCTGAATGGGTTTGATATCTTTACTCCAAAACCCAACAAAAACAACAAAAGAGTTAAAATATGATGTTTTATTTTTGTATGTTTGTGTCACTTTGTGTCCTATGTGAATAGCTATCTATAATATGTTTGTTATTTAAGTATATTTATAGACGGTCAAATTACTAGTGTTTTAAAAGATGGTAAAGTAATTATATGTTTTGCTCAATATATATTCTCCAAGTATATACATTTTGCTTGAGAAAATAGGAATACTGTTGATTCACTGGAGTTATTATGTTGCACTATAACGTATGAGGAATGCTCAGGATATCTTGTGGGATAAATGTGGAGGCATGCTTTTATAATTGTTCATTTTCTAGCTTCTCTTTCTCTCTTTCTCTCTCTGCCTCTCTTTCTCAACCCAGAGAGCTCAGAATTCTTAATCAGAAAAGGAGTTAGGTTATTTCTTCTAGTAAATAAACTTTTTAAGCTTTATGCCATTTATGCCCACAAACCCTAAACCAAATGAAACACAACTAATATAGTCTAAGGTCTAATAGAAATTTTGGGGTCTGCTGTTAAAGAGAACTCATTTTATTAGAGAAGTAATATGAAAATTGTCCCTTATTAATCACCATGAGTATTTTTCATCCTACGAATAACCACAACCCACCAAAAACCCATTTTGCCCTTACCCCTAGCTTAAATTGTCAGCCCAACACGCCTTGCTTCAGAGAGTCATGTGTGGCTTGACATTCAAATGGAAATAACCCTCTGAATTTTATATGCAGACCAAATGGAAAGAGTCCTTGAAGGTTTCCCCCAGCTTTACTCAGAAGTGTTAAAACTTTGTAAACAAAAACAGTCTTAGTGTTAAGAAAAAAAAAAAAAACAGGAAATGAGTCAGCATACTACAAGCTTCTGTAAAATAAGGGGGCATGTCAGGCAGTATGGCCTAACCAACCTTTAGGGGCACCTGTTCCTAGTGGAATGTGTTGTGGGGAAGGACACAGGCTATACAGAAGCAGGGGTTTGGGGGGGGGGCTTACTGTGAATTTACTGTTGGCTCTGGGGCTGGAGAGAAGTCCTCAGATGGGACCCCCGAAACTTCTGCTTTGAGAAGCCAGCACTTTCGTCTACTTCCTCTGAGAATTACCATTGATTATTTCTACAATCAGCAGGTGATAGAAGGTTCATTGTTTAGGATTTACAATGTAGAGAAAATGTTGAGGGAAGGAGAAGTCCTAAGGGAGGAGGTAATCACTGGGCAAAGTTTTCTTCCACCTTCTTTGACCTGGCTTGAGATACCAACCTAGAAACTTCTAAACAATCTTTTTAAATTGAGGTCCTCCAGAAGCTATTGGCCAGGGCTTGTGAATACACTTCAGTGCTTTGTTTCGGCATTTAACTGACCATTTAGTGAGAATTCCTTTGGGGACGCTCAAAGGCAGAATGGTCCATGAGATTACCGAGTCAGACCTTTCAGTTATTTTTCAAAGTCGTCAGTCTAGAAGCTTTGGCTTCCGTGAGCGCACTTACTCCGCAGAAGCTCCCCAGATGGCAGACCGAACTGCCCGGTCTCGCACCCCCTCTTCGAGACCAAGCTCGCCTGCTTCTCAGTGTAGGCCCGTCTGTAAACGCTTTCGCTCTGCGTTACCTTGTGTTAGGAAGTAGGGGGCTGCCTCTGTGAGGTCCCAGCTTCAGCTGTGGCTACTGAGAGGAAGTGGGGGTGGGGGGCAGTAGGAAGCGACGGAGTGGGCGACACTTTCCATGACATGCCATTTAGGAATAACCCTGCCATTTTTCTGGTGCAAAGGGTATTGGGAAGACTGGATTACTTTCAGTTTATTCCTGGGAATTGGGGCATCTCTGAAATGGATTTTGGGTAGTTTCATGGAGTCTAAGGGGTGACTCTTTTACCCACTCCTGAAGACATAGTGTCTGAGGGCTGTGGAATGACCTAGAATCACGGCGGCTCAGGAAGCAGAGGATCGGAGCAGAATCGGGTCCAACCCTGTGGCCCTGGCTGTGGGTTAGGATCCGGATGGGACTCCTCTTTGGGGCTGCAGGGAGGACCCCGTCTCTCTGTGGTTAGCCTGTAGACCCAGACTAGTGCCTGATAAGATGCCTCTGTGGCTGGTACATTGCAGCACCTTCCCAGCTGAACGGTCCCACAGCCGACGGGCATGCACTGCTGTAGGATAATTTTGATAGTATAATACTGGCACTGTCTCAGCGTAGCAACACAGACCCAGGAAGAATCATAAAGGAAAGTACTGCAAAGACTCCAGGAAGCCTAAGAAAAATTGTGTTTGGAGTCAGAGTTCAATGTGAAACCCAAAAATTGTGTTTGGAGTCAGAGTTCAATGTGAAACCCAAGCCTTATATTTATGTAGCACTTTGTAGTTTGCAAACCTGTATGTTCAGGCTCCCCCTTCCCTCCCCAGTGGTCTTTGCGAGGATGATGGTGGATTATCATTCCTCCTTAATCACGGGGGAGGAAATAAGCCCCTCTCACCCCTCTCTCTCTTCCCTTTACCTCCTGCAGTCACCGTTGGGTCCCAGCCCTGTGACCTGCGGTGTGGGTGAACTGCGCTGCACCGGGCACACGGCTGTGGGGGCTTTTGTGAAGTCAGCCACTGGAAACCCGAGGGACCCCTTTTCCTTGAGCATAGGCTCCTCCTCGGGGCTGAAGGGCCTCTGTCCCTCCTGTGGCCGGGGCTGCTGGGCTGACTGGATTGCGGTGTGACCTAGTCACTCTGTGTCTCCTTTCCTTCCTTCTGGAAATTATACTGCTTGTTAGGTGCTGGGAGATCCTTGGGTGAAAGAGGTAGTTAAAGAAATGGAATTCATTTATTTTCTTTAAAAGAGTGCCAGGAGTGTGACTAGGAGTTAGGCCCTCCACCTTCCTCTCCCAATTCCTTCTCCTGTAATTACGGTAGCTTCCTCAGATAGGCTTGAAATGACAAACAATACCACAGAGCTGAAACAGATAAAAAGAAAACACACTTTTAACTCTTTTGAGGAGAGGTACTAGACAAATTCCAGCCATATTTAAATTCATGGACACACACGTCTTTTAAGATACTCTCCTTGAAAGGTAATATTTTGTTATATAGTCACACAGAAGATTTAAGTGAGTAATTTAGGTATAGAGGATGCCTATCCAAAACAAGCCAATATAATAAAAATAACCAATAACTTTTGGTTAGTTTTAGTGTACATCTCTTCTTCAGTCTAATAAAACATGATATTTGAGATTTCCCATTTTATTTTCCTTCCAATTTTTTGTGTGCTTACCTCACAAGAGAAATCGAGTCCTAGAAATGTCAGGTGACCTCCCTGCTAGGGTTTTGTAATGTGTAATTAAGGAAAGCCCCTGAAACTAGATTTTAATAACCCATATGAAATGGGTGGGGGAGGAGGAATAATTCTAATCTTCACAGGAAGCCGCCCCTTTCTGTGAGCAAGATACTGAACAGCTCCATGGTTTTCTATGTTGTGAGGGAAGAAGAAATTTCCTTGCTTCCTCTGCACATTTTTCCTCTTTCCCATACTACCACAGACCACAGAAAACATGAGAAATGATTCTACATTTTAAAAAGTTCTTCCATATCTCTTCCCGTGAGACTTAACGGCTCTATATTGATATTTCTCTATGTTGAGTCCAAAGGGGAAGCATGCTCCGTGGAGTCATTTAGCATCCCATAATAAACACCAGGATTTGTAATCACCATAGACTTTGATGTCCTTGAATGATGGGGATGTGACTTTTAGCACTGCATGGTGTTTGGGGCAAGATGACGATGTGGGAATGATCTCTTCGATCTCATTGTGCTTTCATTCTCTGTCACCTGTCCTCTTTGAACTGGAAGAAGAGGCATGGCTCATTTCTTCTGCTTTATGTTTTTCAGATTGACTTGTAAGATACAAATAAAAACAAGAGAAAATATATCTAGTAAAATGACATAGAAAAAAATGGAAGTCTACTTACTGGTGTTCATTTTCTGCCCTGCTAAGTTGCTTCCTCCAAGAACAAACTCGCTGGGGTTTGATGGCTGGGCTTTCAGCTTCTACAAAGGTTGTGGTGCCCTCTGGTGGCCAGAATAAGAATAACGGATCTGGCCTGGATGTTTTTTACTTTTTAAATACAGCGTTTAAATATGTTGGGAAGTCTATCTCAATAATAACTGATGTGTTCTTCTCCACTAGTCCTTAGCTTACAGGCTGGTTAGTAAAAAGATATACTTTTCAAAATTGTTGGTCCACAAAATTTGACTTGCACGTTACATACCCCTTATCAGTACGAGTCACCCACATTTTGTTTAGAGAATTTGAAAAATTTGCAGACCATAAAAATTAAGACCTGTGGCACATATGTCCCTTAAAATGCATAAGCTGTTTCTGTATGAAAAATGAACAGAGAAAATACTGAAATAGCATAACAAATCGCCTTTATTTTGGATCACTGATGGGAGGAAATTAGCCTGCATTTGAACTTGATTCACAAATCCTTGATTGCTGTCTACACAAACAAATAAGGGGTTGTTTTTTTTTCTCTCTCTCTCCAAGTTAGCACTTCACATGTTGAGCCCTACCCTTTTTTTCTCCATCCAGCCACCATCCATTATGTCCAGGCTCCCACACAGGAGCAGGAAAAATTATTCAAGACCAAAGCGTTCAGCATAAGGCACAGGGACAGCATGTTTCTGATGCTACAACAACCATGTGTTAGTTGTCTATTGCTGCTGTAACAAATTATCACAAATGTAGCAGCTTCAAAAATTGTGTTTTCTTATAGTCCTGGAGGTCGGAAATCTCACAATGGCTTTTTTGGGCTAAAATCAGAGTGTTGGCAGGATTATGCTCCTTCTGGAGGCTTCAGGGGAGAATTCATTCCCTTCCCTCTCCAGGTCACCTACATTCTTGGCTTCTTGGCTCCCTTCATCTTCAAAGCCCACAGTACTGTATCTCTGTGCACCCTTCTTTCTAGCCACACCTTCTTTCAAGGGCCCTGGTGATTACATTGGGCCCATGTGAGTATCCAGGACACTCTCCCTGTTTTTATGTCAGCTGATTAGCAACCTGACTTCAGTATGCCACCCTAATCCCCCCTTGCCCTTAATTCCCCTTTGTGGCATATACACAGTTTCTAGTGATTAGGAGATAGGCATTGGTCTGCCTCCTGCAAACCTCCATTTCAAATATCCTGTGTCGTCCCCCGAACCATCAATTTCTCCCAGAAGCTCTAGGATTTCCAAGTTTTAACCACAAGCACGAAAGTTCTTTGTCATGCTCTGTGACTTGAATTTGATTTCATCAAAATATGTTCACCTTAAGAAAGGTAATTCCATCTGTCTGAGAAAACGAAGTCATAGCCTTTAAAAGCACATGTACACAGGTGTGACAGATCAGGTTAATAATCAGATCAGGTTTTAATAATGCCTGCATTTAAAGACAAAGCCTGACAAAGTCACTTTCAAGGATCAAGCATCACAAATCATTTTTTTAGGTTTGTGAGCCGTCCTGTGCCTGCCAGACTGATGGAGGGTGTGACCAGGGCACAGGATAAAGACTCTCTTGTGAGTGCGGATAGATGTTCCAATATCCTGATAAGCATAGAATTTTCAGACGTCTTGGCCTTTGTAAATCTGAACATTATATTCATCTTTTCTCTTAAACAAACAAAGAAACTTTATTTACAGGTAATTCCGTGATGCTGGTTAGTTTTTCTAGTCACATTTTTTAGGAAGTCGTAAACACTCTACTAACACGGAAGTTTGCACTCAGTATGTCTTGCCAGTTCTGTCCAGAGCAGGAAGTGTAGGGAAGGGACAAAATTCCCAGGCCAACAGGGTGCCTGGATGTTTAGCTAGTTATTATCCAGGTGCCAATGGCTAATGCCGTGGATGCCGTGAATGCCTGCCCAGAACCCTTCACCTGGCTGGAGCTTTGATTCCCCAGTT
>NC_048227.1:97002176-97009100 GCF_002007445.2 Ailuropoda melanoleuca | reverse complement strand
AGTAAAGGTCTGAAAGAGGTAAGGGAGCAGGCTTTGCTGGTATCTGATGAAGAGAATTCCAATAAGAAGAGATAATAGGTTCAAAGGCCTTGACTATGACTAAGTGGTCAGTGTGGTAAGGATGAACAATTGTTATCAGTCAATTTCATGGGTGGGAAATATTTTCTTGACACTGATACTATGAACTTAGAGAGTAGCATCTACGTGCCGGAGATGGAAAGGGGACTGAATTGTCCCAATTCCCCATTCATTAAATTGCCAATTAAAGTTGCCTATAGCCATGTTATCCTGTGGAAGCTTTAATTAAAGCCCTGATTTTTCGACTTAGGATCAATAACACCTAACAGACACCTTTCTTTTCTTTTAAAATGAGCAGTTTTTTTTCATGGCAGTGTTATTACTGTTGCTATCAGTAGCCCTAGTAGTAGCAGTAGTAATGCGGAAGAGACTGGAAATAATACATGTAGAAGGACAAAAAATTTTTAAAAATTATCCAGATTGATCCGTAGGATGAGGTTGCATGGTTTTTTTGAATTTATTCTTATCTTCCAAGGTTCAGACAAAATTAAAGTCTTATCCTCTGGGAATCTACTCTCAGAATATGTTCCATAGAGCAATAGTTAAGTCTGATGTGATGATTCATAAAATAAGGAAAAATAATCTTTAAAAAAATTGGGAAACATTGGGATAAACAAAATTAAAAAGCTTTTTGGGTTTTTTGTTTTGTTTTGTGTTTTGTTTTTTGCCTTTTTAACCATATGACTTCTCAGAGTTTAATTTACAAAAGTGCCTGGTAAGTCCCTATGGGAAAAAAATAGTCTGCAGTGATCTCAAAACTCATTTGACCACGACAACCTTTTATTTCTATGGGAATCTCGTGAGGATAATTTCTCATTGGAGGAACTACTGTTTTAATTCGGATCCAGACAGGCCAACATAGTCCCAGTACCGGCCGGAATGCTGACTGAAATTCTAAAATACACTATGGTCGCTTAATATCAATTTCATTCTTCCAGGCATGTGAGACTACATTTTGAGACACTTTGCATTTCAGCTGGGACCAGCTAGACTCTGGTCAACAGATGGGAAGTGAAAGTGATGTATTTGCCCATCCATATAAAGTCCTGCCTGATTGCTCTCATTTTCTCTTCTCTTGTCACCATGACCCTGAAGGCTATGCTGACATTGGCAGTGTCACAGGATAATAGGGATCTAGATTGCAGAGTTGCTGCCTGGTGTCTATCTGCACAGGACAATGGTCTAATCTGGTTGGTACTGAGTGAGAAACTTCATGTCACAAGCACTGGGATTATGGGGTCTAATGTAACTGTATCTTTATCTGGCCAATACTGTGATTCCATTTAATTCAACTCACTGACTACCATGTTGCTAATGTGGGAATGGTTCCAAGACATTCTGTTAGTAACACAGCTGTTAGTAGCACAAAAAATGAATGAGCCAATATTCTGGCCTTCAAGGATTAGCAAACACAGATGGCTCACACTCTCAGGGCTCATTCTAGCATTTTAAAACACTAGCCTTTTGTTTTGGCTGGGTTGACTTCAGATTGCGTTCTGGTCCTTCCCCCCTCTTGCAATAGTCTTAAATAAGGCTTATTCCTTACCTGTTTAACTTTTTCCAGTGCAATTTTTGCTTGACAAGACTACTAATATTATGCTCTAAATCGGTTAACTATGCTGCTTGGCCCACTGTGTCTGTAGGTTCTGCTGAACCGGTTATAATGGGGAGATACTTTATATTCACATTCTGGCCTTGTGTACCTATTGCTTCTGGTGGAAAATACAGAATTAATGACTTTCAGTATTTTCGACCCATGTTTAGGAGACATGACTGCAGTTCGAGATGGTTGGGCATAGTGGACTAGCTGGACTGCTCTGTCAGTCCTTTTCTAGACTATCATCCAGATAAGACAAAGCCTAGATAATGAACCTGGATTTATTTTCTAAGGACAAGGGATGGAAGCTGTAGTTGGGCATGAGACTATCAGTGTGCAGAGTATGGAGATGAAATGGGATGAAATAAAATTGGAAGTTAGAAGCAAATTCAAGCATACAGCAGCATTAGGACTGATGTCTGAGCAGAGAAAGGGAACGGAAGTGGAAACTGGAGACATTTGTTGACCCTGTAAGGCCTCTTTATAGTGTTCCCACAGCGGGTCTGGGTATGAGCCCTTAGGGCAGCCATATTGTCAGATAAACTGCCATTTTCTCTCCTGTGAATTGTTCTGCAAACCCACGCCCTTTGTTTCTGCATACTGGCTACTCTGCACCCCCTGCTGGAAAAATCCAAAGAGTGTGGTGGATCAGTACCACCGCTGGAATAAAGGTAGGGCTTTTCAGTTTAGTCTGACCTTTAGTACTGCTTTAATTAATCTTAACTGTTGTCAATTTTTTTTTTTTTCCAATTGTCTAGTTTGGCTCATCTACATCTTTAATTTTTTTTCTTTTGCTTTTCTCATTTTCAGCAAGATATAAAGGCTCAAAGGAATAAAGTCACAGTATGCTCCTCACCTCTCCCTCATTAAATTTATTTTTATTTGAACATATTTTCCCTTTTTTTCTCCTCCCTTGCCAAAGCATTCCTCTTCTCCTACCTTCTCCAAGACCTTATTTCATACTTTCATTTCTTTTTAATATTTTAATTCATCACTTGATTCTTTCCGATCAGCATAATTCTCTTTCTTTCCCTCCTTCCCCTTTCCATTTTTTCTCTTTACCTCCCTCTTTCTGTGTTTACACCCACCCACCACCCCCCCACACACACATACACTGGAAATTTAACCCCCTCTCTACTATTTTTTTTTAGATCTGCCTTCATATTAGGTCTTTGGAAATAGTAATCTACATTTGCTATTGTCACTCTCTTACTTTCTTGTTAATCACAATTTACTAAATGTCATTTTGCTTCTACCCCAAGTCCACTGAAACCACTATTGCCACAAGTGCAAATGATTTTCCTTATACTCAAGCCAATAGATCAGTTTTTATCATTTTATCTTATTTTATTTATTTATATTTGAGGCTTTGACCATTTGGTCGTTCTCTTCTTCCAACTCTCTCTTTCCTTGATTTGTATCATAGCATCAAATCTTCATTCTTTTCCCATCTGTCTTTTCCTCATTTTTAAAATATTGTTATAGTTGTTTCCTCACCATCTAATGTTTATTTGGGTACTGAATTTCTTCAGCGTTCGTTCTCTAGCCCTGTTCTCCTTTTCATCTTCACACCCTCTGTTGGCCACATATTCATAGCTTGTGTACATCTTTGAAATCTGTCCCTTCTTTTATGTTCCTTATCTGGGATATTGGCATGTTCATTCACAGCTCAAACAAAAAAAAACTAGGAAGGATTAGAAACCCAGCATATCTTTGTGTGATACTGTGATTTATAATTAGGAATATATAATTGGTCCTCATCACGGTTCCAGGCACACAGCTCTTAAAACCCCCCCAATTTTCAATATAAGAGCCAGAGAAGCCTTGTTTGTTATAATACTTAGTTTTGTTCCCAGTTCCTGAAATAGCTCCAGAGCAATGCAAGTGAAATGGATGTTTTTTGTTATTCATAACTAGCCCCTTTCAACCACACCTGTTTATGCTAATGCTGTGACAACTGGAAAGTCACTAAGAAGGAGGGCTGGTTGCCAGTGGAACCAACCTAGTGATTAGAGGGTTGGGATTGGGAGGCTTCAGGTTGGTGAACACAGGAGATAATGGGAGAGTAGTGCCCCCAGAACAGGCAGAGAAATTTTGAGTGCTTTCCATATAATTTGCCCTATGCATCTTTTCCATGTGACTCTAAGTGATATCTTTTTACAATAAATTGACAATCTAGAAAGTAATGTTTCCCTGAGTTCTGTTGAGCCACTCTAGAAAATTAACTGGACCCAAGAGGGGGTCATGGGACCTTTTGATTTATAGCTAGAAGCACAGGTAACAGCCTGAACTTGCTGTCTGCATCTGAAGGGGACCAGGAGCAGTCTTATAAATAAATCAGAACCCTTAATCTGTGGGCTCTGACTCTATCTCCAGGTACATAGTGTCAGACAGAATTGAGTTGAATGGTGTCACAACTGCTGGCAACATACACTCCCAAATCTCTTCTTCTTTTAATCTCTTTTATTTGAATGAGTAGAACCCCTTTGCACAGAGCAAAGCAAACACAAAATCCGAAGAGTATTGAAAAATCTATTATATATATTTTTACAACTCCTGTATCTTTTTGGTGAGACTTGCTTAAAATGGAAAATTCTCCTGCACTCCCAGTCTCTCTTATACCACTCTATTTTTCAACATAAGGTACAATTTACTTGTTATTTTTATTATTTTTTTATCTATAAAGTGTAAGCTTCCCAAGGATAAAGACGCTTTGACCATTTTAGTCACTGAAGTATCTTAAGCATCTAGAACAGTACCTGACACATTTTAGTCACTCAATAAATATTTGTATAGAGTAAATTTGTAGAAAGAATGAATATTTGTAGATTGTAGAATGTGTGGTGTAAATACATTCTTTTCTCAGTTGCTCTCACAGCTTACACTTCTTTGAGATCGTGGGTGCTTATTAAATATCTGTCGAATGAATTGATGACAAGTAAACAACTCAATTTCCATAAACAAAATTTTCATGGACTCCTTAAGTGAGATAAACTGAACAGACATAATAGCCATCATAAACTACAGAAATTATACTACGATTGTAGATTTTGTCATTTCCACTTGAATTTTATTTTCTAATTATCCAATAAGCAACAGATACTCCATCATCAGTAACTATATCATCTATACGTGGTGGTAATAAATAACCCAAACGTTTTCATAGAAGACTTAGGTATGTATTTCACTCTATCCTTTGACCTGGATTACAAATGAAGTCTTATTTTTTTTAAAATATGGACCAAATTTTGGTTTTACAGCCTTCATCCATAAATTAACCAGATATGTTTTACTCTGAGTAGTCAAAGGTTTGGATACAAGAAATTATATTATTATTATCATTATCATTATTATTATTGTTGTTATTGTTAAAGAAAGAATGTGTATGCACCATTGGTGGGAGGGGCAAATGGAGAGAGAGAATCTTAAGCAGGTCCCATGTTCAGCGTAGAGCTGGTCTTGGGGCTCCATCTCATGACCCTGAGATTATGACATGAGTTGAAACCAAGAGTCGGACACTTAACCAGCTAAACCACCCAAACTCCTTGAGAAATTATTTTTTGACACATTCTTCATTCTATTTGAAAAATAAACTATTTAAATTACTATGTATGTGACCTTTCTAAATCTGCTAAGTCATTTATTGTAACTATTTGTCAACTGGAGTGAACATATAATCTGTCATCCAATTTGGGACATACTTAAAAGTGAGAGAAAGCACAACTAATTATTCTGGGGTTCTGGGTTTAGACTGTCCTGAGGGAACAGGGATGTCAGATAACTTGTTAACTCATTTCATTTGCATTTTGGTCCATGATAAGATAGTAGCACAGTTCAATAACGCAATGGTTTTCATATAAACCATTATAAGCAGGAAGAATATTTGACGATTTGCATGTTTTATTTCAACCAAAATATAATAAATACGATCTTCTTAGAAGAGCTTACTTACCATGCTATCTCAAGTGATTAAAATATACAAATGAATTTTTTAACAAACAATTTAATTTTATTTATAAAAATAAATTTATCCAATTCAAGCTATGATAGGTACTTCAGGACCCAAGAACAGTAAGGGACTACTAAGACACAATGTTTTGTCAGGATGGTAACATTTTATTGCCTTTACTTTGGTCTAAATGGCAGAAATCAAACTCTGATGAAATGAGTAAGTTTTTAGAGGACGGATATTTTAAAAGACATGAGTCCATTCAGAATATATGATCAGGAAGCAGTGTTGCAGACCAGTGCAGAAGAATAGAGAAGCTCCAGGTCATTTGTTGTACAAAGGGGAAAAGTGACAAGGACATTTCTGACTGCTTTCATAGTTTGCTAGTTCTTAGCTCTGCCTTTAAGTTAAATATTATTAATCTTTAAAAAAAACATTCTTTATCATTCACTTCTCTTTTTACTTACACAAATCCTGCTTTAAAGAGCAAAAAGTGGGGCACCTGGGTGGCTCAGTCGTTAAGTGTCTGCCTTTGGCTCAGGTCATGATCCCAGCTTTCTGGGATCAAGCCCCGCATCAGACTCCCTGCTCGGTGGGGAGCCTGCTTCTCCCTCTCCCACTCCCCCTGCTTGTGTTCTCTCTCTTACTGCTTCTCTCTCTGCCAAATAAATAAATAAACAAAAATCTTTAAAAAAATAAAGAGCAAAAAGTTACATTTATTCAATTCTTTAAATTTTAACATACTGCTTTCTATTTCTACAGGTTTGATTACATTTATCTTCACTGTCAGTTCTGCAGATAGTTGAAGAAACGTAAGTGCTAGATAACTGAAATAAAATGGAATGACTCCATTTGATCTGCTTATACCTGATGGGATTATATTAGGAGCTCTTGGGTGGTTGTCTGTAGTTGTCTTTCAACAATATGCAATTTTTGGTTCCTTAATATTACAAAGTGCAACACAGCCTAAAGGACATTTATTTTTCTGAGTCAAAGCTATAACACATACTTGAGCTAAGTTGAGAAAAATGTAGACAAATCCTCCAAAAATAATGTAATTTACATAGAATTATATTGGTGCCCGGGGGTGGCTCAGTTGGTTGAATGTCTGACTCTTGGTTTTGGCTCAGGTCATGATCTGGGCTTTGAGGGGATCACCCAGAGTGTAGGGTCCCCTGCTTAGTGGGGAGTCTGCTTCTCTCCCTCTGCCCTTCCCCTGACTAGAGTGCATTCTCTCTCTCTCTCTCAAATAAATAAATAAATTTTAAAAAACAGAATTCGGCTTCAGAGGGGAGGGGTG
>NC_048227.1:96911047-97002076 GCF_002007445.2 Ailuropoda melanoleuca | reverse complement strand
GGCGACTCTTTGCTGGTCTAAATAGCTCTCCTGAAGACCTTGGGTCAATTAGCTGCTGCCACAGTAAATGGCAACTGTTTTACCGGCAGTGATGAAAACCTGCAGTGGCCCACTAAGGAGATCTTCTTGCTTGTCAACACCGGGGTGGGTGTTCCCTAGCAACAGCGGACTTTTACTTTTGTGCTGGCAACTGGAGGTCAGCTTTTAATTGGCTAAGCTTCTCTCCCCAAAACCAACTCATATAAAGATAGACCTCAACCAAATTTGGACTTTATTCCTTTCATTTCCTCTTGCCTGGAACAACAGTGTGATTAATCTATCCTTGTTTTGGTGTATCTTATTTCTTTATTGGCTTACTAAGAGGCATTATCCTGTATGCTCTTGCTTGTGAAATTCCCGCAGTAAACACGTGTTAATAAATTGCCGACAAAGACAAAGTCTGAGCATTAATTTGCCCCTTGAAACAAAACACATGTCTCAGTAACTACTTGGGAACTGTAACCATTCAGAGCTAATTTTATGATCGAAAATCAATTAAGGTAGAAATGAATTACAAAATAGCAGACCTTTGGTATTTCTATAATACTCATAAATAGCCATACCTATTGGTCAAAAAGGACATCAAAATGTAAATAAGAAATGCAGAGCCATGGGCAAGATTACATTTGGCTTAAATGTTTACACTATTTTTCTAAAAAATGAAAGAAAAACTAATGGGCGAGGTATCTAATATAAGAAATTAGAAAAAGAACAATGCAATAAATCTCTAAGAAGCTGAATAAAGAAAATAATAATTCTAGTGTGCATAGATTTGAAGCAGAAAACCAAGGTATATTAGAAAATGTTAATAATCCCGGGGCGCCTGGGTGGCACACCGGTTAAGCGTCTGCCTTCGGCTCAGGGCGTGATCCTGGCGTTCTGGGATCGAGCCCCACATCAGGCTCCTCCGCTAGGAGCCTGCTTCTTCCTCTCCCATTCCCCCTGCTTGTGTTCCCTCTCTCTCTGGCTGTCTCTAGCTCTGTTGAATAAATAAATAAAATCTTTAAAAAAAAAGAAAAAGAAAATGTTAATAATCCCTTTACAGATCTTTTTTTGAAAAGACTAATAAAATAGATAAAACTCTGGAAATTAATCAAAAAACATAAATTCAGCAATGGTGAGATGCTTAATTATAGATATAGGATAGAATCCTATACAATCCTATAAAAATCAGAAGACAATCATATCCTACAAAAATCAGTAGAGAATTTAATGCCAATGCATTTGGAAATGTACGTAAAATGGACTTTGAATGAAAACATATATTGAAGCTAAGAAAGCAATAGATGACCAAAATATACCAGTAACCATTGAAAAAATTGTGTTGATATTTTAGAAAATCTCTACAAAGTCCAAAACATTATGCTGGCCTGTCACTATAAATAAAAAGAAGAAATAATCTTTTTTTAAGATTTTATTTATATGTATTTCAGAAAGAGAGAGAGAGAAAAAGAGAGCACAAGTGGGGAGAGGGGCAGAGGGAGGGGGAAAAGCAGACTTTTTGCCCCATGTGAGTCTCAATCCCAGGACCCTGGGACCATGACCTGAGCCGAAGGCAGAGGCTTAACTGATTGAGCCACTCGGGCACCCCAAAATAACCTCAGTCTTAAGTGAAGTGTTCCAGAGAGTAAAAGTGAGAATTCTTTTTTTTTTAAGTGAAAGTTCTTATTTTATGAGGTTAGTATATGCTTCTTACTCAAATCAGTTAGGTATAATATTAGAATAAAGAATTAATGACTAGTTTCATTTTGAATATGACTCACAATTCTATTTAAAATCTTGGCAAATTAAATAAAATGATATATGAACATGCAACACACACACACACACACACACACACACCCCTATAGATTGCATAAATAAGTAGAAAATATCCAGGGAATGAAAGCTGGTTGGTTGTCGTCTTCAAATTCCCTTAATAATACAATTTTAAAAGGGAAGTAATATGTGGTCAGCCTCCACAGACGTGTAAAAATATTTGATACAACTTATATATAACTTATAATGATATAAGAATCAACATTTTAGCACACCAGAGATAAAATGGAATTCCCTTAATTTGAAAGGGTAAGGATATTTTCAAAACTTTTTCTGAAATGTCACAACAAATTGTGAAATTCAAATGCATTTTCTTTAAAGTTAGGAATAATAAAAACAAATCTGCCTTCATGGCTTTTAGCTGTTAGAGTATTTAGTCAACAAAATAATAAAAAAGGATTTAAAGTTAAAATAATTAGAATAAACAAAACCGTCACCCTCTATACTTTTATGAATGTATTAATAAAAGTCCCTTTCCTGCCATTTTTCCATGTCTGAAACTCACTCCATAGATATCTTCCTTATCATTCCAAAGTTAAAAAAATTTTTTTGAGAGCTTTAAGCTGGCCAGATAAAAGTGTTATTATAGCCAGGGTTTTGGTCAATAAATCTCTTCCATTTCAAAGGCAAGATCTCCAATGGGCAGGTTTTAGTATTAGTAACAAGCAGTATCAATTTGACCATTCCTAGACCATTCAAATTGTACTTCATCAAAAACTGCATGATTGGGCTCTGCTATCTAGACTGTGAGTGATTCAATATCACACCGTCATTCATAGAGTCTATTTCCTAGGACCACTTTTGTTACTAATTCTCTTAGGTCCCAGAAATAGATCTTAAGGCGAGGATCCTAATGCAAGGGAATTATTGAAGAAAAATAGAAGCTAACTGACTTGTATCTGCATATATTCTATCAATCTTTTCTGAAATAGCTGGCATACAATTCAATATAACAAAAAGATAATTAAATAATGGCATGCTTATGGGCTGTACTTATGTACTTTCTTCTCTCTTTCTGGTAATGCTATACCCATTCCTTTGCAGAACCTCCCTACCAACCGTAGTTATAAAATAAACATGTAACTGAGGTATATACAACCAGATGTTTACCCCATCACCCTGGTCATAATGATTGGACCACGGATGTCCGTTGAACACAAATAAAGCTGATCTAGGTCTTTCAGGTTGTTAGCAAAAACAAGAGGGTTTTATCCATTATTGACTATGGAGTCGTTGAACTCTGGGCCATCTATGAGCGTACTTCCCTCTCATGCCATACTAAGAAAGAAATTTGGATAAATACATAAAGAATTAAACCAGAAATGGAAGGAGGGTGACTCCCTATGATATCAATTGTGCTCTGGATCCAGTCCTGGGTCTTTGACTCCTTTGCCAGTTCGGAGGCTGATTTAGCCTACTTTTCTTTTTTTTTTTAAACTCATTTGTATGGGTTTGCATTACTTGAAAGTGAAAGGGCTGAAACTGTAAATGTAGTGAGTTATAACTGAATGAAAAATCCAATAAAATCCAGAAGAAAACTGAGTGACACATTTAAAATGATGAAAGAAAATAGCTATTAACTTAGTGTTATAAAACTAGCTAAAATATCCTTAAATGATGGAGATGAAATTGAGATATTTTCAGACAAACAAAAATTTGAGAAAATTTGCAATGAACAGCCTTGAATTCAAGAAAATGCTTAAGGGAGTTGTTGAGAGAAAGGAAAATGATCCTAGGCATAAAGAGAGAAACGCAGAAGAATAAAGAGCAGAATAAAGGGTGAGTATGTAGATGAATTTAAATGAATGTTGACTGTGCAGAATAATAATAAAAAGTCTTTCATGATTTAAAATCAAATAAAACTACATGTCAAAAAATGGTGTAAACGTGGGAGTAGGCAAAGGTACTTAAAGTGTTTTAAAATTTTTGTAAGTCTGTGAAGTAATAAAAGTACTAATTTATGTTAGGAGCAAATAAGTCAAGATTTCATGTTGAATCTTTAGGGAAACCACTAAGGAGTAATAAAAAAAATGTACAACTGACAAGCTAACAAAGGAGAAGATTTAATAATAATATTTCATTCAACTATTCCAAAAGAAAGCTAGATAAGAGAGAAAAAGAAACATAGAATAAATTGGAAAAATAAAAGACACGTTTTAATATGATTAAATAGCAGTAAATATAATGGGCCTAATGCTTCAAGTAAAAGTAAAAAATTCATAGACCCATTAAGAAACACGAAGATGGGGCTCCTAGGTGGCTCATTTGGCTAAGCATCTGATTCTTGATTTCAGCTGAGGTCGTGGTCTCAGGGTTGTAAGATCGAACCCTGCATTGGGCTCCATGCTGGAAGTGGAGCCTGCTTACGATTCTCTCTCTTCCCTTCCCTCTGCCCTTCACAAACAAAATCTAAAAAAAAAACCCAAAACTTAAAAAACAAAGAAATGCAAAGCAAAATATATACAGCTTATAAGAGTCACACTTTAATAAAAGAGAAAAATGAGGGTAAAATGATGAAATATACACCAAACAAAACTGTATAATATCAGATAAAATTGACTTTAAGGCCAAAAGTCTAACTAGGAATTTGTGTGCTCTAATAATGAATATCAGCAGTCTGTAAAACTATGGACTTTCTCCCATATGTAATTTGTAATCAAGTTTTATTGGAACATAGCTACAGTGTAAAAATCATAATGAATGGGATGCAATAAAAAAATCAGCGGACTTGCCTAAAAGGAAAATAACATCTATAACAAGAAAATTATGCATCAGCAGAAGGAGACTCATAAATAATAGAGATCATTTGCATATAGGGCCAAAATAAAAAATAATGACAACAACAAATGATGGGGAAGATGTGGAGAAACCAGATCATTGGTGATTGCTGTGGGAATGTGAGATGATACAGCCACTTTGGAAAACAGTTTGACTATTTGTCAAATTAAGCATGCAGTTACCATACAACCCAGTAATTGTGTTCTTGGGAATTTATGCCTGAAATTAAAAATTATGTTCACTCAAAAACCTGTGCACAAATGTTCATAGTAACTTGATTTTTAGTAGCCAGAAACTGGATTCAGTTCAGATGTTCTTCAAGTGAATGGTTCAACACCTTGGTGTTTACATACCAGGAAATGCTCTTCAGCAATATAAAGGAATAAACTACTGATGTGAAAAACTAATCAAAAAAGTTGCATAAAATTCCATATGTATAACATTTTTAAAATGTTATATAAATTTATACAAATTTTGAAATGGCAAAGCTTTAGGAGAGGGGGACAGATTACTGGTTTCCAGGGATTAGAAACCAGTAATTTGTTAGGGGCAAATAGGAGGCAGGTGTGGTTACTAAAAAACAACATGAGGGATTCTTGAATTGATGGAGTTGTTCAATATCTTCACTATGGTGGTGAACACAGGAACTATAGAGGTGATAAAATAGTGTAGAACTTAATAGATGGACATGCACACACACAAATAAGTACAAGTACAATCGGAAATCTGAGAAAAATCAGTGGGTTGTATGAATGCTGAAAGTCTGAGAGCAATGTAATACTACAGTTGTGTGAACTGTTAGCACAGTGAAAATTGAGTGAAATGTACAAGGGATCTCTTTGTGTTCCTTCTTATAACTGCATGTGAAAAATTATTTCAATTCAAATTTCAATTCCAGAATTGGGATACATCAAGATTTCTCATAGAGCACAAAAAAGCACTAATCCCCCAAATAACTGACCAACTAGAATTCACCAAAACTAAACATTCTTTTATCATTAGACATTACTACGGAAGTGAATCAGATCTTACACCAGTGGCCGCAAAACATATATCTGATATAGATTTGACATCCAAAATATATGAAGAACTCTACAAATCTAATAATAACAACCCAATAAAAGTGGGTCCCCAAAAGCACTGAACATCATTAGTGATTAGAAAAAAGCAAATATGCCAATAAATATGCCAATAAAAATTCATCAAGTACCCACTGGAGTAGCTTAAATACAAGAAATTGAAAACACCAAATATAGACGAAACTGGAACAACTGAACCATCAGACATTCTCTGGTTAGAGTGTTAGAGAAAGTTTGATAGTCTTATAAAGTTAGTTATAAACCTATGGCCCAGCTACTCTACTTGTAACAATTTATCCAAGAAAAGAGAAATATTTCTCCACAAAAAGTCTAATGAATGTGTGTTTATAGCAGTTTTATTCATAACAGCGAAATGTTACACACATCTGTCAAAATTAGAATGTATAAATGAGACTGTAATATACTCATACAATAAAATACTGCTCAGCAATGAAAAGGTATGAACTATGAATACAGGCAACAACATGAATAAACCCCAAAAAGCATTATGTTGAAAAAAATGTCACATGCAAAAGGAGAGAATTTATATAAATTTATATAAAGTTTAAAAACAGGCAAAACTAATTTTCAGTACTTAAATCAAAGTGTGGCTGGATATGGTGATGAGGATATACTTGAGGGGGACATAGGAAACTTTCTGGGTAGGTAGAAATGTTCTGTATCTTGTATACATTTATCCAGTTTTGCCCCTAAGAATTTTTCATTTCACTGTATACAAATTTGAATGCATTTTTAATTATAAAATGCATTTTTATATTGAAAAGAAAGCATACAGAAAGTTTTTAAAAATAGCTATTATAAATATGGTCCATTTATTTGCAAAGGTAGAAGAAAGCATGATAATGATGATGAGAAATGGAAAATAAAAAAAGATTCAAAAAAGTTCTGGATATGAAAACCATATCTGAAATTTTAAAAATACTCTTTATAAGATTAACAATATCTGCACTCATTGGAGAGTCTGCTTGGGATTCTCTCCCTTCTTCTCCCCCACCTCGCCCCTCTTCTTGCATGCTCTCTCAAATAAGTAAATAAAATCTTTAAAAAAAATAGTCACTATAAGTGTGAATGGCCTAAAGACACTAGTTCAAAGTCAGAGATTGTCAGAGTGGATAAATAAACTTGATGCAACTATGTGTTGTCTGCAAGAAACCAATTTCAAATACAAAGGTTTAGATGGGTTGAAGTAAAGAGATGGAGAAATAGTCAATGCTAATAGTAATCAAAAGGAAATTAGATTTCAGAACAAGGGATTATCAGGGACAGAGGAGGGTCATTCCACAATGATAAAGGGAACAATTCTTCAAGAAGATATTAAAATCCTGAATGTATTTGCTCCTAAAAAGACTCAAACAAAATACTGAAAGCAAAATTTGATAGAACTGGAGAGAGAAATACTCCAACCACTATTATAGTTGAAGATTCAAAGTTCCTCTCTTAGTAACTGATATATTAAGCATCCAGAAACTAGTAAGGATAGAGATGACCTGAAAAATACCACAAACTGTTTTAACTGATATTTATGGAGTACTCCATCTTAAACTGACACAATACACATCTCAAGCTCACAAGGAATAGTCACCAAGACAGACCACATTTTGGGCCATAAAACATATTGTAACACATTTTAAAGAACGGATATCATAAAAAATTATGTTCTCAAAACACAATGCAATTAACCTGGAAATGAATAACAGAGTTACAAAATCCTCAAATACTTGGGGATTGAACAACATATTTTTAAATAGCACATATGTCGGTCGAGGCACCTGGGTGGCTCAGATGCTTAAGTGTCTGCCGTGTGCTCAGGTCATGATCTCCAGGTCCTGAGGTGGAATCCCACATCGGGCTCCCAGCTCAGCAGGGAATCTGCTTCTCCCTCTTTCTCTGCCTCTGCCTCTCCCCCTGCTTTATTCTCTCTCTCTCTCTCAAATCAATCAATCAATCAATAAATAAATATTTAAAAAAATAAATAAACAGCACATATGTCAAAGAGAAAGTTTTAGTAGGAAACTCAAGAAATTTTTTTTTTTTTAGATTTTGATTTATTTATTTGACACAGAGAGAGAGACAGCCAGTGAGAGAGGGAACACAAGCGGGGGAGTGAGAGAGGAAGAAGCAGACTCCCAGCGGAGTAGGGAGCCCANAGGGAATCTGCTTCTCCCTCTTTCTCTGCCTCTGCCTCTCCCCCTGCTTTATTCTCTCTCTCTCTCTCAAATCAATCAATCAATCAATAAATAAATATTTAAAAAAATAAATAAACAGCACATATGTCAAAGAGAAAGTTTTAGTAGGAAACTCAAGAAATTTTTTTTTTTTTAGATTTTGATTTATTTATTTGACACAGAGAGAGAGACAGCCAGTGAGAGAGGGAACACAAGCGGGGGAGTGAGAGAGGAAGAAGCAGACTCCCAGCGGAGTAGGGAGCCCAATGTGGGGCTCGATCCCAGGACCCTGGGACCACGCCCTGAGCTGAAGGCAGATGCTTAATGACTGAGCCACCCAGGTGCCCTGAAACTCAAGAAATATTTTGAACTAAAAGAAAATAAAAATAAAATTTATGAAAATTGGTAAGATCCAGCTAAAACAAAGCTTAGAGAAAAATTTATAGCATCAAATGCATGTATATTAGAAAAAAAAAAGATCTAAAATCACTAAGTTTCTGCCCTGGGAAACTAGAAGAAAAAAGTATAATTTATGCCTTAAGCAAGCAAACGAAAAAGGAAAAAAAGAAGAAACAAAACTAGAGCAGAAATTATTTAAAATGGCAAGAAAACAATATGTAAAATGAATAAAATAAAAAGCTGGCTCTTTGAAAAGTTCAATGAAATTGATTAACCTCTAACGAGGTTAGCCAAGAAAAAAGAGAGAAGGCAGAAGCTACCAGTATCAGAAATGAAAGAGGAGGCATCACTATTGATCCCATGGATATTACAAAGATAATACGGGAATGCTATAAGTAACTCTATGTCCACAAGTTCGGTAAATGGATGGAATGATCTGAAAAAAAAGTTCTAGATTAATTCTGAAATTAAACTGTATGGCTGTATGCAAATTTCTACAACAGAAGTGTATGGTGTGAGAGAGGAAATTCAATAACAAAGTATCTTAGTAGCAATGGGCTCTTGAATCTGATTCCCTGGCTTTGAATCTTAATTTTGACACATCCAGGCTTTTTACCTTGAATAAGATGTTAAACTTCTCTGAACCTTGGTTTTCACTGCATATAAAACAGGAATAAAATAGTATATTTTTTAAAGATTTTATTTATTTATTTATTTATTTATTTATTTATTTATTTGACAGAAAGAGAGAGAGAGAATACAAGCAGGGGGAGCTGCAGAGAGAGAGGGAGAAGCAGGCTCCCCGCTGAGCAGGGCTCAATCCCAGGACCGTGGGATCATGACCTGAGCCTAACGCAGACATTTAACCAACTGAGACACCCAGGCACCTCTAAAATAGTGTTTTTTAAACAAAGTAAGAATTAGATATAAGAATGTACAAAACCATTCAATGTATGCTTGAAACCTGGTAAATAATCCATAAATATGAGTAATAATGATATTAATAAAAAAATACCAAAAATCATACACAGGGTAAAAAAACAATTAAAATTTGTTATTATATCCAATTTAAATGTACTTGCTATATTATGTAAATCAAATTTAAAATTAAATTTTCTGGGGTGTCTGGGTGACTCAGTTGGTTAAGTATCTGCCTTCAGTTCAGGTCATGATCCCAGGGTCCTGGGATTGAGCCCCCTGTTGGGATCCCTGCTCAGTGGGGAGCCAGCTTCTCCCTCTGACCCTCCTCCCTCTTGTGCTCTCTCTCTCTCTCTCACTCTCTCAAATAAATAAATAAAATCTTAAAAACTAAATAAAAGTAAGTGTTCTAGTATAAATATCACAAACACTCCAATTTTCCTGAAATAAATTCATTAATTCCTCTCACAAAAGCTAAGAAAAATTTTTCAGTAGGTTAGTTTAAACTCCATATTTTTTAATGATTTAGTTAAAAATTGATAGTTTTCTTAGCATGCCAACATGAGTAGTATATCTTCACACTTTTATGTGATGCTCAACGTAGTTAATCATCTGCAAGCATGGCACCAACCAATCAGAGTGATACACGGTCCTGGAGACATCTTACTTTGTTAGGAGGTCACTCCAAGATGGGAGGTCCTAGTGGAATTACAGGGAGGTGCAAAGTCATCATCATACTGAGACCAATGATAAATGGGATGCTTAGGTTGTGGAGAAGGAGGTGTCCTGGAAAACAGCTATTAACTGACCATATTTGTACAGCTGGCCATACATGTTTGTACTAAGTGAATATTACACAAAGAAAGCCCACTTTACCCTGATTATTTATAGAAAAGGTAGCTATGTAAAAGTTGCATCAATACATTTTAGTTATTCTAATAAATGTAAAAGAAAGGGCAATTTTACTTATACTCACATCAAGCCAGAATTAGAAAAACATAAAAAACTTGATCTAGCACCATCTTTTTATAGTTGAAGAAATGTTGACCTAGAAAGGTTTCCCACAAGACATTTAGTTTGGCAAAAGAACAAGTATTAGGNAAATAAAAATAAAATTTATGAAAATTGGTAAGATCCAGCTAAAACAAAGCTTAGAGAAAAATTTATAGCATCAAATGCATGTATATTAGAAAAAAAGATCTAAAATCACTAAGTTTCTGCCCTGGGAAACTAGAAGAAAAAAGTATAATTTATGCCTTAAGCAAGCAAACGAAAAAGGAAAAAAAGAAGAAACAAAACTAGAGCAGAAATTATTTAAAATGGCAAGAAAACAATATGTAAAATGAATAAAATAAAAAGCTGGCTCTTTGAAAAGTTCAATGAAATTGATTAACCTCTAACGAGGTTAGCCAAGAAAAAAGAGAGAAGGCAGAAGCTACCAGTATCAGAAATGAAAGAGGAGGCATCACTATTGATCCCATGGATATTACAAAGATAATACGGGAATGCTATAAGTAACTCTATGTCCACAAGTTCGGTAAATGGATGGAATGATCTGAAAAAAAAGTTCTAGATTAATTCTGAAATTAAACTGTATGGCTGTATGCAAATTTCTACAACAGAAGTGTATGGTGTGAGAGAGGAAATTCAATAACAAAGTATCTTAGTAGCAATGGGCTCTTGAATCTGATTCCCTGGCTTTGAATCTTAATTTTGACACATCCAGGCTTTTTACCTTGAATAAGATGTTAAACTTCTCTGAACCTTGGTTTTCACTGCATATAAAACAGGAATAAAATAGTATATTTTTTAAAGATTTTATTTATTTATTTATTTATTTATTTATTTATTTATTTGACAGAAAGAGAGAGAGAGAATACAAGCAGGGGGAGCTGCAGAGAGAGAGGGAGAAGCAGGCTCCCCGCTGAGCAGGGCTCAATCCCAGGACCGTGGGATCATGACCTGAGCCTAACGCAGACATTTAACCAACTGAGACACCCAGGCACCTCTAAAATAGTGTTTTTTAAACAAAGTAAGAATTAGATATAAGAATGTACAAAACCATTCAATGTATGCTTGAAACCTGGTAAATAATCCATAAATATGAGTAATAATGATATTAATAAAAAAATACCAAAAATCATACACAGGGTAAAAAAACAATTAAAATTTGTTATTATATCCAATTTAAATGTACTTGCTATATTATGTAAATCAAATTTAAAATTAAATTTTCTGGGGTGTCTGGGTGACTCAGTTGGTTAAGTATCTGCCTTCAGTTCAGGTCATGATCCCAGGGTCCTGGGATTGAGCCCCCTGTTGGGATCCCTGCTCAGTGGGGAGCCAGCTTCTCCCTCTGACCCTCCTCCCTCTTGTGCTCTCTCTCTCTCTCTCACTCTCTCAAATAAATAAATAAAATCTTAAAAACTAAATAAAAGTAAGTGTTCTAGTATAAATATCACAAACACTCCAATTTTCCTGAAATAAATTCATTAATTCCTCTCACAAAAGCTAAGAAAAATTTTTCAGTAGGTTAGTTTAAACTCCATATTTTTTAATGATTTAGTTAAAAATTGATAGTTTTCTTAGCATGCCAACATGAGTAGTATATCTTCACACTTTTATGTGATGCTCAACGTAGTTAATCATCTGCAAGCATGGCACCAACCAATCAGAGTGATACACGGTCCTGGAGACATCTTACTTTGTTAGGAGGTCACTCCAAGATGGGAGGTCCTAGTGGAATTACAGGGAGGTGCAAAGTCATCATCATATTGAGACCAATGATAAATGGGATGCTTAGGTTGTGGAGAAGGAGGTGTCCTGGAAAACAGCTATTAACTGACCATATTTGTACAGCTGGCCATACATGTTTGTACTAAGTGAATATTACACAAAGAAAGCCCACTTTACCCTGATTATTTATAGAAAAGGTAGCTATGTAAAAGTTGCATCAATACATTTTAGTTATTCTAATAAATGTAAAAGAAAGGGCAATTTTACTTATACTCACATCAAGCCAGAATTAGAAAAACATAAAAAACTTGATCTAGCACCATCTTTTTATAGTTGAAGAAATGTTGACCTAGAAAGGTTTCCCACAAGACATTTAGTTTGGCAAAAGAACAAGTATTAGGCTCCATATCTTCAGACATATTGATTGGCCCTATTTTTTTGATAGCAAATTATAATTAATATTATTCCTATTACCAGTGACTGATACCTTCTGAAAACAAGATTAATTATAGGGAACACCATTCTACTATTAAAGAATTTATGTTTGTAATCCCTTGATAGAAATATTTGTTTTGGATTGTTAAATATCCTCTCACAGAAATCAAAAGGAGAGGCTTAATAGCATTCTTCAACCTTTAGAAGTTGAAAAATTGTTCCTAGACACATCCCAAATCTTCTACCATAGAATCCAATAAAAACTAAAAGAAAATGTGTGATTAATGTGAAATATTCCTAAAATTCTTATCCTTCCCTTCCTATACTTTGCCAAAACACAGATATTCTTCTTTTTTTATTGACATGGAATTTTCTAAGTAATCCTTGCCAAACACTTCTTTTCTATTCAATTGTGATCATTAGAGGATCGAAATGTTCAAATGTTATTTTTACACAGTATTTATTTTCATTTGAAGTGAAGGTCAATACCCCCCTGAAGTTATAATCTTGTATTTAATCAATACCCCCTGATTTGAAGTGTAGCCATTACATTCTATTACAGGCACAGTAAGGCAAAATTATGAGGATCTTGTCCTTCTTTGTTTGACCCTTTAACTTTCTGGAAAATGGTGTTAAAAAAAAGGACATTAAGTGTTCTTACAATTTAAATGTGCCTTAATGAATGCTTTATGACTGGTCTCACTAAATGACATTCAGTAATGCAGCCTGCCTCATCAGATAAATGATCTGCTCTGAAACCATAGCACTGGGCTACGGTACTGGAAATGTTTGTTAAGTGTCAAAGGATCCTCTAAAGATTCTTTAGACACAAGGCAAAATGTTAAAGCAATAATGTGTTTTCATTATAGTTTTCCCTATCATTAAATCACTTGGTTCTCATTTTTTTAATTTAAAAATACTGACTACTCAAAAATGTACTCCAAGTTTCCTAAGCATTAGTGACTAATAGTGGCCATGAGTGTATTTTGGGAGAACTGCATTCTATTGGGACATTTCGGAGACTTGTCAGAATTTAATATACAGTTGTTTATAGAGAAATGCCTGTTTTCTCTTCTATCCTAAATCAGTACCATCCTTAGACATAGGCAGGATCAATCATTATTTCTACAGCACTCATTAAATAATTTAAAAGAATAGATTGAAATCTCAGTTTTTATTACCTATTTAAAATATGATCTCTTATTACTTTAATTTATCAGGAACATGCATACCAAATTATTTGCACTTAAGGAATTAATAAGGAAGTGGAGGGAAGATATGTCTGTGAGGTTAAGCCATGAAGAAGACAGGAATAGAATCATGAATGTCTATAAAGAATACTTTTTTTAGAACATATGAACATATCTTAATACATAGTGAAAAGAGCCTGTTAAGAGGAGGAGATAAAAATGCAAATACGATATAGCTGAATAATCTAAGTGTTAATGTTGTGAAGAATAAGGTCTATATAGCAAAATTTTTGCCACACCCAGATCTTGGAGCATCAGCTCCTCCCACTGTCCCTCAGGTCCCTCATCCTTTGCTGCTAATGGTTCCCATGTGTGACCTTTAGAGGATAACTTTTGATAACTAGAGCTGGAAGTGCACCTGACATTGTTCCTTTGCTTAGCCTCTTTTCCTTTTCAGTTTTCTTCCTCCAGACCCTTATTGTTTTCTCCTGGGAGCACTTTAACAAATGCTGTGCACAAATATTTCATCCAAGGGTCTGCTTTTAGAAAACCCAAGCTAAGACTGATAGATTTCATCATTTGATGCAAAACTGAGACAAAAGAGTGAAGGTAAAGATGCAGAGTGCTGTGAATTTTAAGGGGCAGAAAATTCAACGTGTACACTAAGGGTGATCTTAATTTCATTAAAATAAATAGCAAAGAAATCCATCAAATTGTCATAAAAGGTGGTTTGAAGACAGCACCATTTTAAGGGTTCTTCCAATTAATAGTAGAAGGATTTCAGAACCACTGTTAGAACCCAATGGGCATTTTAGATAATGGATTCTTTATAAGGGTTGGGAGGTTTGTATTAAGAAGGTGAGGTGGTGTCAAAAGTAGAAGTAATTTAGAGCATGGAAGGGACAAAGGACAGGCTTACAATGTGCAGTGTGATGTGAGGTTCAGGGACTAGAATATACCATATTGCAGTGGGGGTAGCTGGAACCAGAAGGAAGGTAGAACATTCATTGATTGTGCATGGAAATGCAGAAAGCACATATGGAAGTGCCCGGTAATGCTTATCTAAAAGTTAATTTTTTAAACTAGACTTGACTGCCCCTCCAAAGTATGGCTACTTACTCTTAAATGGAATACACTTAGTAATTTTGGATGAAAGTGGCTCATTTTTAACTTCACAACGTGAGAATAAAGATTAACTACGCAAGATCCACTATGCCTTATTCATAAATGGCCAATACCAAATCAAAATGTATTTTTCCTTTTACTTAAACTTCAACAACACCCATAACTTGTCGATTTGCTTTTTCTCCCTTTGTGATCTACATTCATAAAAAAATATCCTTCTCTTTAAGAAAGCGGTGGATTCAAGTCTCACTAAGGGAGATGATCCTGACAGTGTATGCATGTAATAGATACTCAATACATTCAGTAGGTTGGTCACTGATCAAAGTATTCTTTAGCACCTCCCACAACACCCCCCAAATCATCTTTATTTTTTAAACTACTTTCCAGCACTATTCTAAACACATATTGGCCCTCTCAGAAAATGTACACATGAAGGGGTACAAAATGAGGTTGCAGTGAAATGGAAATAAATAGAATGAGGAAGAATGAGCCTCAACCACCATATTCTATTTCTTTCTCCTCTCCCTATATGAAACAACCACGAACAGACTGTACTTTATTTTGTGAATAATGAACTCCAATCCTTACGTCCTTAGCCATTTTTCAGGTAGCGCACAGTCACTCATTTGGAACAGACCATACCTAATACTTTTCTACAAAGATATCAAGCTTTAATTCATAGGGTTTGGGTTATTTGATTGGCAACACAAATGACAAAAGAAACAAATGATGAAAAATTATCAGCTTCTATCCAACTCCTTTAATAATCAGTTTCTGGTATCTTGAACACTCAATACATGATGGAGCGTTATTCAGCCATCAAAAAGAATGAAATTTTGCCAGTTGCAAAGACATGGATGGAACTAGGGATATTATGCTAAGCAAAATAAGTCAGTCAGAGAAAGACAAATACCAAATGATTTCACTTATATGTGGAATGTAAGAAACGGTGCAGAGGATCATAGGAGAAGGGAAGGAAAACTGAATAGGAAGAAATCAGAGAGGGAGACAAACCATGAGAGACTCTTGACTATAGGAAATAAATGAGGGTTGCTGGAAGGTAGGTGGGTGCAGGGGGGAGGGATACCTGGGTGATTGTTATGAGGGAGAGCACTTGCTGTGGTGAGCACTGGGTGTGATATGCAACTGGTGAATCACCAAATTCTACCCCTGAAACTAATAATACAATATATGTTAACTAAATTGAGTTTAAATTAAAAAAAATTTTTTAACACTAAAAAAGAAGAATAAGAAGCCATGTTTTTTTGGGGTGGGGGGGAGTCAAGTCTAGTTTAAAAAAAAAACAAACCCTAAGATAAGCTTTTATTGGGAATTTTACTTTCTTTTTCCACGTTTCCATGCACCATCTTGCAAAAGTCTGAGCTGTACTGAACACTCTCTGTCCAAAACTTCAAGACATTTTCCTTTTTGTTGTTTCACAGGAAAGGAAGCTGAAGATTTAGAGTGGCCACTGTGACACAAAAAACACTCTGAGTTAATAACTTTCATAATGCAGAAAATCATTCTTATTCTATACATGGAATCAGTGAACTAATTTAAAAATATTAGCCTCTGAAAATTACCTCTGCTCTTTTACGCAGGAATAAGTATCATATCTACTCCATTACATGGGCTACCTATTTGAATATATCACCAGGATTATATCTAGCACACTAGTCCTTTCTGTCTAAAGAACAATTTCCTTCCATTTTCACTTACTTTTTTTTTTTTTTAATATTCTGGGGCCTTCCAACTGCATTAGCTGGAAATATTTAATGGAATTCATATTTCTAGACTTCTTTTTACCCATTTATTTTTTTATTTTATTATCCTCAGTCTCACAACAGGCTAAAAAAATTATCATCATGGAGTATGTGAAGTCCTTAATAATATTGCCAAGGTCGATCAACAAGAGTATCTAAAAATATTTCATTTCTCTACTGCTGAGAAAACTTGGAAATTATAGTGCACAGGAGATTGGCATCCTCCATATCCTAACTGTCCTTTCTGGTTGGAGGAAAGTAACTAATGAGAAGATAAATCTTGAGGGGATCAATTAAAAGAACAGTTTCATTAATTACATACTTCATGCTAGTAGATAGTGTAAGGCCTCTTGCTTCAATAACTTTTGATAATAAAACTGAAGAGATAACACATTTTGATACTGAATATGAAAAGTAAAAAATTACCATTGGAAAAATTAGTCCTGTCACATTTATTAGCAAATGTGCTTAGTATAATTAAGTTACAGCTGTTTAACTCATGATATACTCATTGTGGTGAACTTTTATTCGGGAGAGATTATAAATGAGTGCTCGCAAACTGTTCCAAAATGATGACTGCAACATTATATTCATGCATTTTACTCATGCACTTTGAAATGGATTTGAGATATCTCACAAAACAGAAGATAAGACAGAGTATATATGTAATAATAGTCACAAGAAAGAATCAGAAGGATTGGAAATTTCCAGGCAGTTATGATGAATAATTAGCACAGTTAGAAACTTCTCTTTATTTTGAATTTCTTGGAAACTAAATCAAAACTGGTATATCTGCTATGTTACATATTTTTCAGTAGGAATAGAGTAAATGCATTCATATTAATCAACAAAGACAAATGTTTTCTTTCCTTTTTTTAAATTATGATATGTTAGTCATCATACAGTACATAATTAGCTTTTGATGTAGTGTTCCATGATTCATTTTTTGTGTATAACACCCAGTGCTCCATGCAATATGTGCCCTCCTTAATACCCTGCACTGGGCTAGCCCATTCCTTCACCACCCTCCCCTTAAAACCCTCAGTTTATTTCCCGGAGTCCATAGTCTCTCGTGGTTCCTCTCCCCTCTGTTTCACCCCCCCTTTGTTTTTCCCTTCCTTCTCCTAATGATCTCCCTGCTATTCTTTATGTTCTACAAATAAGTGAAACCATATGATAATTGTCTTTCCCTTCTTGACTTATTTCACTTAGCATAATCTCCTCCAATTCCATCCAGGTTGATGCAAATGTTGGGTAATCATTCTTTCTGATGGTTGAGTAATATTCCGTTGTATATATGGACCACATCTTCTTTATCCATTCGTCTATCGAAGGGCATCTCATCTCCTTCCACATCAATAGCTGTCAGGGAAATTCAAATCAAAACCACATTGAGATACCATCTTACACCAGTTAGAATGGCAAAAATTGACAAGGCAAGAAAATGACAAATGTTGGAGAGGATGTGGAGAAAGGAGGTAACTCTTACACTGTTGGTGGGAAAGCAAGTTGGTACAGCCACTTTGGAAAACAGTGTGGAGGTTCCTCAAAAAGTTAAAAATAAAGCTACCCTATGACCCAGCAATTGCACTACTGAGTATTTACTCCAAAGACAAATGTTTTCTTGGAACAAAGCTGGGGGAGAAGTTTGTGTGGGTTTGCATATGAGCAAGTTTGGGGTATATTGGGCAATAAGTTTCTAAAACACTATTTTTAAAAATGCTAATGGGAGGCACCCCACTCCCTGCTTTCAAACTGTATTACAAAGCTAAAGTAGTCAAAACAATATAGTATTGGTATAAAAATACATATATAGGTAAATGGAACAGAACAGAGACCCCAGAAAAAACCGCATGCATATATGGTCAACTAACTTATGGCAAAAAGCCCAAGAATACACAATGGGGAAAGATAGTCTCTTCCATAAATGGTGTGGGGAAAACTGGACAGCCACGTGAAAAAGAATGAGACTGGACCACTATTTTATAGCATACACAAAAATCAACTCAAAAGGATTAGGACTGGAATGTAAGATCTGAAACCATAAAACTCCTAGAACAAAAAAAAAAGTGTGATAACCTTCTTGATGTTAGTCTTGGTGATGACTTTTTGGGTTTAACACCAAAACAAAGGCAATAAAAGCAATGATGAACAAATGGGACTACACTAAACTAAAAATCCTCTGTATAGCAAAGGAAACCATCAACAAAATGAAAAGACAACCTACAGAATAAGAGAAACTATTTGCAAATTATATATCTGATAAGGAGCTAATATCTGAAATATATAAAACACTCATACAACTCAGGAGAAAAATACCCTAAACAATTCAATTCAAAGATGAACAGAAGTTTTGAATAAACACTTTTCCAAAGAAGACATATATGTGAACATGTACGTGGAAAGGTGCTCAACATCACTAATCAGGGAAATGCGAATCATAACGACAAGGAGATATCACCTCACACCTGTTAGGATGACTGTTATCAAAAGCACAAGAAATAACAAGTGTTGGCGAGGATGTGAAGAAAAGGGAACTCCTGTGCACTATTGGTAGGAATGTAAATGTGTGCAGCCACTATGCCAAACAGTATGGAAGGTCCTCAAAAAATTGAAAATTGAACTACCAATGATCCAGTAATTCTACTGCTGGGTATTTATAAGAAGGAAATTAAAATATTAACTGAAAAAGATATATATACCCCATGTTCATTGTAGCATTATTTACAGTAACCAAGACACACAACAACCTCAGTGTCTACTGATAGATGAATGGATAAGGAAAATGTGGTATCTATACACAATGGGATATTATTTAGCCATAAAGGTAACAAAATCTTGCCATTTTCGACAACATGGATGGACCTTGAGGGTATTATGCTAAGTGAAATAAACAGAAAAAGGCAAATCCTGTATGATCTTATTTATATGTGGAATCCAAAACCAAACCAAAACAAACTCAGACTCATAGATAAAAAGAACAAATGGGTAGTTGCCAGAGATGGGGTTTGGGGAATGGGTGAAATGGGTGAAGGTGGTCAAAATGTACAAACTTAGAGTTGTAAAGTAAATAAGTCCTGGGGATATAATGTACAGTATGGGGAGTATAGTTAATGATACTATATTGTATATTCAGAAGCTGCTAAGATTAGATCTTAGAAGTTTTTGTCACAAGAAAAAAAATTTGTAACTGTGTGGTAATGCATGTTTACTAGATTTATCATGGTGATCACTTGTAAGCCATCACATTTAACAAATAATTACACCGTATACCTGAACCAATACAATGTTATAAGTCAATTATATCTCAAAAAATGATGACATCACAATGAAAAAATAGGCATTTAGGCATGCTTGAATAAAAACCTTCCCATATGTTACAGAATATAATAGAAATAAAAAATAATAGAAATCAAAAAGAATAAAAACCTAAATAAATATAAATTATGAAGTCAGGTAAGATATTTTTTTAAAGACATTTCAACAAATATAAGCCAGAATAAAAACCATAATTTACACTTCATTCATTCATTCACTGAGTGCCTATAGTTCTTCTAGACTTGTGCTAGATGTGGTAAATACAGAGATACGTGCTGTCCTTATGAGACCTAAATTTGAAGGCGAAGGCAGGCACTGAGCAAATAATTCTAAATATGACAGAATTGTGTATAGCATGACAAAGGAGAAATACAAAATGCCACTATATACAGAAACTCTTCACTCTTACAAATAATAAAAGAAATGAAAATTTATTTATTTATTTATTTATTTATTTATTTATTTTTTTTTTTTAAAGATTTTGTTTATTTATTCGACAGAGATAGAGAGACAGCCAGCGAGAGAGGGAACACAAGCAGGGGGAGTGGGAGAGGAAGAAGCAGGCTCACAGTGGAGGAGCCTGATGTGGGGCTCGATCCCATAACGCCGGGATCACGCCCTGAGCCGAAGGCAGACGCTTTAACCGCTGTGCCACGCAGGCGCCCCAAGAAATGAAAATTTAAAATAAGACTTAATTTTTCTTCTGTGAAATTGTCAAATTAAGTAAAAGTGATAATGCTAGATATTGACAAGAGTAAAGTAAGACTGGCTCTCTTGTATACTTCTTTGAACGTGATGTTTGATCCATTTCTAGAAAGCAGTTGGTACTATGTTGAAAATACTGTATAAAAATGTCATATTCTCAAATTCTGTTTAGGGATCCTTAGGGAAATAATCATATATGGGTCATTGTTTATGTAAAAAATGCATCAATGCTTGTTAAAGTTTTATAAGTAATTATGAAAAATTGAAACTAAGTTATATGACAAAATATAGATGGTGTATGGATAATTTACACATTTAATTCTGAATAGAAAATACAAAATTCTATGTAGGACAATTGATTTCTTTTATAATTTCAGACTATGACCTTTTGCATATTTAAAAGTCTTAAAGGAAATACATGAAATGCTAACCTTGGTGTTATCTGGGGGGAAGTGTATCAACTGATGTAAAGGGGTTTTTTTTAATCTATTTTTAAGTATTTTATTCTTTATTCTTTTCTGTATTTGTTTTAATTCTCTTTCAGTAAGCATGCTTGAATTCCACAAACAAAAAATTACATGTATCTCATTACTATTTTTACTTTAGGCAGAGTATTGGAATACAAGTCTGAAAAAAATAATGTTGGTATATTCTCTCATATATTCAATTTAATCAGCAACTTCTTATTACTTTTTTATTACATGAAAACAGTCTTTTAGTGTCTGTAGCTACATCAATGAATATCAATAATAATTAGAGTTCAGAAGGAAACATTTAGTGGGATAAGATGGTCGATAGCCATGAAGGACATTATTTTAGACTGGTGGGTATTATTTGAGATCGCTTTAGATTGGTACAGCCTTTTTGAAGTAATGCCATTGACCAAATAACTGAATATAGTTGAGAGAGTAAATCATGGAGGTATCAAAAGGGACAACTGCAAAGGGCCTGGGATGGAATATGCCTGGTGTGCTCGCAGAACATGAGCAGCACGACTCTGGCTGGAGTAGAATGGCTAAGCAGAAGGGAAGTAGGAGCTGGACTCATTTGCTTGACACTGTTAGTCTCTTTAAATGACTCTCTCTTTTTTTTTTTTTTCTGTTTTCTTTTTTTACCCAAGTATAATTAACTTACAATATTATTCTTGACTGTTTTCTTGATGAAATTCTACTATTTGACTTTTTAAATTGCATATCAAAATTAATAACTTGTTCTTAGAACTTATTAAAAATGTTTAAAAAACACACACATCTAAATTTAAAAAAACACATGACAGTTGAGACTGGACTTTGGCAATGATAGAGTGAGGGCTTCTTCAAATCCACTTCTCCATAAAACCAATGAAAACAGTGGCAAAAAAAAAAAAAAGGAAAGGTAATTTGAGCAACAAAATGAATAAATAATGTACCAATGGGTTATAAAGCAAATTATAAGAAAAACCCATGTGCCCATATTGTTTTAGATAAATGATTAAACAAATAAATAAATGGGTGGGAAGAGACAAAGCTCACATACAAAAATCCGAGTTATTTATGTAGATACTTCCTACTCAAAGAAGTGGAATATAACTCTCTGTTCCTTGAAGGTGTGGTTGCTCACAGTGACTTCTTTTTAAAAAGAGAAACAGGGGAAGGAGGGAAGAGAGGAACTTTACAGCGGATAGACCTGGCAGACACTACCTCAGCCAGCTGCTGAAGGTTAACGATAGTGATGATGTGTTGATAATATGCACTGTTGCTATGATGGGATGAAAGTGACCCTTATCCCCGTGGTCTTCCTCCACAAACCCCATAACCCCAGTGTAATCATGAGAAAAATATCAGACAAATCCCAATTGAGGGACATTCTACAAAGTACTTTACCAGTTTTTCTCAAAACTGTCCAAATCATCGATAACACTTTAAACTGTCATAGCCAAGAAGAGTCTAAGGAGAAATGACAAATAAATGTAGCATTTATTTGGACAGAATCCTTGAGTATAAAATGGATATTAAGTAAAAACTACAGAAACCTAAATAACGTACGGACTTTAGTTGATAATATGGCACTACTGGTTCACTAATAGTAACAAAACACTACTCCGAGATGTTAATAAAAGGGAAAACTGGTTGAAATATGATATGAGAACTCATTTTTCTATAAATATAAAACTGTTCTAAAATTAAAAGATTATTTGCAAAAAAAAGCCCTACTAAGCACAGTTTCTGCTCAGTATAATGGTTAATGAAGAGAATTTTACTACTTAGCATTTTGTGATGCTGGGGAAGGTCCTTATGTTCTTTTGCCTAATTTTCATTCTCCGTAATATGAGAATGGTAATAAGACCTACCTCATAGTGTTGTAAGGATTAATATTTGCTAAAAAGCTAAGTAAAGTGCCTAGCACATACTAAGCACTATATAAATGTTTATTAAATAATATGCCAGAAATCCTCCAAGGAGAATCCTGAATGACTTTCGATAAGCCCCTTGGACGACACGAGGAGATAGCAAACAGTCATATACTTAAATGAAAGCAGAGGGTTGCCAACAGCCTTCCAAGGAGGGGAGGTCCCATTAAGTACATGGTTTAATTTTGCCTTTAAGAAATATTCGAAAACAAGAAGTTTAAACACAAATATTTATAGCAGTATTATTGATAATAGATAAAATGTGCAAACAACCCAAACGTCAGTCAACGGGCAAATGGATAAACAAACATGTTATATTGTTTCAGTGGAATATTATTTGTTCATAAAATAGGAACCAAGTACTGACACATGCTACAGCTTGGATGAAGCTTGAAAAAAGTAAAAAAAAAAATCGTATATTATATAATTCCATTCATATGAAAGTACAGAAGAGGGAAATCTAGAGAGACAGAAAGAGGTTAGTGGCTGCTTGGAGGTGGAAAAGATAGGTTGGTGTTAGCTACAGTGTATGGGGTTTCTTTTTTGGTGATGAAAATGTCCTAAAATTGACTGTGGTGTTGATTGTACATATCCACGAATATACTAAAACCCCCTGAACTGTATACCTTACATAGGTGGACCGCATGGTATATAAATTATATTTCAATAAAGCTGTCTAAAAATAAAGGCAAAATGAAAAGTTTCCAATAAACAAACAAAAATAAAAATTATTAGTTTACCTTGCTTGTTCATATTTCTCAAACTGTAGACGCAGTCTTGATTCTAGAAATGCAAACAAAAAGTTTCATGCAGAAAACATTTAGTATCTTGCCCCATAACAACCAAAATCTGGTTCATCAGTCTAGAGACATGCATGCTTTGTTGACAAGTTGATGAAGATTAGCTGTAAGGAGTGTCAACACAAGGTTTACTTTTAATCCCCCGATCTCACGCGGGGGATTACACCCACTGTGTAAGTTTACTGTTCTTGCTTATAGTGGGGAATAGGTGAAGAATGGAGCCTGCTAGTAGTTAAATACTAAGCAGTAGACACCATTAGCAATTTAATTCCTTTTTTAAGAGAATGAATAAAGCCAATTCTAGGGACACCGATCAGCCTGCCTTTGAACTCAGAAAGGAGAACATAGCAAAATGTCGACATCTGCATGTGATGCTTCTTCGCACTCTCGTACAATCTGCTCCTAGTGGAGTGTCTGCCCTTCCTCCTCTGTGTCCACACCTGCTCACCCCCTTGCCCGTCTGCTAAGCAGACTCCCAACGTCCTTTTCCAAACGATGCCGCTGCCCTGCCAGGTGTGTTTATGCGCTCAGCTCTGTACTTCCACGGCGCCATGTCTATACCGCTTTCTCTAGCTGTCTACTTGCATTGCCATTTCCTCATTAAATCCTCACCCTCTTTAAGATCAGCCAGTAATCTCATTTAGTTACCTCAGCACTTAGCTGAGGTTATTAGAGATAATAAGTAAATAAACATTTAATAAATGAAATCCAAAGTTAGTATATCTTCTTTTGCACGTAAAAACAAATAATCTATTACATTTATCCCATATTCCCTTCACAGTGACCTCTTTATAACACATATCACATCGTGATACTCATGCGCCAAAAACTGTGAGACTTCATCACCCCTAACGCAAAAACTCTTTCACATTTCCATCCTCCGCTGCTGCTGTCCATCAGCCTGGAAACTCCAACAATGAGAAAGTGATTGCATATCTTGAATTCTACAATTTCATAGTCCTTGTCTTTGCATAAAACCTTTTAGTCCTTATCTCCTGGTAAAATTTCTTTGCATTTCAAGATCAAACTCAGATTTAATATTTACAGAAAGCTTTCTCTAACTACCTCCTTTCTGCCTGAAATGAAGTTAAACACAATTTTTTGTTTAGGCTAAGTGTTTTACCTGCTTCTATCCACATTTATTACATTGAATTTTAATGAAATTAGTATTCCTAATTCAGTGGAGAGAGAGATCACCATGCTCAGGACTTCTATTGTTCTTCTCTGGCGCAGTATCTTGTAAGTAGTAGGTTCTCAATAAGTGCTGTTTTTAATGATTGAATAAAGGAATGGATGAACAAATGAATACATCAACACTTGGCTTTCGAAATGTTTCTCATGCAACAGGTCATGTATTTCTTATATCCATACTGAATTAGGCTTTATATTAAGTATCAAACTCCTTTAAGAACCAAGAAAACTAAGGATCTGAGAAGTGAAATGACACCAAGTACAGAGCTCTCGCGTTTTTGACTGCTGGGTCCCTGCACCCTGCTGAAAGGGCATCTGAATTTGAAGCAACAATATTTGGCAGACATGGAAGCTACAGAATATAAGTCATAAGAAAGAGAAAGAAATTAACTCAAAGACAGACATGTTATTGTAATTTAGATTATATTTTACTGTACATGGGGAAAACAATCTTATATAAAGCCTTCCTTGGAGAGTCGCGTTTCCTCTAATCACTATTAAAGTCATTTTCATCAAATGGCACAACTTATTACAAATGAGTTCATGTTGCTTTGGGAACATTTACTTCCTAGGTCAATTTTTATTTAGGAATTGTAGTCTCTTTATTAAGTTAATATAGATTTTTGTTAATTAGATCAGAAGTCTCATGTCACTAGGTATTTACGCATCCTGAAGAGTACATGATAACCTTATATCGAAAGAACTAATTCCAAACTCTTGAGGATGGGTTATATATTACTTAAGTGAAAGAAACCTTAGAAATCACCACTATCACCTCTCACATTTTTAAGTTAAGAAAACCAAAGACACTAAGAAGTGAAATAATTTGTTTAAAATGACGGACTAGGTTGCAATGGATCTGGGAATTGGCACCTGGCCTCCTGATTTGAACAGTCTCTTCCTTTGCCCCTTGTCTACACATTATTCTATCAAATTGATGAACATACCTGCATCAAATTTGTTTTCATACTTCCACAGCTGTCTCTAGTGTGGGGAAATTCATGAAGTTTTTAAAAAGCTCCCTCTCTTAATCATATTACTATGGTAAAAAGGTCAACATACTGTCTTTTTATCAAACACTATGGATGAATCATCCCATATGACTATGGATAGAGGTAGAATTGTTAAAAACAAGTGTGTATTTTAAAAATATCTTGCAACATCAATTTGGAAAGCGGTGTCTTGGTTTAAAAAAAAGCTTTCAGTGAATAAATACTATCAATTTAAAGTTAATGGTAGATAAACTTATAAGTCTTTGTTTTCAGCTGCCTTCTTTGCATTGGTAATTTTCTAGTTTTTTCTCCGATCTGGTATTACCTCCACTCATTTCTTGGCCTGCAGGCGAGATTTAATTTTCTTTCTAGTTCTGTAGAAGCAATGCATATAGATTCTAGAAAGAAATGCATGGACTAAAATCCTGTCTCTGTTAGTAACTAGCTGTAAAAAGTTGGAAAAATCACTGAATTTTTCTGAATTTGTTTCCCCGTTTGATAAATGTAGGTAATATTAGCGCCTACCTCATGAGGTAGTTGTCAGAATTATATAGATTATTCCATTTCAAACTAGTAGCAGATTATATACTATTTAATTACTCTTTCATAAATGTAAACTATCAATATCGTTATTACACAACTTTCTATAATATGGAGAATGACAGTTGTGATTTGTCTTAACAAAACCATGTGACAATATGTTATAGCTATTTTTCTTACTTCCCCTTTTAAAATATATATTTAAAGATAAATGGCATTGAAAACTGATTTTGAACCAAAATCCCTGCCAAATACTGCCTCTAAAAAAAATCACAAATCTTATGAATGTAAAGTTATTAAAAAGGCTTCCTAAATTAGATTAAAAATAAGAATGTGGTGATTGATTACATTCATAAAGATGACAAATGGTTTCATTTTAACTAGAAAATTTGACACATCATTAGTCCACAGTAATGTGGTCAAATGACTTTCCTTAGTTGGGTAAATATACAGGCTAGCGGAGTGATAAATGAATGCTTTGTAAATGCAAATAGTTCAGAAACTTTAACTTGCATGGCAAAATAAAAAAGGAGTATGATTCAGAGGAATGACTCAGAAGAACCCGAGGATAACTTTTACATTTTGTACCAAATGAAAAAAAGCCATTCTTTGCAAGGATCTCTGTTGATGTATTATACCTGCACATTGAATGCATAATGAAATCAATTATCCCTTACTTATTAAATACAGTATTCCTATTTGAATATTTTAATACAAAACCTTCTCATCTGTCTAGAGAGGCCTGTTCAGGACTGGGAAGAAGCAATACATGAGCTCAGTGGTGAAGGCTCACTGAGAATGACTATCTTTTGGAGCTTTCGGTGTCCTGGCAATTGAGGAGGGGAAGGACGTCCCGGTGTTTTTGACTTCTTCTCCTCTAACACCAATGCAAGAGAATAGAGAATAGAATCTTCTACTGAGGGATGGGTAGAGTACCGGCTAGGGGATGAGGTGTAGGAAGGCCTCTCTCCGGAGCATTCCCCTTTAAATATTGGCTGTTGCCCGAAATATATGCCGCTCTACATGCCTCTCTCTGGGCAAGCACATCATCTCTCTTCTGCCTTGAATTCTCTGCAGACTAGGTCCATGAGGATAAGAAGTAATCTGAGTCATTTCAAATTTGACATTAAAAATGCTACTTTCCCAGCACTTGGATACATTTTTTTTAAAGATTTCCATTAAATGCCCCCCTCAGAAAAAGTGGCTTGAAACATGGTCATTTAATCATTAATGCTCGATACTGTGGAATAGCTGCAGGTCAGATGGAGATAACTTTCACCATTATGATTATTCAGTTCACACTGTTATGAAGCCAGAACAAAGAGAATTTGATTTCAAGCAATCTTTTGCAATACTATTTTCTGGTAGTCATTAGACAACTTGTCAAACAAGAAAGCAACGAAGCTATAATCAGCAATAAAAGACAACAAACAATCAGACAGCAGATATTTTATGGAATGAGCCAGGTTATTTCCCAGTGCTATGGTTCATCTTGAGAGAAACAGGGCAAAGCATAAGCCAGAGGCTAGTTGAAGGGCAAAGAGAGAGAGTTGTCATTAAGTTGACCCCAAACACACTTTTCTAATTAAAGAAACACTGTGGAGATGGACATGATCTGCAAGGTATTGGAGGAATTTATACAAGGTTGGGATGGTTTTAAATGAATAAATTTGATATAATTCGATGCTACATGGACCTTCTGTAAAATCCTTGTAGAAGAATTTCAGAGTGTGGAAAGCATACTCCATTTGTTCCCTTGGCTCTCAGCTTCATTCCCACCATCTATGCCCTCCTTTGTGTATTGGGGACATCAGTAGTGACTGCAGGCTCCAGTAGCACTGGGGATGGTTTCCCAAGAGTGGAAACCAAAGGGCAAACTCCTGGTGGTTTGTTGTCGTGCAATTCAGAGCCAGTGGATGCCAGAGAGAAACTCTTCCCATGGTGGTAACAGAGGCAAGAGAACACAGGCAAAAACTAGAATTGCTTAACTTTGTTTAGAACTGGAATGTCAGCCAAAGTGCCTCGTTCCTTTGTCTCAGTACAGGTAATATGATTGAGCCCAAAGTCAAGGAGTAGGGAAATCTATGCTGGTCCTTCAGTGTGGGAAACTGCAAAGTTACATGGCAAAAGGCATCAAGGATTGGGGCCAATAATGCAATCTGCCCCCACATTCTGTGTGTTCCTAATTTGATGATACCTGACGTTACACACAAATGCCAGAAACATCTTAACATGATCATTTGGCTTGAGGGGCATGGAGTGCTGTTTTTCACCTTTTCTGTTTCTTTAGGGAAAACAGCAAGGAAAAGAAGTGAAGATTCTGAAAGGGGAAATTGTACCAGAACAAGGCAACTGTAAATGTTACATTTAATCAGGGAACAGCAGATAAACCCTGTGAAATCTAAATTGTTGCACACTTGAAATTATTTTTGATGCTAAATACAAACACAATGTTAAAGAAAAACTGATTTCTGTAACTATCATACTTGTAGAAAGTAGTGATCTCTATCAAACTTTTTTCTTCACTTACATGTATGGTGATAAAAAATACATCAGGGTATGAAAATATTTGCAATAACATTAGTTTCTGTTTTTATTTTCCAAAAAGGCAATCTAAAATATCAAGGATGGTATCTTTACTTTTTATAGCAATGAAAATATACCATCATCCTGAGAAGACTCTTACATAAAAATCAGTGCTCAACGACCCTAAATAATGGGGAAAAAAAGTAAACTACTGCAAAGAAAGGCACGAAAAAAAAAGCTATGAAAAAGGGACAGAATTTTATCTTATGCCAAAATTATATCGTGGAAAAAAATACAATAAATTTCAGGATTTTATAATTTTGCTTCTATCCAATAAAGACTGTGGCTGTATTTCTACATTCTGCTATTTCAGCTCTTCAAGAAATTACAGAAGATGGTCTTGTAACTCTCGGGACTGGGGACAACCACAAGAGGAAAGAAATGCAAAAGTCTAGAAGGTATTCTTCTTATTTCCTATCTTGAAATCTGTACGAGTGAGCTAAAAGTACTCAACACATATAAATACAGCCCAAATGGAGTAGCTCCAAAGGGGGGGGGCAAATCAGTTTATTGTAAGTATCTCCAGAGCCACCTGAAAAGAAAAATGCAGACTCGACATGGTTTATTCCAGGGTCTAAAGACACAAAGCAATTGAATATATGTAAGTTGAGGTTGACACATTAACAAATTAGTACCTGTCAAAAAATATCTTTGAGTACCATCTTTCATGGTGAAATGCCTTCCCAACACAGAGCCAGTACTTGGGATTAAAGCCCTCAGTGGAGAAAGCTTAATTCCAAGCCCAAAGAAGTACGTTTGCTGGAGCAGGAGAGCTCTGATATGTTGTATGACATTTGTACCCCATGATCAGCTGTTAGGCACAGGAAATGAACAGCCCTAAAATTTTGAAATGATTTCCAGGTTTGTTTGTTTGCTTGCTTGTTTGTTTGTTTGTCTGTTTGTTTTAAGATCTCTGCTTCTTGCTCTGATGGAGTAACAGGAACTGGATTACCTTCCTGTTATGAAGACATACATACCTACATATATACATACGTACATCAGTAAATCAGAAAAGGAGGCAAAATCAGAACCTATTCCAGGTAAACAAATGTGCATTTCTTTTTCTCCTTTGGAGACACCTGTCTCTCTAGATTTGGGATTAGTTGTTTGCCAAGCAACTGCTGGTTTTTGATGGGTTCAAGAAAAGTTGCTAATTGGCATATTATCCAGACTTTTGTATAAATGTGAGAGCGATGTTCTTGCCAGTGTTCCACATCTCTGAGCTAAACTGGAAATCTCCCTATTCTTTTAAACTTTATAGTATGCTTTTATATTTTACAATATCCTGCCTTCTTTTAAACAAAATTATCTAAGCATCCCTTAACATATTGTTTAATTTAGGGTGAAATGATATCTCTCAAATATTAAGCATATCTACCAGTAAGCGTGATACCTTTGTAGTTAATCAGGCCTTTATTTTTGCTCTCCCATAGGTATTGTAATTCCTTTTTTATGTAAGATATCTAGTTCTTATTAGCTATGCACTTTATACCAAGGAACATTTTTTTGTTGTTCTTGTTATTTCAAGTAGGAAATTTCATCTGATTACATTTCCTAATTGGTCATTACTCTGTATAAAAATGTTTTATTGATTTGTTGTTCTGTGTCTCTCCATTTTGATGAATTCTATTTGGCAATTGATTCTCTTGAATTTTCCATGTAGACAGTCATATCATCTACATATAGGTAGTATGCCATTTTATTTCCAATATTAAAATGTACTCTTTTTTTTCTGTGTTTTTGTTTGATCTATCTCCAGCACAATGACTAATGCTTGTACTAGCTAAGGAGTAATTGCATTATTTCTACTTTATGGGAATACTTCTATTATTTTAACATCAGGTATAATATTTGCCAGGTTTCTGAGAGTCAAACTTTATTAAACAAATTTCTTCTTTGTTTTTAAATTCATGAATGAATGTTAACATTTTGTAAAATACTTCCCACCTTTCTTTGAGAAAAAATTTGACATTGCTCCTTTAGATTAATTTAATAATTTACATCAAAAATATAAGTGTTGAGCAGTCTTGCAATTTTAGATAATCTTACTTGGTCATAAAAGCTTTCAATTCATGGTGATCTGTGCTACCCCTCTTCTGTCTGGCACTTGAGTAAAAGAAAGTCATATAATGGAGTTGTATTCTGTACTCCGGAATGCTTTCCTAAGACTGGAATTTTCTGTATTCTATTCTTTGTAAGAATGCCCTGCTCACAACCATCACAACTAGACCAGCTAGAGTAAAGACAGACCAGAGAAACTCTGCAGATGGCCGACAAGACTGGCACCATTACCTGTCTATCCCCTCCCACCCTAACTTGAACAAATCTCCCTGCTACCACCTGCCTCCATGATCATTGGTACCAATCCCCCATTATTTTTTTTAAGATTAATTTATCTATTTGAGAGAGAGAGAGTGGGGGGAGGGGTAGAGGGAGAAGCAGACTCCCTGCTGAGCAGGGACACCCCCCCCCATGCAGGACTCGATCCCAGGATCCTGGAATCATAACTTGAGCTGAAGGCAGATGCTTAACCAACCGAGCAACACAGGTGCCCTATCTTTTTTTTCTTTTAAAATTTTTTTCTTTCTTTTTCTTTTTTTCCTTTTTACATTGGTAATGAAGAGGCCGATGACTCCCAGGTCACCACATATACTGGGCTCACAAAAGATTGTGTACAACCTTCATGTGCCTCCTCTCCTCACTCCTCACCAAACCATGCACTTCGCCATCTGAAACGCATCATTAGTCAATAATAGAATTCCCTATGCACTCATCTCGGATTTTATTTTTACTTATAACCCTAAATAAAATGTGCCCTATTCTTCCTGATAACACTGACTCCTCTTGAGCGCTCTCAAACGGTGGCTGATTCATCTCTTACAATGGTCATGGCACTGGGCCTCGAATAGAGAATTGTCATCCCCCCTCTTTATTGTTACAGACCGTTCTCTCTGAGAGCCCACTGTTCTGAAGGCAATTTCCACAGTGCATACATCAGTGTGTACAAATCTCTCTCCATTCATGCTTTAGTCAATCTACAGACCTCACTATTAGTCCCTTTCATTTTGTGAGATTTTAGCTTCTATATCCAACTCTATCGAATATTAGCTCATAGTTTTAGTGATTTAAATATCCATTTAGATAATACCTCTCACTGCAGTTATACCTCTCCACTCCTTGACAATTTCTGCTGTAATAATCCTCCATCCAGTGTAAGCCTCCTACCCCCAAGTTCATATTGAAAGCTGTGTTATAACCAATAATTGAACTCAGTGCATGTATGAAATATTAAGCATCCCAATCTTTTCTGTTTGCTGTTCACTCTTTCTAGGATTCTGACTCTAATAATTCTTGAATTTGGTTGAGATCTATACTTACTGATTTTGCCATCTTCTTACTGATCTTCAGCCTCTTTCTGTCTTCACCTTCCACCCTTCTGCTTAGAGTCCATAGTCCAGGGGCGCCTGGGTGACTCAGTCAGTTGAGTGACTCTTAGTTTCTGCTCAGGCTGTGCTCTCATGAGTCATGCGATCAAGCCCCTCATCGGGCTCCGAGTTCAGCGCAGTCGGCTTGAGATTCTCTTCCTCTGTCCCTCCCCACTGCCTGCCCTGTGCATGCACTCTCTCTCAAATAAATAAATATCTTTAAAAAAAAATTCCATAATCCAAGTTGTAATCATCCCTTTACATGTATTTCTAAATCTTTTGGCCCTGCCCCTCATGGTTGAGCACACCTAACATATTACTATTCTGGTTGAATTATAGCTTTTTGCCTATTGCAGGAGGAACGTAGTTGGGAAAAAAAACAACTATGGTGGATGGTTTCACTTTAAATTTATGATCCTTAACCTCAGCTGAGCTCATAAGGCTTTTCCAAAACCAACCCCATTTTCTCCTCTCCTTCACTACCCCTCTCACTCACTGACTAATTCACATGCATGTTGAAAAACAATGTCATCTACCTTCACCATCTTACTGCCTTATTTCTTACCCCCATTACCCTCCTTTATTTTTCTGGCAATAGTACTTATCTTCCTCGATGTCCTAGTATTTATAGACTTTCTTCTTCCCCAGTCAGCAAACTACAATATAAGCTCTATCATAGCAGGCAACTTGTCTATTTTGTTTACCATTGGATCCTTACTGCATAAGACAGTGTCTGCCATAAAATATTGGCACTCAACCATATATTTTTCTAAGTAATCTCTACACCCAACGTGGGGCTCAAATTCATGACCCTGAGGTCAAGAGCTGCACATTCCTCTGACTGAGCCAGCCAGGCACCCAGGCACTGAACTATGTTTGTTACATGAATTTAGGGATTGAATTTTTCCTTCGATAACTTCAGAAATATGTCAGTTTATTTAGGACTGATATCTTTGGAAGGGAGAGATTTTTTATTACAGTTGGCAGGATCTAATAAGATCCTGTGTACAGGAAAACAGTTTGTGTGTCCTACCATTCTACCTATGTGTAAGTTAATGTTAATGTATATTTTTAAATTTAATTTGTTTGTTTTCTTATTTTTATTTTTAAAAATTTTTTGAGAAAGAGAGAGAGAGCATGTGCACAAGAGTGTGTGAGCGGTGGTGGGAGGGGAGAATCTTAAGCAGGCTCCACACCCAGTGAGGAGCCTGATGTGGGGCTCAATCTCACAACCCTGAGATCATGAACTGAGCCAAAACCAAGAGTCCAGCACTTAACTGACTGAGCCACCTAGGCGCCTCATATATTTCTTAATTTAGATACAAATTATTAATTGACTAAGAGTGCACTCTCTTCAATACTGAAGTTTTAATCCTGGGCTCCGCTAGTCCCTTTAAGGATGCGAAAGGCCTGAGTATCTCAAAGACAATAATATGTATCCATTTCTAAACTGTCTCCTATAAATTTTTTTTAGAAAAAAAAGTTTCCTACTCCATCTCATCATCTTCCCTCATTTCTCATTTCTAATAACGTACTATACTCTCAAGTTTAGTGACTGTCATGGGGAATCTTCGAGTTAAGTCAGCTTCTGACAAGTTTGTGCTTTGGAGAGTAATAACTGGTCTGGCACACCAGATTAATCCTAAAACGGTTTAGCCAATGAATGACCCTTCCAAACCATCTGTGAGATATAATCTCATAAGCTCTGGGATCAATTCTGAAGAAATTTTCTTATCATCATAATTACTATGGTTGGATAAATCACTACTTTGGGGGCTAGAGGAAGGGTGGAGATAAATAGAAGCTGGGAATAATTTCTTTTATGATCTCCCAAAACAACAGGTGCAATTTAGTTGTTCTAAGGATGTCACCAGGCAAAGTCAAAACTGACATGTTACAATATTAAGAATTATAGAAACATTTCTCTTTGGTCAATGATGCCAGGTTCCATATTTACTAAAGTTTTTTTTTTTTTTTCCTCTGAAGCAGCACCTGTGGTGTAACAATCTTCTGACCTAATTATTTGCTGCGTTTAAGTGAGATTTTGACAGGCTCTTAAATCAGTTTCTCCCTTGAAAATCATTCACTTTCTACTAGAGTTAATGTCCAGTACAACAGATCAGAATTTTGTCTATAAGCCAGGAGAACATAATTAGATTTTCATTATATGTGGATATATTAATTTTGTTAAACTTAACTTGAAATAAGTATATTAATAAGGGTTGTGATTTCAAGTGTTCTGAAAATAACTATATTTTAATGCTGGTTCCACTACGTAGAAACTATGATCCTGGCTAAGTGTATTAATCTTTCTGCACTTGAATTTTTCTCTATATAAAATAGGGCTGAATAATAAGGATGTTTTGAAGATTAACTTATGCGTGATATCTTCTTTTTTTATGTGTTTAATTAAATTCTCAACCAAATTACCTTATTTTCTTTCATCCCCACTCAACCAAATTGGTTCCTATCCTAATTAATCAGATCTCTTAACTGCCAAATTCAAAGATTCCTCCCAGTCTTCACTCTCTTGAAATATCCTTCCCACTTGGCATTATGATCTTCTTTTAATCAAGAAATCATTTTTTCTTGGCTCTTTTGATAATATTATCTTCTATTATTTTTCTGTGAGAACTTTCTTCTCCTTGAATGCAATTATTCTCAAGATTTCATTCTTTATAGTGTTTGAAATCTAATTTAACACTCACTTGAGGAATAACTCCAGATATTACCTATTTAATGTGACCTTACATTTTTACCTCCAGCCTTAATCTTTCCTGAATTAATCCAGATGTCCTACAGACATTAAAGTAATCATTTCTCCAAAATTCCAGACTATTTGTATCCCCCTTTGTCACAAAGTATCCTAGGCTGAAAGTCTGATTGTTTCCTAAATACCTGCAAAATGAGTAGCAACACATTATCATCGTCATCACTGTCAAAATGTAATCTACACCATTTATTTAACATCCAGTATGCCCCAAGGATTATTAAATGCTTTGGAAACATTATCTCATTTAATAATCCCAAATACCCTATTTCACAAAATGGGAAGAAAAGGATAAACGAGGTTACGCTGATTGCCTCTGGTCTTGTAGTTACTAGGTTGGGAAAGCTGAAATGATAGCCTAAATTTATTTGACACCCAAGCTTATGATTTCAACTACCACAGTCCACTGCCTCTCTCATTGGACTTCACTGTTTCCAATCACTTCCAGGGGATACCTATTTTGTGTCTTATATGTGTCTCAAACTTGTCTCAACCTATTGCTATTGTTCTATTTCAGACTTTTTATTCTTTATTTATTCTCACTTCAAGACAAGTCAACTTGAAACCAATTTTACTTCAAATCAAATTTAAATAAAGAAATAAAATTCTTTTTATATTCCTGGCTTTTCAGGAAGGTATTTTTTTTTAAATGTCAGTTTTATTTTATATATGTGAAGCATGTGGCCCATTGTATTAGGAGAAATAGGGAGTGATAATGCAATTTATCCAAAATGGGATATGGACTCAATCATTGTTTGCTATGATCATATCATTGCTGAAGATATGGCATACACATTATTAAAACTTAATCTCATCCTATTAGATTACTAAATCAGGTAAAATCAGGTAAAAATATTCAAATCCAGTTGGGATTCAAACATTTGCATATGTAGTGAAAGAAAATATACAGAGTATAATCTACAGTAAAATCTTGCCATTTTATATTATGATAATTTTTCTTCAACTGTAAGAAGAAAACATGATTTATTTTGGGTTTGATTCTACAAAATAGTGCCATTTTAATGTTTCCTGACTCATGGGCTTATGACATCCTTGCTTTTAGAATGTTCTGTACCTGAAAGGTGCTCTTTTCTATGAATTTCTTTTCATTAATAGGTGCTGCCTAAGATATAGGGTTGAGTGGAGAGATGGATAAATATTTTTTTTGGTGTATTTCTAACATTTTTATGTTTGGTGTGCATTTATTTTTAACTTGAGTGAGCTTTGTTTGCCTTGTTGCAACTGTTTCACATTCTATTTTTTTAATTCAGGTTTCTAATTCTGGCCATCATGGACCGCAGTCACAGAACTTAACCTCCCAATAGAAACAGAAAGCTGGAAACATATAAAATACCTGTTGTCAGACACTGGGACAAGGACAGGACTGTGATCCTTGAAATAAGTGAACTGTATGAGGTGAGTTCAGGGAATGTCCCAGCTTCTTGCCTGGAGGCAGTTCTGGACCATGGATACAAAGAGATGGAGGCCAGAGTCCATGGCTTCTCTGAGGAGGGTTATAATAAGAAATTTTGAGTCAAAATGAGAATTTTTTCACTCAAAGAGGCTATTTCTTTGTGAGATCTAGAAATTCTGTCAATATTTCACCAACCTTACTGATATAAAATGGAACAACTTTTCAATGTTCAAATGTATTTTTATTATAAAAATCCAATGAGAGTTCATTTATTGCAATTCCAAGTTTCAGTTGTTCTTCAGGTGGTATTATATCAGGGCTGCCTCCTCCCCCTACAAACATGCAGACCCATGCTAGAGAGGCAGCTCTGAGGGATGGCAGTGTGTGTGAACATCCCAGTAGCTTAGCTTCCGTTGCAACTTGAGATGGAACTGAATTCTCCCACCCCTGATGTCCAAGACCAAAAGCAGCCATGGAGAGTACCTTCATGGAAGCAACTAGACGAATTGTCTTGTTTTGTTTTGTTTTTTAATTTTTTATTTCAATTCAATTTAATTAACATATAGTGGATTATTAGTGGGTTTTTTTTTCCATNTTTTTTTTTTTTCCATTCAGAGTTAATTCCTAGTACCATGGAATAGTGCATATAAGCTATGAAATGCCTATTTCTTCCCATGGTAAAGATGTAGCCATACTTCTTTATAGACACAGTGCGAAATCACCCACTNGTTTTTTTTTCCATTCAGAGTTAATTCCTAGTACCATGGAATAGTGCATATAAGCTACGAAATGCCTATTTCTTCCCATGGTAAAGATGTAGCCATACTTCTTTATAGACACAGTGCGAAATCACCCACTTTAAAGATTTCAAATTCATCCTAAAGAAGGCAATCTAGTAATTTTTTTTAAAGATTTTATTTATTTATTTGAGAGAAAGAACATGAGTGCTGAGCAGAGAGCCATATCTGGGGCTCGATCCCAGGACCCTGGGATCATGACCTAAGCCAAAGGCAGATGCCTAACCGACTGAGCCACCAAGTGCCCCACAATCTAGCATTTTTTTAAAAGTACTTCATTATATATTACTGATGCTTAACCAGAAAAATAACCCTTATGTTATATGTCAATTATATTTTAATTAAAAAAAAGGAAAATTATAAAAATTATTTTATTCTTGGCAGTGCATCTTTTTTTGTACTTGAGATGTCAATAATCTAAAAAAATCAATCTTTATTGAATGAGTCATGTGTAATTAATACATAGCATATCTTTCCCATTCAAAGTAATGTTTTTTTATATTATCTTATAAGTCAAGTTTATGATCACTAGCATTTGTTAAGGGCTGAATTAGTGTCAAATATTGTTTTAAGCACTTTACAGGAATCAAACTATTTATCTTCACACCAACCCCAATTTGCTGGTAAGGAAACTGAGGCACAGGAAGATTATATGATTTGCTCACAAAGAAGGCCTAAGTCTTATTATCTAGTCCAGAAACACATTTTTTTTTTTTTAATAGAGAGAATCAAGAAACTTAGACTACCTCCTTAATGTTCCTGATACTGGTTACTAATGCAATTTTCCTTTTTGTATTTATCATTAATGTTGACAAGGTCTAAAGAAGACAATGGGTGGTATGAAGTTTGACCAGGGCTATAATTGTATCTTATTATGAACTAACCATATTAAGAAAGAGATCTCTTATACTGTCGATTTAATGACACTGAAAAAAATGTGTGCTGATTTATGTGCAGGATGAATCCAAAATCCTAGAACTTCTGTATGTCAAGGATCACATTCTTGTCTGAATAACAGACAAACAATCCTTATTTACAGCTGTATTTATTTAAATTTGACACTTATTGCAATAATGATCACTGCATCACATGATATTTCCCTCCTCCGTTATATGGGGATTAATTTTTCCTCAAGGGAAAATTGTTTCTGAAATGCTCATATTACCAAGGAAAGGGTTAGAATTGAAATTTTCAGTCTTTTGAAAATATCAAGCAGTGAGCCTTCCAAAAATGGTTTTGAACTCTTAATCTGTAAACCGATTTTGTTGGAAACACGATTTAGAAATAATCATTGCAGATAGCATTTTCAAAGACAGGCAAAATGGGCAAGGTAACTAGGAATTCAAGCAAGTTAAGATAGATGGACTTAGTTTAGTCCCTTTTAATGGTTTTTGTAAAGTATTTTTTTCTTTCTTTTCTATTTCTCAGGGTTTTTTTCTTCCTTCAAAGGAAAAAAAATTTTGAGACCTACTTATTTTTTCTTTAAATTTGCTGGGCATAATTGCTTAGATTTCCTTTATAGCTCCAATTCTTTATTCAAATTGACTCTTAAGGAGAAAATATAGTCCATATTTTCTATATACATTATTAATTCCTTGAGTGCCTCCTTTATTCTTTACTCGTATAAACACCTAGTGGTATTATATTCTCAGTTGCAGTCTGCAGCCTCCTTAGTATTCATCATTATCACCTGGCAACATCACCAAGTTAAATCATCCCTCATTTCTTAGCTCACTTCAGTATTTTGAGAGAATATGAAGTTAGTAAAAAGATAATGCTTTTTTTCCTGAAATCTTATTATATCTGAAGTACCATGAGCCCAAAATTTTCTCAAAAGTTTTTGGGTTTCAAAGTGCATGAGAAATGTCTTCTACTCATGTATTTTATTATTAGCTGTCTCATGGCATCACATTTTTAGATAATCTGAATGACCTCAAAGTAAGAGGGGACATTTTTGACATCACATATACATAAAGAAAAAAAAAGTGATTGCTGAATAATGAAGCACAAATCAATAGCACTTTTCCAAGGGAAGGTATGGTTTTGATCCTCATTGTAGAACTGAAGATACTCTCTTGAATCAGTTGATGGTTTTTCTAATGAAAGTTTTGTTACATAACTTATTAAGGTTCTCACAAAGTACCTGGGAGTGATATTCAGCATAATGCAATAAACTTTCCTTTTTCAATTGTTATATTAGTTTCAAGAGAGAAGCTATGATCAGAACCTAGATTAAGTTTAAAATGGATAAAAATTTGATTCGAATATTATGTTTTTAGAAAATCCAGCTGGCGTGCATGTCCCAAGGAGCAGAGCTCAGAATCTGCGAGTGAACTTTAAAAATAATTAAAATAAATATAGGATAAGTATACATGACATAAATTATAAGGAAACTTGCTAGTAAGGAGGAAATGATCAAAAGGGTTTTATATATATGTAGCAAAAACTCATGAGATTAAAGTTGACCTTTCAAATTTAAACTCCTAATATAGGGGCACCTGGGTGGCTCAACTGGTTGAGCAACAGCCTTCAGCTTGGGTCATGATCTCGGGTTCCTGGGATTGAGCCCTCAGGCTCAAAAGGTTGCCTGTTCAGGGGGGAGTCTGGTTCTCCCTTTCCCTCTGCCCTTCCACCCACCCCCACCCCCTGCTCATGGACGTGCACGCTCTCTCTCTCATATAAGTAAATAAATAAAATCTTAAAAAAAAAAAAAAACCCTTCAAAGTAGTGGCATCAACCACTATAGGCATTGTAATAGCAATTTATGAAATTTAATGTAATGCATTATCTGATCATGATGTTTTCCTCAGGACCCTTATGAAAGAACCAGCTTGTATGATGTTCTAGTGGCATTTTTTGATTCTTGTCCAAGTGGCTGTTAAGTGCTGACCTTCTCACTTTTCCACGTGAGTCCATAGCAAACGGAGACAGAGTGCAATTGTAGTGCTCTGATCATGGGACCCTGGCAGAGAGGCACAGAAACAAGACAATTACAAAATTGTAATTAGTAGATGATTCCAAGCTTCGCATATTTTAAATATTTTAATTTTTAATCAAGATAAGGCAGAGATAGATACGCTACAAAGCCAAAATTAAGAAGTCAGAAAAAATTAAATTTATGTAAGTCAACTCAGAATAACCACTGGTAACATTTTTGAAATATTTATTTCCAGTCTTTAGTCTTCTGCTTTTTTTAAAAGAAATCTAAATCTCAGTAAAATATAGATAGGCTATTTATTACTTATTATTGTTTATTACAATGATCATAATGGCATAGTTTTACTACAGTTGATCCACAGTACTTCATTCCTGCAATAATTAGATAATTAGATAACAGTCCCGTTTTTCGATAAATTCCAACTTTTTTGTGTGATAAGTGAAAGAAATCATCTTACACTTCCGTTTTCCTGTATTGATGAAGATGCATATCCATTTCGTCCAAAAGTAGTATTTTCTTTTTCCCCCAAAACACAATTTTGAATCATCTTCCTGGAAACATTTCTTGCCTACACTGATCTTTAGTACCATTAAGTTTTTGTGTGTGGTTCAAAATATGGAGAAAGGAGCCAATTGCTAGAACTCTGTATAATGTGAAATCTTGTATTCAGGAACAAGACAAGAGGTTCAAGGCCAGAGAAATACTGGTAACCAAAGTGCTAAAGTATTTTATTACTGAGCCCAGATCTGTTATATCACCAGAGCTTAAATACAATTTAGGAAGATCAGAATTGCTCTTCTGTTGTAGAATGAGTCATACAAGGAAGCAAAGTGAGAAAATGATATGAAAGATGAAGGTTTTCATTAGTTTTCAAAACTTAAGATTCTGAAATCGAGATAGAAAGGTATTACAGGTTTGCCTTAACCCCTGTTTTGAAAACACAAATTTGTTCAAATGTGACTCATATATTAAGGAACAATTTGAGTATAATGTGAATTTGATGTTTGTTTATATATGATTTCTACAAGAAGCACTAGGTACTAGAACACTATACTTAGCCAAACCCAATAGCATCAAAACCCATAAAACGCACGCATGTACTCTCTTCCAGTATCTATTTGCTACCTCAGTTTATCATGTATGTTACCCATTCACATCCGGTGTTAGAAATTTCAGATAAACTTCTGCTACCACTTTATAAAAATTCACAAGCTGTAACCCTTCTGATGACCAGTCTTTTTCCAGGTAAAATATCATATTTATTGCAGTATTCATATATTTTTTAACAATTTTACATGTAAAACTTTGCTGTTTTTATTAGTTCTCTGTTGTTTATATCTCCATCTCTATATCTATCTATCTATCTATCTATCTATCTATCTAGTGTTGTGCTCCTAACCCCATTTTTCCTTATACTTCTCAAAGTTTTATTATTGATTTTGCGTAGGACAGAAATCTTTAGTGGGGCGCCTGGGTGGCACAGCGGTTAAAGCGTCTGCCTTCGGCTCAGGGCGTGGTCCCGGTGTTGTGGGATCGAGCCCCACATCAGGCTCCTCCACTATGAGCCTGCTTCTTCCTCTCCCACTCCCCCTTTGTGTTCCCTCTCTCTCTGGCTGTCTCTATCTCTGTCGAATAAATAAATTAAAAAATCTTTAAAAAAAAAAAAAAAGAAATCTTTAGGAATATATATCAGGTTATTTCAGAACTGACTGTATTTTATCCTGAGGGTATTAATTAATGTATGAGAACTTTGCTTATTTCTTAAATTTAAAAAGATATTAAAATAATTTCTAAATAAAATAAAAATTGAGGATGTAGATTACTATATGAAAACTTGGCTTACTTTAGATTTAGAAAGAGTAAAGTAAAATTTAGATGAATTTTTATTTCTTGAGTGCTTAGGAAAGAATGTGAAATATGAATATAAAGTAACTTGTTATAAAAAGACACCAATATCTAGAATAATCATGTCTATTTTACTACCATGAACCTTTACCATACAACCTAAGTCCTGTAGAATTTATTTAATATGGATTTTTACTTCAAATTTAAGAAGAAAAAATAACTTAGTCTGTATAAACAGGAACAAATGCCATGCCATTTTATTCTGCTGGTAAAACAGTCGTTGAGTCACAAAAAAGTTGAAGAAAACAGAATAGAAAATAAATTGAGCCCTAAAACTTCCAGCAACTCCTCAAATTAGTTGATTTGAACTTAGCTTTCACTGTTATCTCTAAAATATCTTTGGCAAAGTTTTCAAAATGGCATTATTTTCATTTTAAGCCAGGATACCAATTAATGTTGATCGAGTTAAAATAGACTAAGTTCTAAGGCATAATTTAGCAATTTATCAACATTTTCTTTATGCAAAGACTTTGGATTTAATAGACAAATTTTATTAGAAAGCTCAGATGTCTTAATTTCTATTCGTTTTCATTTGTGGTTTTCCTACTTTCAAACATACCCTTTGCTCCACCTAGCTTGCTGATGTTAAGGTGCTTAAAAATATATCATTGATAATATTGTCAGCCTTACCTATTAAATTTTAAAAGATATTGTTGGTACTCTTCATCTAAAACCAGCAGGAAAACGCTGATAGTCAAATAAAGCTAGATTTAATGATTCATTTCAATGAGGGAGAAAACAACAAAGTGGCAATTTATAGCATGTGGTATTAAAGGTGTTAGGGGGAGCTTGCTATAGATTTGAGCTATATTTTTCTAATATAATATCTCAGAGGAATATTGTACACAGCTTTCTTTTGTTTAGGATCTTCTCGATATAATTGTGGATGTGATATCTTTCTTTTCTTTATTTTCAACAATTCTGGTTTTTTCAATGTGTCTTCTGTAAGCCCATATAGCTGAATTCTAACATAACCAGTGTCTTTCTGCTTCTCTCACTCTCTCTGTCTATATATAGATATATAGATATGAATGATATAGGTATATGGATATATAAATATAGATAAATATATGTATAATTTATTTCTATATGTAACTCATATATATGTAGAAAGACATATATATACGTACACATGTATCTTTCCCTCAGTAAATTAGCTTACTCTTGTAGCATTTAGTATGGTGATCAAAGGTATATTTGGATTTTTTTCTGCCACTTTGTGTTTTTAATTACCTTGATAATATTAGCTATCAATTGCTGTGTAACAAATTATTTCAAAATTTAACAGCTTGAAACAACATGTATTTATTATTTTATAGTCTGTGGGTCATAAATCCAGACACAGCTTAGCTAAATAAGTCCTTTGCTTCAGTATTCCTCACAAGACTGAGTCAGGGTGGTGACTGGAGCTGTGGCCTCATCTGAAGAACTGACTGGGGAAGGATTCACTTCCACATCCACTCACGTGGTTTTTGGTACGGTTAAGTTTCCCAATCACTCTTGGACTGGAGTCCCCACTACCTCACTGGCTGTTGGTCAGAGCCTCCCACCCAGTTCCTTGCCATGTGGACCTCTCAGTAGAGCAACTCACAGTATAACAGCTTGTTTCATCAGCGTCAATATCAAAGAAGAGCCAAAGAGAGAGAAAAAGGGAGAGAGCAAATGTGCAAGCAAGATGGATGTCACAATCTTTTATTACTTAATCTTGGAGGTAACATCTCATCACTTGTCCTGTTAGAAGCAAAACACGAGGTGTCTACATTTGTCAAGTAAGTAGCAATATTTTTAACTGAGTTGACTCGGATTGATAGTATTTAAAATTTTATGAGTGCATGTAAATAAGAGACTTGTGAGCAACTATCATTTAAGGCATTCTTTTAAAACTTTGATTTTTTTTTTAAGATTTTATTTATTTATTTGACAGAGATAGAGACAGCCAGCGAGAAAGCGAACACAAGCAGGGGGAGTGGGAGAGGAAGAAGCAGGCTCATAGTGGAAGAGCCTGATGTGGGGCTCGATCCCATAACGCTGGGATCACGCCCTGAGCCGAAGGTAGACGCTTAACCGCTGTGCCACCCAGGCGCCCCAAAACTTTGATTTTTTATTGCAACTTAAATATTTATTTAGAATAAAAAAGAAACTTAGATACTGATTACTGATTCAAATGTTAAGATTTTATTTTACTTAAAATAGTGCTTGTTATTCCTGGAGATTATTTTAAAGAATCAGGTCCACTCTTCACCTTGACCTTAGCAACTCAAACTTTCCTAATCATAGCAGCTGACATTGATACCTTGTGATACAGAGGTCTTAAAATGTTTTAGACCATTTACTACAACTTAGGGGAAAAAATGAATTAAAATAAGCAGAGCAAAATCAAAGCTGACTGTAAAAAATAAGCTCACATTGTCTGCCTCATAGTTCACCAAGAAGATATGCCTCAAAGAGTGGGCACTGCTGAAATGATTTCTTTTGTTGCAAGAAATATCAGGTGCAAAATATCTGTGGCAAGAATGATCATCTTTTTCATTTCTCCTGGATAAAGAACTATTTTCTATTCACACTTATTTATTGTAAGTCTTTCCAATTCCTAATAAATGAAATCATTGCTAAACACATGTACATTATTTTTAACTGATAAGCAATATAAAATGAGCTCATTTTCATTTTATCTGGGCTTCCTTTAATTGAGTGTCTTTAAAATGAATGAAACAAAAAACTGTTCATGTAATTATGAAAAATAATTTTACTTTGTATGTTACTTTCAGTTTATAAAGCCTTTTTTTTACTTTTCAAAAATACAGTCTGACATTATCTTAATTGATTCTTTCAACAGTCTTTTGAGGTAGATGAGGCAGCTATTATTTTTAACCCTAGGTCTTCCTGTGAAATTAAGTTAAAATGGACTCCTACTTTTTGAAGAAAAATAGTTCAAATACCACTGTGTAAGTTTTCTTTCTTTAATTTGAGGAGATTCATTTTAAACTAGTAACCTTTACAGTTCAATCATCCTCAAACGTAGTAGAAGGAAAGGAAATAAATATCAGAGTGGAAATAGAGAATAAAATGATGATAGAAAAGATTAATGAAACTGTCAGTTCTCTGAAAAGACAAACAAAATTGACAAACTTTTTTCTACATTCAGGAAGAAGAGAGAGAGCTCATATAAATAAAATCAGAAATAAAAGAGAAATCACTACCGATGCCAAAGAAATACAAAGATCATAATAAACTGCTATGAACAATTATACATCAACAGATTGGACAAACTAGAAAAAAATGGATACATTTCCAGCAACACACAATCTTCCAAGACTAAATAATGAAGAAATAGAAAATCTCAATCAACTGATTATTAGTAGAGATTGGTTCAGTGGTCAAAAGATTCCCAATAAGCAAAGAGAGTTTCACCAGTGAATTCTACCAAACACTCAAAGAAGATTTAGTACCTGTCCAAAATTCTTCCAAAAAATTCTGTGGTGATGAATGTTAACTAGACTTAACAGAATGATCATTTTACAGTTTATATAAATATTGAATCATTATGTTGTACACCTGAAACTAATATAATGCTATATGCCAATTATACCTGAAGAAAATAAACAAATAAAAAAAGATAGCCTTTTTCCAATTTGTACAAGATAACTTCCAGTTGCTAAGCTGTTATTTTATGGCATTTGTCTTCCTAGAGTAGATCCTTTTTCTGAATTTGCACAGGAATGCCATATGCATGAAGAACAGACATATCTAATTATCAAGAATTGGACTCCATTTGTCTTACTTACATTCTATGGTGATAAAGCTATCTAAAATGACTCAGAGCCAAGACAATAGATGTATTTCGCACTAACTCAAAAGCTAGCCCAGATGAAAATATATGGACCCAAATATACAACTTCTTTTAGTTAAAATACTGGCTTACATATTTGCAAGGAGATGTATGGAACATAATCAATTTGGAACTGAAACACTTATTTTTTAATGAAATTTTCTGTAGAATTAGTAGAATAAGATTTGATTCAGTAGAACAAAATCATAAAAAGCAGATCATTATGTAGCCTCATAAAAGCAGATCATTATGTAGCCTCAATTGATTAGTATTGATATTTTTAACTCAAAGTTGAGCAAAAAGTTAAGTGTATTGTGTTCTAAGCCTTAAGTTTTCACTTAGTTGAAGCAGCCCTCTCCTTACATCCTATGGATCTTATGTTGACAAAAGAAATGGAGATTTAATCATTTGTCAAAGTATGTCAAGCCCAGTGCATGATCAGTTAAACATAAACTCATTATTTATGAATTGTAGGACTTACATGTTTCCCTATACTCTTTAAATACCTCTTTAACTTACTTTCCTGGTCGTTCCTATAAACAGATCCAACACAGAATAGTCATGTTTACTTAACAACTCTGCTCATCTTCTTTTATTACTTCTTTTCGAAATGTAAACAGCATTGACCCAGTCACCAGCATTGTCTATCCTCTCTGCCTCCCACACTTGTTTGCTTGTTATTCCTTTCACTTCTACCTTCTACTTGCACCCCTAATCTTTCCCCAACTAGCCAGTGAATTTTCATGAGAACTGTTGGAATGCTTTCTGCTTCTAGGGCTAAGGTAATAATAGTTCAGTGAGCAAAAGCCAAACAATACATAAGTGGTGTGTGTGTGTGTGTGTGTGTGTGTGTGTGTGTGTGTGCCGGTATGCATTTGTATGAGCAAAGGTAAGGATATGCGAAGATATATGCCAATCTGTTAGCATTGGATGAACTTGGATTGGAATGGGGAGAAACAGTAAGATTTTACCTCATAAATCATTTAAATATTTCCATATTAAAAGAGAAAAACACTTCTGAAGATGCCCTATTATCTTGCTTTTCTGTGACACATTTCTATCCTGTATCAAAATCACACTATGATGCCAATTTCTTAAGCATTGTCTGTATGGCAAGGTTAGCAGATAATTGCCAGTTGAAAGTCAGGCAAACTCAATTTGCAGTAGAGCTTTTTATCTGGGCAAAAATGCTTCTTGATAAACCATGAAGGCTGAACGGTAATTTAGATGAATAAGTGAATAACCCACAATGATTACGTAATGGATATATAAAATTGATTATCTGATAATGGGTGTATACATACGTATGTGCAAATATTTGTATATGCATAGAAGCATATATAATATCTACACATTTATGATAATCATGTCAATTGTTCTTTTTAATAAATTAAATAAAATGGCACCTGTAAATTCTGTGTATACCTCTACTTTCAAAAAATTGTACACAATGTTTCAGTTTGACCTAAAAATTTCCAAAGAAACGGTCATTCTGTAATTACCAAACATCATTTGACACTATTACCTCATAGGTAATATTAATGGAAGAACTGGGGTTTGTATATATTGCAGAGAAGGGGGGACATGAATTCCTCTATTAAGGATCTCTGGAATATACATGGAGTTGAATCTATTTATGTGACATATTTTTAGTAGACATACATTTAATTTGTTCAAAATAAAATTGTATTTCTTAGCCTAACTTGAAATGTTTAAGGTAAAGTAATAAAATGTGTATCTGTGAATTTGTGCATGAACACACATTTAGGGGTGTCGTTATAAAACGATGCGTCTCAAATCACCCCCCTTTTTATTTTGTTCTACCCTGAAGAACATTTAGCAATGATTGATCAGTCTCACAGACTTCAGTGAATCTTCTGTGGCCGCAAATAACACTTCCAACCAACTAGAACACAATTTTCTAAGAAATCAGTTTAAGGAAGATTATAACAGATTATCAAACTGTTGACTTTTGCAAACTTAAGAGAGTTCTCCAGTTTATTAAAAAAGAAAAAAATCAATATCAATATGAAATATTGGAGTGTGTCAAATGTCTTTTCATTCCTAACTGCAGAAAATGTTTAGGTATTCAGAAAATAATCAGATTTGATGTCCATTTTCCAGCTGTGTCAGTGTAGAAGAATTGAGGTCGTGAGAACTGACCAAATGGGACTCGAGAACAACAGATCAAAATTTTGCTTATTGATTCCAGTTTTCCCTTTGTGACTCAAATTTAGCTCTGAAAACAATCGCGGAGTTCTTTTAGCATAATCTTATTTGCAAATGAGCAAACTTAGCCTCAGCAAGCTTCATTGCCAAAATGACAGTTAGGTCATGGCACTCACAGGATAGAACCCAAGCTTCCAGATCAATTCGGTGCTCTCCATTTTACCTTTGTCTTCTGCTCCTCACTTTGCTGAGTTGAAAGTAACATTTCAATTCACTGTAAACAAGTGAATGGGCAGAGGACAATGGTATGAATGGGATGGACAGGAACATTCTCGATGTCCTGCCTAATAAAAACATAGAGAGTGGCTGAAGCCCTATCCCTGGAAACTCAGTAACTGACAGAGATAGGGACGGACCTGGTGAGATTCGCCTGCAGTTCTTTCCTCCTGCCAAGCATCAGCAACATAAATTGACTATAGGCGCTCATCAGGGGATTGCTCTCCTTTGCAGAGAAAGCTGTTGAGACCAACTAACCTCAGTTGACTAGAACATATTCTAAGACATAGGCTGACTGTTGGTAAAATCCTCTGGATTTTTTGGGTAAGAAGTTATCAAATAAATGTTAAATATTCCAAAGCACACTTAATTTTAGAAAGTGTTGTTTTGCAACACCATTTTCAGTTTCCCCAAAAGAATACATATAGATGATAGATGATAGATAGATAGATAGATAGATGATAGATAGATAGATAGATAGATAGATAATAGACAGATAGATATATAGATATAGATTTTAAAAATCAAGGACCTAGCAAAGATTGTTAGCTGTCCACTTAAAATTGTGCTCCTTAATGGATAGTTATTTCTGAGAAATGGTTGCCTTCCAAGAATTTCACATAAATCTGGAAGGTGAGTTTTCTCTTCCAGGGGTTGATTTTAAGGAAAGAATTAATTTCTGGGGCCCAACAGATAGATTACAGAACTAGCCTTCTTAGGTGACTTGAGAGTGTGATCACAGTGATATTAAATTAGAGACAACCAAATTAGTTATTGAAAGGAAACTGAACAGCCATCTTATAGTAGTATATTCATATGTTAAAATGTTATTTAATAGAAAATGAATGAGATACCACTTCAACAGGATTAATGTCACAAATACAAAATTGAGCAAGAGGAATGTCACTTAACTCAAAAAAATAGCTGTTTTTAGGTGCAAAATCAAATGTGCAAAACTTTAGGTATTTAAATATGATAGACAAGTTAAATTCAAGTGAATGTCAAACATACCTCTATGATAGTGGCAATATCTGGGAGTAGGGAGGTCAATGTCAATGTCAGGAGGGATGAATTCACCAATTGTTTCAGATAGTCATCTACATCTGAACCTGTGTGATGAGCATGTTTATGCCCTCTTATTGTTAATAGTTAAATGAATAATTTAATTATTTGATATGTATGAAATGTTCAATGAGGAGCAATAAAACAGATTGGAAAATACATAGAAGGTGTTATTCTTTAGGAAAAAGTTAAAACAATCACTAATGAATAAAGTATTAAAATGCAGTTGTACTAAAGTCTTTTTCTTTTCACTAAAGAAAAAAAAAGGCAATTGGCTACATATTAGGAATGGCATTTCAGATTAACTTGCCTATTAGTAAGATAACCATGGGGGGAAGATACAAAACTACATATCTTTTTTACTCCCTTTGTATCACAAAATTCCAGATGCAGTACACAGCTAAATGTGAAAATTAAAATCAAAAAGCTACTAGAAAAAAACGCAAGAATTAATTTTATAATTTTGAGAGTCCCAGACCTAGGACTAGAATGAGCTGAATGAACAAGACAAGTGTCTCACTCAGCTTTTGTGCACAATTAAAGGAAATACCAAGAAACTTGTGATAAAGATAATATTTTAAGCATAGTATTTTAATATATTACTTTAAATGATTTAAAAATCAAAACAAATGTGAAAATCCATAATGAATGAAATGTCAAAGTATTAATAACGACAAGATTATTATTATTGGCTTTTGAATGATATGTTTGCTCCAAATCCAGAAGCCATGACAGAGACAATGAAAATGATGGCATGACAAATAAATGGTGAATGGAGATGATAAAGAACAATACATGCAAATCTCCATTAAAAAATTCAAAAGAGAAAATTTCCTATAAATTAATTATAACACATCTTACAAATGACCAATTCAATATAATTCAATATAATCTGAAAATTTCAACAAAAAAGGAATCATAAATGTCCAATTAGTATATAAAAATTTTTAGCTTTACACATAATTCTGCATCAGGTCAATAAGATACAGTTTATTATATAATTAAATATATTTTAAATTCTACAAAATAAAAACCAAAGATTAAAGATATTTATATGTATATAATACGTCCTGATATCTTAAAATGTGAACATCACCTACAAACCATCAGGTAAAACTTGAACGAATAGACAAAGGGCATGAATATAAAATTTGAGTGTACAAGAATGCAAATTGTTACAATAATGAAAAACAATTCTCATACTCTACATTAAAACAGGACAAGAATTAATGACACCCACTTTTGGTAGACCTTGATTTAAGGAAGTTTTTTGATACTTCTGTTCAGTGTATAGCGTGTATAGTAATATTAACTCGAACTTTCTCCAAACAAATAATTGGCTAAAAAGCACAAGGTAAAAGGAAATTCATTGCAGTGCAAACTATACTGTGAACACGGTGGAATAACTAAAGGAGCCTTTGCCAAATAAGAATGATTAACTCACACATTTGGACATTATGTTATATTCATATTTATTAATCTGGAAAGGCGTTTGCAATATAATGTTATCTGAAAAGTCAAGTTACAAAATAGTGTACACATTATGATCTATATTTACTTAAACATTATGTGAATATTTGTGTGTGTTCATTTGTTCCTACAAAATCTGGGGAGACTATTTACCAAAATATTATTACCAACCATCTCTGTAGATTAAGGGTGATTTTCACTTTCTTATTCATGTCTTTACATAGTGCTTGTAAGATCAGTTTTCTAATTCAATAAATTAATTAAACCAACTAAAATGTAATTTAGGAATATAAGAGGGACACTTTTATTAAAATACTTTTTAAAAAGTAAAGCTGTCCATGAGAAGTAATTACTCTGACCAAAGTTTAGTGACACTTTATACGCACTTCCAGAAGGAACAGCAGAAGAGTATTCTTTCAGGTTGAGCTGGGACAATCTAGCGCATTTCTTCCCTGGAGTGAGAAGCTCTCCATTGATTGGGGTAGGTTGAATTACAATGTAATATATTGTCAAGAAGAAGTTGTGTCAGCTTATATAGTCAGAATAAGTACAAGTATGACACATTTTAAAAAAATGATAACATAAACGTCTCTTAACATCCCAAGTGAATGGGCATACCATTGAAATCCAGTGTCCAGATATTAATGCCAAACAAAGAAGTGTATTTGCTTTCATAGGAAAAGTCTGGAAAACTAAGTGTAATGGGAGTGTTGAAATGCATCAGATATGCTTCACAAAGCAGCTTTCATAATATTACCCTAAAACTCTTATTTTGAAGAATAAAGAAAGGCAGGTTGGGAAGACGGCCGAGCCAATTTGTATTACTGTGTTTTCAAATTATTATTGTTGCTGTTGTCATTATTGTTGGCTTATTGTCTATATTTAAAATATGTGGTGCATTCACATGATGAAAGCTCAGAATAGCAAAAAGATAAACAATCACCTTTCTGTTACGTCCCGAAGATTTTGGTTTCTGTCTGCAAAGTCACAGCCCTTACATTCACTCATATTATCACTGAGGGATGGGGGTGAGGGTGACTACTTTCACAATTTATTGCATAAATTTTATTTGATGTTTATATATTCAAGGTTAATAATCTTATCTGGAACACTTTCATTATTTTCTTAAGACATTCTGAGAATAGAGAAGATATCTTTTAACTGAATCATTATCATTTTCTAAAACTGATTTAAAGGATGAAGACATGGATTAGGTCGAAAAAGAGAGTTTATTATTACTATTATTGCTATTTTTAGAAATAATGCTTTCACTTAGTGAGTCCTTTGGCATCAGGAGTCATACCAAGTGTTTATATGCATTCAATCTTATTCAAGACCTTGCTGTATAGCTTTATTATCTTATCCTTATAAATAGGCAAATTTGAATCAAAAGAGTTGGAGAACTAGTCACATGATATCATTAAGTGACAGGTGCAACTAATCTCTTACTAACTACTCTCTGATACCAAATTAACAGTAATCAAGTCCATACTTTTTTAATTTTTTCCCTCAAGTCCATACTCCAAATTAACTATCTGCTATGACTGAATGTTTGTGTTCACTTGCCCCCAATATTCATATATTGAATCCCCTAGATGATAATATTAGAAGATGGGGCCTTTTGGGAGGTGATTATGTCATCAGGGAGAAGCCCTAATGAATGGGATTAGTGCCCTTCTAAAATAGGCTCCAAAGCAGTATCTAGCCCCTTCCACCATCCGAGGTTATAGTTCATAGAGTGATGTGTCTATGAATCAAACAGCTTGTTCTCACCAAATACCAAATATGCCTGCGCCTTGATCTTGGACTTTCCAGCTTTCAAAGCTGTGAGAAGGAAGTTTCTATTGTTTACAAGTTACCCAGTTTATGGTGTTTTGTTAAAACAGCTCAAATGGACCAAGACACTGCTTGGACCAAGACACTGTCTTTCTAAAATAACAGACTATAAACAAAAAAATCAGTCAACATTTGAAAATGAAATAGAAATAGCTATATTCAAGGAATTGTTAATTCACTTTTTTTCATTGTGGTAAGAGCACTTACTATGAGATCTACTCTCTTAACAAATTTTTAATTGTACAATACAGCATTGCTTTTATAAGCACAATGTTAACTTTAATGTAATTGGAAAACTTAGTTATCATTTTATGTAGTTGGCCACATAAACTTCTTAATTGTGCCATTTCAAGTTATAAATTTTGATAGTTATGAACAAAGATTCTTTCCTGAGGAGAAAATATCACTTCTGTCTGCCATGGATGGCCTTATAATTAGTACACTGTCATTATAGCCTCCTTTGTCATACTATTTCTAATCATACTGATCATACTGTATGCACATTTTGTCCTAAGTGTTGAGGTATTTTATAACTAATTTAAGCCCATCATGTTTTATGACTACAAAAAAACCACGAAAGAGTCAGAGGTGCCAATAAGATCAAGCATACAGGTACAATGAAATGAAAATATAAGTAGAGATAATTTAAAACCTCAGAGGAGTAAAAAAAAATCAAACATGTTGACTGTGCTTATGCGAAAAATCACCCCCTACCACCAGCTCAGGCTAATGCTGATCTGATTTAGTATTGCCTGTTCAATGGGGCATCTGGGGGGGCTCACTTGTTTGAGCATCTGACTTGATTTCAGCTCAGGTCATGATCTCAGAGTTATGAGACTAAGCCTCAAGTCAGGCTCCACCCTGGGCATGGAGCCTGCTTAAGATTCTCTCTTTCTCCCTCTCCCTCTGCCCCTGCCCCCTTTCTAAAAAAAGAAAGGAAAGGAAAGGAAAGGAAAGGAAAGGAAAGGAAAGGAAAGGAAAGGAAAGGAAAGGAAAAGAAAAAGAAAAAATATATATTGCCTGTTCAAGAATTTCCTATAAAGCGACCAACATAGGTATGTACTCTATCTGTCATAGGTGGCTTCTTTCACTCTGCGTAATATTTCAGAAATTTATCCATGATCTATGCTCCATCATTTTTTTTGCTGAGGAGCACCTCACTCTAGCTATATCTGTGGATATCCATTCACCTGTTGGTGGGTATTAGAATCTCAGGTTTGGACTATTTCTTTACTTCTATTGTCAACTATCAACAATTTTTTATTTAACATTTGAATGACATTATTATTGTATGTCTGACCTTAAAACATCTCTAAAAAATGTGGTTGTGCTATTTTATACTTCAAAAGAAATATATGACAATTCAATTGTGCCTGTTGGCACATCAAAACATCTGATAGTGTCTTTTTAGTATAATTTAAATTTAATTTTAATGAGATAGTGGTACCTCACTGAGATTTTAAAACAATGTTTTAATGAAATATTTAAAAATTTTTTAAATATATTTTTTTTAATTTATTTGGCAGAGAGAAAGGAAGAGAGAGAGAGAGTGAGCACGATCAAGGGAAGCGGCAGGCAAAGGGAGAAGCAGGCTCTCTACTGAGCAGGGAGCCCAACATGGGGCTTGATCCCAGGACCCTGGGATCATGAACTGGGCTGAAGGCAGAGGTCTAACTGACAGAGCCACTCAGGTGTCCCAGTATTTAAAATGTTTTAAATTAATGTCAAAAATCCATGATGAAAAAATATAAAATCGTATTTAATGACAAGATCAGTCAGTGTTGGGTAGAGCTATTCTGAAGTCTTAGGAGAAAGGAAAAATTAGTAATACTGACACTATTTAAAATTTTGATATTATTTCCTTACTGGGATTTTAATTTTCATTTCCCTGATGATTAATCAGAAGGTCTTGAAATTATCAATAGACAGTGAATTTGATCGAATGCCATTTGTGCATCAATGTAAATGATTATATGATTTTCTTTACCAACATAATGACTTGTCACAGTAAATTTCCTAGGGGAAAATTATCCTTTAATCTTTAATATAATGACATTTGTTCATGATGTAAATTCTGAGAATTGCTAGATTTGGTGGGGTAATTTGTTTTTGATTTTTGCATGTATGTGAATGAAAGAAATTTTACTTTCACAAGTGTTTACTGTTACTGTGTTTACATGGTTTATGCTTTTTTTTTTCTTTTTTCTTTTCAGTTTTCTGGAAGATGTTGCAAAAGGTTTTGAGTATCTATAACCTGAATGTGTAATAAACTTGCTAATTATATTCATCCTGATCTAGCCTTTTTATTTTTTTATATCTGATTTTCATGTTTTAACACTACTCGTTTTTTGGATATTTTCTGTTTAGATTTCCTGTAACTTCTTGAATTTTATTTTAATAAAGTTTTAGGGAAAATTTAGTTTATTTAGTCTGCATTGTAATTATATTTTGATGAAATATTTGTTGTATTCCACCATAATTTCTTTTCATCTCTATCTTATCCGTAAATATATTTCTCTTTTAATTACTTACATGGTTTATTTGAGACTTCTCCCCTTTTTCTTTAACAGCATCGTCAGAAACTTACCTAATTAATTGAACTGTTTAAAGAAACAAATTTTGGCTTTTGTGATCCTATGTTATATATTTATTTTCTCCTTCATTATTGCCATTCTTTTTCTTTGTTATGTCATTCCTTCTACTTTCTTGGATATATTTTACCTATTTAAGTTGGATTCTAATCTGATTAATGCATTTAATTTTCTCAATATCTAAATACCACTTTAACTGCCTCCCACAAATTTCAACATATGATATATTCCCTTTATCCCGTTCTAATTATTTCCTAACTCTAAGGACTATTTCTCATGGACTAGCTGATTATTTAGAAATGGGTTATGGTGCTTTCAAAGTTATATGTCTTAAATATTCTAATTTAGTTGAATTTAAATAAGACACTTATAAACAAGAGGTTAAGTAAGGTTCTTAGGCTGAGGATAACTCTGAAATTGGTTGAGATTGGCTTCACAGCATTGTACATGAAACAGTTTTATATATGCTTTTCCTTTGGGCTTGTAAAAAATGCATTTTGTCACATATTGCATGGTGCACTGGGTGTTATACGCAACTAATGAATCATCGAACTTTACATCGGAAACCGGGCATGTACTGTATGGTGACTAACACAATATAATAAAAAAACATTAAAATTAAAAAAATGCATTTTGTAAGCCATGGATTGTAACTCCCTGCATATGACTTTTATTTTATTTTTTTTTAAGACTTTATTTATTTATTTGACAGAGATGGAGACAGCCAGCGAGAGAGGGAACACAAGCAAGGGGAGTGGGAGAGGAAGAAGCAGGCTCATAGCAGAGGAGCCTGATGTGGGGCTTGATTCCATAACACCGGGATCATGCCCTGAGCCGAAGGCAGACGCTTAACCTCTGCGCCACCCAGGCGCCCCCATATGACTTTTAGATAAACTTTGTTAGCACGATCAAATNGAAGGTAGACGCTTAACCTCTGCGCCACCCAGGCGCCCCCATATGACTTTTAGATAAACTTTGTTAGCACGATCAAATAGCCCAACATACTATTTAACTAGTTGGCTTATAAATTACTAAGAGAAGAAACAAGGTCACTTTCTATGTGCATTTTCTTATAACTTTGTCAATTCTTATTTCTATTACTTTGAAACTATTTATGAAGAGAATACAAATTTAGAATTATGACATATTTCCTAGTGTACTGAATTTTCTGGCCTCATGTAATTTCTCTTTTATCTCTAATAATGCCTTTTGGCCTATAGAGAAAAAGTCTGTTTTCCAGATGGCTTCATCTAGTTTGGTATTCACCTGGAATATGATTTTCCAATGTTTTCATTCAGGCTTTCTTTGTCCTTATAGTATAGATATGTATGTTTTAAATAATTATAACAGATATGGATATGTTACATTAATTAGCAAGTTAAGTCCATTTACATTTATTGAAATTACACATAATTGTAGCTTTATTTCTATCATCTTATGCTGTGCATTTTATTCATCCTTCTTTTTCAAAGGATCTTGAATTCCTCCTATCTGCTTTTCTTTTTTCTTAAATTGAGGTTTTAAAAAATTTATCTAATTTTTTTTAACTTGTATAATTTAAAGTAGGATGTAGTTGCTAGTTTCGGTCAATGTCCTTACAAAGTTAATTGGCGTATTTAGCCGCATTCTAATTGTAATCACTATCTTTACCTTATTCCCAAACATCATAATGACTTTGCTTTTTTGTTGCAATTATGTCTCTCCCATATAACAAATTAATGTTTTTAGCAATTTATATTCACTTCATTTGTTCTCATTGAATTAAAAGTTGCTATTAATGTTTTAAACAGTTGAAATTTGTTTAGAATTACCAACATGATTACTAACATTTTTGTTAACCATTTCTAATTGGATTACTAAAGCTCATATTGTCCTTTTTCTTGAAGGTTATTTACTTTATAGAAGGTGTATTAGTAGAAAACACTGCATTTTAGTTTGTAAATATTCTGAAATGACAGTTTTACTAGGTATATTACTCTAGGTCGACAACTATTTTCTCTTAACACTTTTTACTTATTATTCAGTTTTTGGTTCCTCCTCTTGCTATTGAGAAGGCATTTACAAGTGAAATTTTTATTTTGTGCTATATTTTCCTTTGCTGGCACTCATTTAAGGTAGCTTTTTGGGCTTTGTTATTTATTTGTAGAAATAGGGTGAGTTCTGAAATAAGTGCCAACTAGAGAGGCTTTGTTCTTACAGAGTCTTAGTGGCTAGGATGCTGCCAGATTTTGACAGTTTAAGTTAATTTTGTAGCTTAATATTTTATAAACCAAGAAGGTAGAAAACATTTGAAATAAATTTGTGGGGGTGCCTGGGTGGTTCAGTCAGTGAAGCATCTGCCTTTGGCTCAGGTCATGATCTTGGAGTCCCAGGATGGAGCTCTACATCAGGCTCCCTGCACAGTGAGGAGTCTGCTTCTCCTTCTGCCCTTCACCTTGCTCATGCTCTCTCTCTCTCTCAAATAACTAAAATAAAATCCTTAAAAAATGAAATAAATCTGTGTAACTATAAGCCTAGTGTTATGATTCCTAAGGAACCATAGTCTGAAACAGGTAAGCTCCCCTCTGTTGAAAACAGTTATTTTTGAGAACACTTTTTAGTGAGAATATTTTCTCCTTGTGGGTCCTGGATTGAAGTGAAGACTGCATTTCAGACACCTTATTTTAGTTTCTCCTATGTCTTCTGCTTTACCATTTAATCAGGACTTTTACTTATGTGGATCCAAAAATGCCACAGGAAAATTGTATTTTCTGTATGTTCACCACTCTAGTGTGTAACTTCCTTTTTTTGTTTGTTGTTTTTTTTTTTATGATTTGCATATTTTTTTCTTGTTGCTTTTGTTTTTGACCTGGGGAATTTGTTTACCTCCTTTGGTACTCTGTTATGCATTTAAATATATGTTTTTGGTGATTCACCCAGCATTTCTAAATATTCTGTATGTGGAGGTTTTCCTGGATTAATCTGCCCACTATAATACCAGCTACTGAAGTGCAAAATCTGTTTTTCCCCCACTTAATAGCATGTTAATTATCTTTTCTATTTTGATGCATAAGAACTATGCTTCATTTTCATTTCTTCTGAGTAGAAGCACCCAATGGGCACATTGAGAGTTTTAATCAGTCATTTCTCCTGTGATGGGCATCTTAGTTATGAGACTGTAATGAAGCCCTAATAATATGTGCCCTCTTGTGTAAAAGTGGAAATGTTTCTCTATAATAGAGACAAGAATTTTGGAATTATAGGGTATGCTCATTTTCTATTTTAGTGAACTTTCATATTGCCCCTCAAAGTGGTTTTGTCTCCTTACATTGAAGTGTCATTTTCCCTGAGGCCACATCAATAGTCTCAAAGTTAAAGATTATGGCTTAGCAAATGGATGAAATACTGTGCCACATTTTTCTTTTAAATTTCCCTGATTGCCATTAGTTAGTATGCTTGCACATATCAGCTGCCCATTTAAATTGCCATTCCTTTTGAATTACCTATTTTCATTATTCATCCATTGTGATTTTTGTGTTTTTCATAATAATTTGACCAAGTTTCTACTTTTCTCATATTATTGTTCTGTTTTTAATGTTCTGCACTATTTTTTTCTCAGTCATGCACTTAATCTGCTTCCATTCATTATGTCTATTTAAGGACATACAATGAAGAGCAAAGATTATTCTGTCCTGGGTTCACAACAATTGTAGATTTTTTGCCCAATCATTTTGCTCTGTTGAACTGAAGTGGCCCTTACTCGTTCAGAACAAAGACAAAACAAAATGAAAAACTGAAGAGAATTTAATGGATTATGATGAGCATTTCTCCTCTCGTAATTTCTGAAAGGCTGTCAGTGCTACTTGCATGTCTTTAAGTCTTTCTGATGATGTTCATATAACTAGGTAGGCTGCTCTGAGACAAAGGGGGGGTGGGCATTCTTATTTGTTTGGCTTTTGTTCTTGTTCACTGTCCTTTTGTGACAGCTTCCCACTCTTTTTTCACTGCACTGCCAGGATTCTGGAGAAAGTTCACCCCATAAAATGACATGTTAACCTTATAACTACGATGTTTGTTCACTCTTGACATTCCACCAAAAGTATTCTTCTGTTTTCTTTCCATTAGAAACATACTGAATAGTCAAAGCTTCCCTGGAACTTTAAATCTTTTCAACGAATGAAAAAAAAAGGCCAACAAAATTACAGAACTGTTATTTCAGTTAATATCTGAACCTGCAATCCTAAAGGGCATGCTGAAAGACTTGTCATAGAAATGTATTTGCTCTTTATATAATATTACCCCTCACCCTGGAAAAAAAAAAAAAAGAGCCCATAACAGGTCTTTTAAGCTCCCTTCAGACAGAACTGTAAATAAAAAACAATGAACTCATTTTAATTGCTTTTACTACAATTCTATTTCCAAGTAAGGTCACATGCTGAGGTACTGGGATTTGGACTTCAATATACGAATTTGGGGTTTCACAATTCAACCCATAACAACTTAAAACAACTTAAAAATGATAGCACTATGAGTTTGGTTTACTTTTTTATTCCTGAACTCGATGTCAATGAACTTACATTTTACTTTATTCTTCAAAATAAAGTTTGAAATATTTACTCTTTTTTTTCTCCTTGTCTTTCAGTTTGGATAATTTCTATTAACCTATCTTCAAGATCACTGGTCTTTCTCAGCTCTACCCCTTCTATTGTTAACATGTTAAAGGACTTACTCAGCTTTCATATCTCTTCTCTCTCTCTCTCTTTTTTTGGTAGAATTTCCATTTGACTCTCTGCTGAAATTCCCTAACCGTTTTCCATGTAATCAACTAGATGATTGATCATATTAACAGTTTCCTTACTATGCCTATGTGATCATTCCAACATCTAGGTATTCTCAGAGTCTGTTTCTGTTGATTGCTTTATTACTTGGTATGGGTCGTATTTTTCTTTTCTTTGTTCCCCCAGCTTTACTGAGATATTATTGACATATAACATATGTAACTTTAAGGTACACAATGTGATGATTTGATACACATATATATTGCAAAATGATTACCAAAATTAGGTAGGGTTTTTTTTCTTGTTTTGTGCTTATGTGTCTCATAATTTTTGACTGAATGTCATTGATACGTGTAATGAATATTATCTATTTCCCAAATAGATGGAGAAGGGTGGAAGATCAAATTGGTCCAAACAGGAGTTAAGTTTGGCTTCAGTTTCATTTACCTTCAGTGTATTACATGTTTAGTGGTGGGTTGTTAACTTGTGTTTTGAGTGAGCTCTGGGGTATCCAGAAAGATTTTCTCAATGTTCCATCTCCTCTTTTCAATTTTCATAAGCCCTATATGCCTGTCTGCCTGTGTCTCAGAGAATATTTCTCAATGGTCCTGCCTCTCCCTGCTCCCCATTCCCACTGTAAATCACAGGCTCGGTGTCTTCTATGCCTCCTTTCTCAGCATCCCTGCCTCTGTTTGCATTGGCAAACAAACTTTGACTTTTATCTACAGTTGATCTTAGGCAGGGTTTTCTTTTTCATTCCTTAGGGGCAGCAGATGTTTTATGGTGTTAGTACAGAATCCTAGGCCTCAGAGTTTTCCTTCTCTCCCCTCTCAGTGGTAGATGATTTTGCTTTTGCCTCTCTAAAATAGTATATTTTTGCCTATGTTGACATATCTTTGCCTAAAGAAGACAGATTGTTCTCTACTCCTTGTTCATATACTTTGTAGGAACTAGAAGTTGTTGATTCATCAGAAAGAAGAGAGAAGGATTCAGGGAAGCTGACATAGCTTTATGTCTTCCCCAGACACTGCCAATCATCTCCTGCATTCCTCACCCTCCATGACACCTGTCCTCACTCCTCTGCCACCATGCCCTCAAACTTTCTCTTGGCACCCTTGCATAAGTGAGCTTGGGACTGAATGTTAATTTCCTTGTGTCTAGGGAGCTATTCGAAACTGACATGCTAACCTACACTTGGTCTAAGAATTCAGTAAATTGTAGCTGATTTCTTCTTACACACTTTTATGGAAGCCACCTCTTTCTCTTATGCTCTACCAATGATAGTTTGTCATTTCTCCTTAGATGGATTTTTCCTCCTTGGAATTCAGTTCACCTGTTGTCTTATAACCTCAGATTTCCAATGAACTTAAAAAACCTATTTGTGGATTATCTTGCTTTTTTCTCATCGAGTGGGTGTGACATTTTTACACTTCTTCATTTCCTAAGAGTAGAACCCTTACTATCCTTTTATTGTCTATAGTAATGTCCCCATTTTCTGTTTTATATGCTTATTTGAATTTTTCCTCCTCTTATCTTCACCAGTAGGTGAAGGTAGGTATTTATCAATTTTATTATTCACCGTAAAGGAGTAATTTGGCTTCATTAGCTACCTCTATTTTGGGGTATGTCTTGTAAGCTTGTCATTTTTCTATTTCCCTTGTATTTTTTTTTTCAGATAAAATTTTCTCTCCTTTTTCTAGCTTTTACAGTTGAGAGCTTAAGTTGTTGATTTTAATTTTTTCTTCTCCAAAATAAGCATTAAAAGTGTGAAGTTTCCCTCCATGCATGGTCTTTAGCTGCATCGTATAAATTGTGATTCCATTACCACTGAGTTTGAAATATTTTCTTGCAGTTTCTTCCTTGACTCATAGATTTTATTTGAAATATGATTTTATTTCTAAAATCTGGGTATATTATTTATATCTTATTTTTATTGCTTCTTAATTTAATTCCATTGTGGTCTGAGGACATATTTTGTATAATTTCAGTATTTTGAAATTCATTAATTCTTGCCTTACACATCAGCATATGGTCTATCTTGGTGAATAATCCATTTGGACTTGAAAAAGATGTATTTTGCATTTGTAAATGTGGAGTTCTGTGAATGTTATTTAGTGAAGTTTGGTGATAGCATTCTCTTTTTTACTGTTTTCTTTTGTCTAGTTAATCTATTAATTATGAAAAGATACGGGTAAAATATGCAAATATATTTGTGACTCTTTAAACTTCTGTTTATCCTGTCAATTTTTGCTTCTATTATAGACATTTAAGAAGATGAGGAGGAAGACGAAGATGAGGAATTGATCCTTTTAGTTATGCTCTGTTTCACTTTATTACTAGTAAGAGTCCTTGCCTCAAATTCTACTTATGGTTAGTACTTGCATGATGCATAGCTTTCTATCCTTTACTTTTTTTTTGTAATTGTTTTATATTTTTAGAATAGTTTTAGTTTCACAGCAAAATTGTACTGAAGGTACAGAGATTTCCCAAATATCCCTGCCCCCATATATGCAGAGCCTCCCCCATTATCAGCAATTGCCACCAGAGTGATACATTTGTTACAGTTGATGAACTTACAGTGACTCAACATCATCACCCAAAGCCCATGGTTTACATCAGGGGTCTCTCTTGGTGTTTCACATTATATGCATTTGGGAAAATGTATAATGACATGTATTAATCATTATGTATCAGAGTATTTCCACTGTCCTAAAAATCCTGTATCCTCTGTCTATTCATCCCACCACCACCACAACCACCCTATAACCCCTATCAACCACTAATCCTTTTACTGTATCCATAGTTTTGTTCACATAGTTGGAATCAAACAGCATGTAGCCTTTTCAAACTGGCCTGTTTCACTTAGCAATATGCATTCAAGTTTCCTCTATGTCTTTCCATGGCTTAATGGTTCATATCTTTTTAGCTCTGGATGATATTCCATTGTATGAATGTATCACAATTTATTTACCCATTCACCCACTGCATGGTTACTGGATCATATGGTAAAAATAGGCTTAATGTGGTAAAAACCACCAAACTGCCTTCCAAAGTGGCTGTATCATTTTGTATTCACACAAATAATGAATGAGGGCTCCTGTTGCTCCATATTCTCTCTAGCGTTTAGTGTTGACAGTGTTCACATTTTAGACATTCTGATAGGTGTACAGTGGTAACTCATTGTTCTTTTAATTTGCATTTTCCTGATGCCACATGATCTGGAGTATTTTTTCATATACTTATTTGTCATCTGTATATCTTTTTTGGTGAAGTGTCTGTTAAGGTGTTCAGCAAATTTTTAAATCAAGTTGTTTGTTTTCTTATTGTTGAGTTTTAAGAGTTCTTTGCATATTTTGGATGAAGGTATTTCCCAACTTTTGTGATTTGATTAACCCAATATAATCATGGAAAACAGGATATGTATAATATATTAGAGATGGTGTGGAGTGAGACAAAATGTGAATGTGCACTTGGAAAGATGAAGGAGATAAATAAAGACATGACAGGAAATGCCAAAATTTTGAGTCTTCATGTCTGAAGTGAAGCCATTAGGAAATGGACAAAAAGGAACAGATCCTGCTAATAGTATGTAGCCTTTTTGTCTTAAAAAGTGGTGTTCGATATTAGGAAATATGATACATGCCATTACATTATAAAGTTAGGTTTTCCTTCCATGTAGTGGTACCTTGTTTTTTTTCAATGATCTACTTCTGTTTTCAGATTATATGTCAAAAAATTGACCTAACCAAAATCTGAGTAACTATATAGGTATGTGAGCTTAAAAAAATTGTCAAATTTTAGGTCAAAAAATTGACCTAACCAAAATCTGAGTAACTATATAGGTATGTGAGCTTAAAGGAATAAATTAGGCAATAACTAAACACCTGTACAACACTGGGACTTATTTTTGCAGAGTATTTTAATAATGATAATTTAAAATAAAAGTGTATAAAGAACTCATAAAACTCAATAGCAAAAAATAATTAACAATCTGATTTTTTAAATGGGCAGAAGATCTGAATAGACATTTTTGCAAAGAAGACATACAGATGAACAACAGACACATGAAAAGATGTTCAACATCACTAATCATGAGGGAAATGCAAATCAAAACCACAATAATATATCACCTGTTAAATGACTACTATCAAAAAGATAAGAAATAGCAAGTGTTGGCAAGAATGTAGAGAAAAGAGAACACTTGCGCACTGTTGGTGGGAATGTGAACTGGTACAACCATTATGGGAAATAGTATAAACATTCCTCAAAATATTAAAAATAGAATTATCATATGATCCAGAAATTCCACTTCTGGGTATAAAATGAAAACACAAATTTGAAAAGATATATGCACCTACATATTCATTGCTACATTATTTATGACAGCAAAGACATGGAAACAACCTAAGTGTTCACTGATGGTTGAATGGTTAAAGAAAATGTGATAGATACAGATAGATAAATATAGATATAGATAGATATAGATATTACTCAGCCATAAACAGGAATGAAATCTTGCCATTTGTGACAACATGGATGGACCTTGAGAGCATTATGCTACGTGAAATAAGTCAGACAGAGAAACTAATATCATATGATTTCACTTATATGCACTATAAAGCAAAAAGAAACAAACAAAAAGAAACAGGCTTATACAGAGAACAGATTGTTGGTTGAGGTTTGGGCAAAACGGGTGAAGAGAGTTAAAAGGTACAAATCTCCAGTTATAAAATAAGTAAGTCATGGGGATGTAATGTACAGCATGGAGACTATAGATAATAATATTGTATTACATATTTTAAAGTTGCTAAAAAAATAGATCTTAAAAGTTCTCATCACAAGAAAATAAATTGTTTAACTATGTGTGGTGATGGATAGTAATGAAACTTATTTTGGCGATTATTTTGCTATATATACAAATATTGAATCTTTATTTTGTATGCCCAAAACTAAAATTATGTCATATGTCAATTATACTTTAATAAAATAAAAGAAAGCCACAATTGAAGTGTGACAAAGAAGCCCATTATTTGCTTTATCAATGATAATTATTACTCATTTTATACATTCGTTTTCAAAATGTACCAGCTTTGAATAAGACAAGGTTCACCTGACATAATGCAATTTTTCTAAGAGTCATATCTATTTATTAAAGGTAAAAATAATTAGCATCTGTTTTCTTTTCCTGATTCAAGTTAATGAATTTTCTTTTATTGACCTGTTTGTGGGAATGGTTTAAGTGTAATTGCCATAGAGTCTGTATGAGGAAAAAACACATAAGAAAAAATAATATAAATAAATAAAATGTAAATAATATTATTAATCCTTTAATTCTCATAACCATGTAACAAAGGTATTCTTGCCTTCATTTTATAGCTGAGAAAATGGGCTTAAGGATAATAAGAAACTGGCTCAATATTAAAAAAACGAAGCTGGGGTTTGACTACAGATAATGTCAAAACCTGAGCTGTGACTCACACATTTTTCCCTCATATTTACCAAAATTAAAAAGATTCTGACCAATAAAAATCCAAGTTATTTGATACTTTTATTTTTTAATTTAAATTCAATTAATTTACATGTAGTGTATTACTTTCAGAGGTAGAGTTCAGTGATTCACCAGTTGTATATAAAACCCAGTGCTCATTACATCACATTCCCTCCTTAATGTCCATCACCCAATTACCCCAACCCCCCATCCACCTCCCCTCCAGCAACCCTCAGTTTGTTTCCTGTGGTTAAGGGTCTCTTATGCTTTGTCTCCCTCTCTGATTTTGTCTTGCTTTTTTTTTTTTAAGATTTTATTTATTTATTTGATAGAGAGCATGAGGGAGAGGCAGAGGAAGAAGCAGACTCCCCCCCCTATGCAGGGACCCTGATGCAGGAATCAATCCCAGGACCCCAGGATCATGACCTGAGCTGAAGGCAGACCCTTAACTGACTGAGCCCCCCAGGTGCCCCAATGTCCTGTTTTATTTTTCCCTCACTTCCTCTAATGCTCCTCTGTTTTGTTTTTTAAATTCCACATATGAGTGAAATCATATGATAATTGTCTTTCTCTGATTGACTTATTTTGCTTAGTATAATGCCCTCTAGTTCCATCACGTTGTTGCAAATAGCAAGATTTCTTTCTCCTTTCTTTCTTTCTTTCTTTCTTTCTTTCTTTCTTTCTTTCTTTCTTTCGGTTAATATTCCATCGTGTATATATACCACATCTTTATCCATTCATCGATGAGTCGATGGACATCTGGGCTCCTTCCAGTTTGGCTACTGGGGACATTGCTGCTATAAACATTGGGGTGCAAGTGCCCCTTCAAATCAATACATTTGTATCTTTGGGATATATATCTCATAGTGCATTTGCTGTGTCATAGGGTAGCTCTATTTTTAACTTCTTGAGGAACCTCCATACTGTTTTCCAGAGTGGCTGTACCAGTTTGCATTCCCACTAACAGTGTAAAGGGGTTCCCCTTTCTCTGCACCCTCACCAACATTTGTTGTTTCCTTACTTGTTAATTGTAGTCATGCTGACTAGTGCAAGGTGGTATCTTGTGGTTTTGATTTGTATATCCCTGATGCTGAGTGTTGAACATTTTTTCATGTGTCTGTTGGCCATTTGTATGTCTTCTTTGCAGAAATGTCTGTTCATGTCTTCTGCCCATTTCTTGACTGGATTATTTGTTGTTTGGTTGTTAAGTTTGATCAAAGTTTTTTATATATTTTGGATACTAACCCTTTATCTGATATGTCATTTGCAAATATCTTCTCCCATTCTGTAGTTTGTCTTTTGGCTTTGTTAACTGTTTCCTTTGCTGTGCAAAAGATNCAAAGTTTTTTATATATTTTGGATACTAACCCTTTATCTGATATGTCATTTGCAAATATCTTCTCCCATTCTGTAGTTTGTCTTTTGGCTTTGTTAACTGTTTCCTTTGCTGTGCAAAAGATTTTATCCTGATGAAGTCCCAATAGTTCGTTTTTGCTTTTATTTGCCTCATCCTTGGACACATGTCTACCCAGAAGTTGCTGCAGCCAAAGTCAAAGAGGTTGTGTTCTCTTCTAGGAGTTTGATGGGTTCCATTTAGGTCTTTCGTCCATTTTGAGTTTATTTTTGTGTATGATGTAAGAAAATGGTCCAGTTTCATTTTTCTGCATGTAGCTGTGCAATTTTCCCAACACCATTTTTTGAAGAGACTGCCTTTTTTCCATTGGATATTCTTTCCTATTTTGTGGAAGATTAGTTGACCATATACTTGTGGGCCCATTTTTGGGTTCTCTATTCTGTTCTGATCTATGTGTCTGTTTTTGTGCCAGTACCATACTGTCTTGATGATTAAAGCTTTGCATACAGCTTGAAGTCCGGGATTATGATGTCTTTAGCTTTGGTTTTCTTTTTCAAAATGACTCTGGCTCTTTGGGGTCTTTTCTGGTTCCATATAAATTTTAGGATTATTTGTTCCAGCTCTGCGAAAAATGTTGATGGTATTTTAATAGGAATTGCATTGAATGTATTGATTTCTCTGGGAAGCATAGTCATTTTAACAATATTTATTCTTCCAATCCATGAACATGGAAAGTTTTTCTATTTCTTTGTGTCTTCCTCAATTTCTTTCATGAGTGTTTTATAGTTTTCAGAGTATAGATCCTTTACCTTTTCGGTTAGGTTTATTCCTAGGTATCTTATGGTTTTGGGTGGGATTGTAAGTGGGATTGATTCCTTAACTTCTCTTTCTCCTGTCTCATTGCCACTGTATAGAAATGCAATGGATTTCTGTGCATTGATTTTGTATCCTGCCACTTTTCTGACTTCCTATACGATTTCTAGCAATTTTGGGGTGGAGTCTTTTGCATTTTCCACATAGAGTATCATGTCATCTGCAAGAGTGAGAGTTTAACTTCTTCTTTGCCTATTCGGATGCCTTTTATTTCTCTTTGTTGTCTGATTGCTGTTGCTAGGACTTCTAGTACTATGTTGAACAGCAGTGGTGAGAGTGGACATCCCTGTCATGTTTGCCATGTTCCTGACCTTAGGGGGAAGCTCTCAGTTTTTCCCTGCTGAGATTGATATTTGCTGTGGGCTTTTCATATATGGCTTTTATGATATTGAGGTATGTTCCTTCTATGTCTACACTGTGCAGTTTTAATCAAGAAAGGATGCTATACTTTGTCAAATGCTTTTCCTGCATCTATCGAGAGGATTATATGGTTCTTGTCCTTTCTTTTATTAATGTAATGTGTCATATTGATTGATTTATGTTTGTTGAACCACCCTTGCATCCTAGGAATAAATCCCACTTGGTCATGGTGAATAATCCTTTTAATGTACTGTGGGATCCTATTGGCTAATATCTTGTTGAGTATTTTGGCATCCATGTTCATCAGGAAATTGGTCTGTAATTCTTTTTGGTGGGATCTTTGTCTGGTTTTGAGATCCAGGTAATACGGGCCTTACAGAAAGAGTTTGGAAGTTTTCCTTCCATTTCTATTTTTTGCAACAGCTTCAGAAGAATAGGTATTAATTCTTCTTTAAATGTTTGGTGGTATTCCTCTGGGAAGCCATCCGGCCCTGGACTCCTGCTTGTTGGGAGATTTTTCATTACTGCTTCAATTTCCTTGCTGATTCTGGGTCTGTTTGGGTTTTCTATTTCTTCCTGTTTCAATTTTGGTGTTTATACATCTGTAAAAATGCATCCATTTCTTCCAGATTGCATAATTTGTTAGCATATAGCTGCTCATAATATGTTGTTATAATTGTTTTTATTTCTTTGGTGTTAGTTGTGATCTCTTTCATTCATTATTTTATTAATTTGGGACTTTCTCTTTTCTTTTTGATAAGTCTGGCTAAGGGCTTATTAATCTTATTAATTCTTTCAAAGAACCATTTCCTAGTTTCATTGATCTTTTTTACTGTTCTTTTGGTTTCTATTTCATTGATTTCCACTCAATTCTTTATTAATTCTCTTCTCCTGATTGGTTTATGATTTATTTGCTGTTCTTTCTCCAGCTCCTTTAGGTGTATGGGTAGGTTGTATATTTGAGACTTTTCTTGTTTCTTAAGAAAGGCTTGTGTTGCTTTCTACTTCCCTTTTAGGGCTGCCTTTGTTGTATCCCAAAGGTCTTGAACAGTGGTGTTTTCATTTTCATTTGTTTCTGTGAATTTTTTTAATTCTTTAATTTCCTGGTTGACCTATTCATTTTTTAGTAGGATGCTCTTTAACCTCCAACTATTTGAGTTCTTTCCAAATTTCCTCTTGTGATTGAGTACCAGTTTCAAAGCATCGTGGTCTGAAAATATGCTGGGAATAATCCTAATCTTTGGTACCAGTTGAGACCTCATTTATTACCCAGTATGTGAACTATTCTGCAGAAAATTCCATGTACATTGAGAATAATGTGTATTCTATTGCTTTAGGATGGAATGCCTTGAATGTATCTATAAAGTCCATCTGGTCGAGTGTGTCATTCAAAGCCCTTGTTTCCTTGTTGATCTTCTGCTTAGATGATCTGTCCATTGCTATGAGTGGGGTGTTAAAATCCCCTACTATTATTGTATTATTATCAATGTGTTTCTTTAATTTTGTTATTAATTGGTTTATATAATTGGCTTCTCCCAAGTTAGGAGCATAAATATTTACAATTGTTAGATACTCTTGTTGGATAGATTCTTAAAGTATGATACAGTGTCCCTCTTCATCTCTTAATACTATCATTGGTTTATTTATTTTATTTATTTTTAAAAAGATTTTATTTATTTATTTGAGAGAGAGAGTGAGTGAGAGAGAGCACACGAGGAGGGGAAGAGGGAAAGGGAAAAGTATATCCCACCGCTGAGGAGGGAGCCTGATTCAGGGCTCTGTCCCAAGACCCTAGGATCATGACCTGAACCTAAAGAAGATGCTTAACCAAATGAGCCACCCAGGCACCCCTACAGTCTTTGGTTTAAAATCTAATTTGTCTGATGTAAAGGTTGCTGCCTCAGCTTTCTTTTGATGTCCATTAGCATGATAAAATGTTCTCCACCCCCTCACTTTCAATCTTGATGTTTCTTTGGATCTAAAATGAGTCTCTTGTAGACAGCATAACAATGGGCCTTGCTTTTTTATCCAATCGGATACCCTGTGTCCTTTGATTGGGGCATTTAGCCCATTAACATTCAGAGTAACTATTGAAAGATATGTATTACCTATAAAGTCACTGTTTCTGTATATTGTCTTTGTTCCTTTCTGTTCTATGTTACTTTTGGAATCTCTGTTTGCTTGAAGGATCCCCTTTAATATTTCTTACAGAGGTGGTATAGTGATCACAAATTCTTTTAGTTTCTGTTCTGGAAGGTCTTTATCTCTCTGATGCCTGGGAACTCTGCCGCTCTCAGGCTCCCCATTATTTCTATGACCCTGGGGCATCCTGAGATCACACCGTCTCACCTAGGATTCCTCCCCACTCCACCACCTGAGTGCCTTTCAGGCAGAGATGTCCCTCACCAGAGTGACTTCTAAAAGTTCTGATTTTGCAATCCACTGCTGTATCACTTTCCAGCTGATGGAGTCCCCCCCATGGCTTATCTTCCAATATGTCGCTTCAGATTCATGTCTCTGCACCTCCTACCTTGCAGAGAGTGGTCATTTTTCTATTTGTAGAATTGTAGCAATTCTTTTCTTAGATCCCATGTTGAGTTCACAGGTGTTCAGAATGATTTGATAGCTATCTAGCAGAATTCCAGGGACCAGATGAAACTAGGGTCCCCTACTCCTCTGCCATCTTCCCGAAGCCCTTGATACTCTTATTTATTGAGAGGCAACAGGATAATTTTTCATGCACAGGCTCTGGTCCTAAGGCTGCATAGGCTCAACTATGCCTCAGTTCTACGACCAGCTGTGTGAATGCGGACCAGCTAAGGAAACACTCTGCCTCCATTTCTCACCCATAATACATGGGACAACAACAGATCTTTCTTCACAGTAACCCTGAAAATATTAAATACGTTAATACATATAAAACCACTGGAAGAAATGCCCAACCTGTAAGCATTTAGTAAATGTAAGTTTTTGTCATACTCACTAAATTTAATCCTTTTCATAATGTCTAAGTATAAAGCTAAATTTCCATGTAATCAAACAGAATCTCAGGGGAAAGAACTAAAGAAACAGATAATTAATAAGAAGTATTTTTGCAAAGTTATATTTCCGAGTTGTAAACCCAAGTTGCTGAGCTTTAATTCATAATGACTCTTGGGATTCCAGCAAAACTCTCTACCCAATTTGACACAGTTGTTTGTGATCAGATATGACTGTGATTAGAAATTAATTAATAATATAATATATTAACTAATGCATTAATATAATAATATATTAATGTAACATATTGATATAATAAATTCCTATTTATACTTCAAGTTAAATTATACTTTAATTAAAATTTGTACTTAAGTAATGTACTCTTTATTTTTAAGGGAAAAAATTCCTTAAAGAATAGGTCTTTGAGATAATCAAATGACCTGGGCATGTGGAGTCTTTGGATCTGGGCTGGGCTCTCATAGATAAATGGGTACACCTTAACTTGCCTTCTCTGTGTGCTTCATTCTCTTTATCTATTGAATAGCCTTGGAAACACCTGCCCACCTGCATCAAGCAGCTTTTGTTCATATGAGATGAAATAAGTTGAAGTTCTTTGTAAAATATAAACCATATGGAAAAATTATGGGCTTAATAATAATACAGAGATGTGTGTTGAAAACATTTCAACAACTAGGTCAGAAAAATTATTAGCTACCAAGAGCAGAAAGTGTGACAGACTTCTTAGTCATCCAATTATCCCATGATAATACAGATGTAAGTCCATCTTTCTACATCATTTTCAAAGACTCATAAAAGAAAACCTCTCACCTTTAATTGAAGCTTTTGACAAGACAGTATTTTCCAAAGCCATCTAAGTTCATTGTGAGATGATACAGTAAACACATTTTATATATCCATCTAAGAAGGGGTGCATTAATGTAAACTATAAAATAATTGGCATGCTGCAATAAGGATACCAAGGAAATTATTAATTTCCTTAATATATAAATATTTCTTACAAATTAATTTTTTAAAACAAGGTTTGATATTAGTTCCTTTTTGTCTACGCAATGTATCTTCTTTTGGCAAAGTGACCTCATTTCTATTGCCATGATTCTGGTAAATTACCAGTCATAGTACTCCAACTCTCAATCAAAATAATGGTCAAATGACCCATGGAAATAAATCAAATTCTCTTTTGAGATTTGAAGAGACTTGGCAGGCACTTGGATCTGTGTCACATGATGTTTCTGGTCTCTGGTTTTGAGTCTCAGAGCTATCTTTGTTCCCATCCATCAAGAACCCTGGTTATTCAGCTTTTCCTGAGTCTGTAAATCACTCTATATTATATCACTAAGTTGCTTTTACGTTTTCAGTGTTGGTCATCCAGAACTGCTTTACATTGTGGGCAAAGAGGGAAATTTACAAAAAGTGACCAAAATAAATAAAATATTTCCATACATAATTTATAAAGCAGGAAAATAATTGGTATTAACAAAATAGCTAACCTCATTAGTAATCAAAGATATGCTATAAAATCTGTAAGTTGGATCTTTACTAAGAAACTTACAATCAGGGGTGCCTGGGTGGCACAGCGGTTAAGCGTCTGCCTTTGGCTCAGGGCGTGATCCTGGCGTTATCGGATCGAGCCCCACATCAGGCTCCTCCACTATGAGCCTGCTTCTTCCTCTCCCACTCCCCCTGCTTGTGTTCCCTCTCTCGCTGGATGTCTCTATCTCTGTCGAATAAATAAATAAAATCTTAAAGAAAAAAAAAAGAAACTTACAATCATTCTCAACCTATTTCATGCAAAGTAAAAGCCAAATTTTAACAGTTCATAACCCTCATTAATATCCCGACATCTACAGGTGTCTCCTACTTTCTTCTACCTGTCTCACCCATGGCCTCCTTGCTATTTCTCAATTACACCAGGCGTACTCCAGTCTTAGAACCTTACCTCTAGCTATTTCTCTGTCTCTAGCTACCCCCTTGGCCAGCATGGTCGTGCCTCTCTCTGCTAAAAGCTCTCCTATTCTGTTAGTACTTCAACCTGCCATCCCTTTAAATCCTTATTCTCTGAACCTATTCAAATGTTTTTATAGATAGCACTTATTGAGTTTTAACATAATATATAACGTACTCATTAATTACAAAACTTGTATTTTCCCTTCCTTTCCTACCATGTAAGCTTCATGGAGGCAAAGATCTATGTCTGGTTTGTATATTGATGTATCACAAGTAATTAGAACACTGTCTAGGACACAGTGAATGCTTAGCAAATACTTATTGAATAAAGTGCATGGTACTTTAACTTTCTCAATTAGCAAAATTTTTTTTTAAAGATTTTATTTATTTATTTGACAGAGATAGACAGCCAGCGAGAGAGGGAACACAAGCAGGGGGAGTGGGAGAGGAAGAAGCAGGCTCATAGCGGAGGAGCCCGACGTGGGGCTCGATCCCATAACGCTGGGATCACGCCCTGAGCTGAAGGCAGACGCTTAACCGCTGTGCCACCCAGGCGCCCCTCAATTAGCAAATTTTTTAAATGCTGAAGATGTGGCAAAATGGAAATGCAAATAAAGCATCGTGGAGAGGCATCCAGAAACCAGAACCAAACTGCCTTGCTTCAAACTTTCGCTCCACTGCCTGCTTCTGTCTAACCTTAAGCAATTTACTTTATATATTTGTGCTACAATTTCTTTATCTTTAAATGGGAAGGGTGACAAAAATCAACATTATATGGTTCCTGTGATGCTCACAAGTAAAGCACTAAAAAATACTACCCAAAGCATGGAAAACAACAAATGTTGCCTTAAACAGAATAAAGCTTGGGCAAATGAAAAATTATCAAACTTATTTCTGAAAAGCCGATAATGCTATTTGTGTCAGTAAATCTGGGAGACAAATTTTTAACATATTTTAATGAGTGTGGACAAAACATAGTGAAATGATTATAAATAATTTAGGTATTTGATAATACAGAGTAGCTACATAAATGATAAGATAACTTTAGGCATTAAATTATATCCACATAGATATAATCGTGTCTGGAGAAACTTCTGCTTTGATAACATGTGAAGAGAGTAGGATATATTTTAGAGTGCTATTACCTAAAATATGTAAAGAGTGAATAAAAAATATTATAAAAAATAGCATAATATGAGCAATTGTTTTTGTTATATATTTGCAGGGAATTCAAAATATAGTTTTTTAAAGTTTTCTTTTTCTGTATTAGTTTTATAATCATAATAATTTTTAAAAGATAATTCATCTGACTGAAGCAAACAAACCTATTTCCCATATGTAATCTCAATCACATAAATGCACAGTTTAATATAAAATTTCTAAGAGAAAGCATAAAATATAGTGTTTTATGGGACAAACATATATCAAGCTGCTGGCAGTATGTTTTCTTTCTTTCTTTTTTTAAATGTGAGGCTGCAATAGGAAATTTCATCATACTGTACTGTATTTCACAGAATTGAAAAAAATAAAACAATGTCTGCCTATGCATTTTGAGTAATACCATTCTCTGGTTAAAATGTCTTCCAATGCAAGAAATATAACTGAGAGTTAGGACTTATATTATTTAGAGTTAGAACTTATATCGACTCTGTATGTTTATTGTTATTGAACAGTCGAGTCTTCTCCAGAAATGAACGTGAAACTTTTAAACATTTACTAAACTTAAAAAGACAGCTATTGTCCAGTTTTATCTCTGACATGAAAAGAGTTTGGGACTCATCTCTCTTTTATCCCTACAACAAATACAACCTGAAAAAACTGAGAATTGATGACTTTTATTAACCCTGTAAGAGAACGGGGGTCACAGGGTAAATCACCACTTCAAACCTAAAGAGGTGCACCCAGAGACACAGAGCAACCAAGAGCCACTCACTTGAAGAAGAAAGCACACTTGCAAAGGCTACACCTTGACTTATGACCCAATAAATGACTAACATTTAATTGGAAGATTAGAAAACTCCCCATCTCCAACTCCTTAGGATACCATCAACAAGACTCTAGAATAAAAACAAAACAACAACAGTGGATTACAAGTGTAACAGCTGTAGTCATAGACTCTCTTACAAGTACTTAAGAAAGACCCAGGGCCAAGAGAAAAGATTAAAACAAAAACACTAGACAAAACTGGAGCCTCTGATACCTGTAGGTACAACAATGAGTAAACACAGAACAACTCTTAACCAAATTGACATAAATGTTCCTATTAAAGGACTACTTATCTTGGTCTCTTTTATCTAAACATTAAGTCTGGCTTTCAAAAAAATTACAACATATGCCCTGTGTGGGACTCCACACTCAGTGGGGAACCTGCTTCTCCCTCTCCCTCTGCCCCTCCCCGCTGCTCATGTGCTCTCTCACTATATCTTCCTCTCTCTCAAATTAATAAATAAAATCTTTTTAAAAATCACGAGATATTAGAAGAGAGGAAAACTATACACCGATATAATTTATCAATAGATACAAAACTCCTTAACAAAACATTAACAAGCTGAATCCATCCATATGTGTAAAGGATAACTCATCACCACCAGTGTTGTTCACTCCAGAAATGCAAGACTGGTTCAGCACTGATAAAATAATCAGTGGACCTCATCATATTAACAGACTGAATTCGAAATGGTAATATCATAGATGGAGTAAAATGGTTTGACAAAATTCAATGCCAATGTATAAAACTGGGGATAGAAGGATATTTTCTCTTTTTTTTAAAAGATTTTTATTTATTTATTTATCTGACAGAGAGAGAGAGAGCACAAGCAAGGAGAGCGGGAAAAGGAGAAGCAGTCTCACCCTCCTAGCAGGGAGCCCGACGCAGGGCTCAATCCCAGGACCCTGGGATCATGACCTAAGCAGAAGGCAGACACTTAACCGGCTGAGCCACCCAAGCGCCCCTAGAAGGATATTTCCTTAACCTAATAAAGGAAATACATGCAAAACTAACAGGTAACATCTTAGAACATAAACTGAAAGGTGAAGCAGAATGCAAATAGCTCTGGTAATCTCGTGGAGTATTGGTCAAATCTCCACTTTTTGGAATACATTAAAATACAATAATATATCCTAAAGAGAAAGGGTTTCAATATTCTCAGTTAATTTTAATAGTGAAAATTTGAAAACACCCATAATGGAGGATAAAAGGGAGAATTGCCCATGATGGTTATCAGATTTTATGCTTTGTCAACTAACAGCTTACTTGATTCACATGTCATAGTTACAAAGATGTTTAGAGATGTCATGGGAAGGATATTCAGCAACAAATACTTTCATAGGAGAGCTCCCCACACTCCCTTGGTCCTAGAAAGATGCACTTTATGCTATCAATAGCCAAAGTGTCTATCTCCTTCACAACCTTGTATTCAACTTCTTATGTACCATAAAAATAAAGACTTTTCTTGAAGAATAATTTTTAGGTGGCAAAACTAGGGCACAAAAGTATCCTCATAGTAGTTTTCCTATAGACACCAAGCCTTCTGATGATAGTATATTTTTATTCCAATTTTTCTTATTTATCATTATATAATGTACATATTCTGACCTGAGAAAGTCATTTAACTCCTCTAAATGTTAGCTTTTTCTCTTCTACAAAATGAGAAGTCTGTGTCAGTTTAGGTCTCTTCTGATTAACAGGAATCTATGCTTCCGTGTTTATTGGTCAGGGTAATTGATGGTAGCTGATATAGTGATGGGCCCTAGCATTTCAGTAGCTTAACACAATAAAACTTTATTTCTCATTAATATTACAATTCATTTGGTTGTTTAATAACCTCTTCATGGACTGTTCAGCAGTCCCAGGGCCTTCCATCTTGCTGGGCCACCATCTTCCTAGGCCTCCTCTGGTTCCTTACTGATCTGTGTTCAGTGAACTAAGGAGTAAAGAGAGAACAAGAATGATTGGGGTATGTTAGGTGCCAGGTCTAGGGGTGGCATTTGTCATTCGAGCTCACCTTCTCCTGGCCAAACCTCCATTGTATAACTCCACACTAGCTGCAGGGGAGTAGGGAAAAAAGTAGTCATCTTTTATACTTGGAAGGGAAAATGGGCTTAGGGAACTTTGAGCTGGTGTTTGTCAAACTGTGGTTGAAAACATATATGTGGGAGCCAGATAGCCTGAGTTAGAATCTTTGTGTTGCTGCTTCTTTGTTGAGCAAACCATGTAACCTCTTTGCATAATAATAGAACTTACAGGGTTGTGAAAATTAAAAGACATAATATATGTAAAGTTCTTTGAAAAGGGCTTTGCACTTCTTAGACACAGTAATGACTGAACTGTGTGCACCCAAACGTTCATATGGTGAAGTTCTAACCCCAGCACCTCAGAATGTAACTGTATTTAGAGATAGGTTTTTAAAGGTAATTAAATTAAAATGAGATCAGTAGGTTGGATTCTAATCCAATATGACTGGTGTGCTTACATGAAATTTGGGTGCAGACACACATAGAAGAAAGACTATGTGAAGACACAGGGAGAAGACAGACTTCTACACGTCAAGGAGAGAGTTTGGAAGAGATCTTTCTCTTGACCCTCAGAAGGAACCAACCCTGTCGACACTGTCATGTTGGACTTCCATCCTCCAGGGACTGAAAAAATAAATTTCTGTAGTATTATAGTACTTTGTTACGGCAGCCCAGGCAAACAAATCCAGGCTCTATTATGTGTTAGCTGTAAGTAGCAATTTCTTCTGAAAAACAAGCCATTTAATCTCTTGATGTAAATTTAACCTATATATATAAGGTAATGGGGAAAAACTACTCTTTCCTAGGGACTAGATCTCATGTCACACTTTCATGAAACTGAAGTCTCTGTGTCTGTCAGCAAACTCCCAAATATCTAAAGGAGGTAATGCAATGCACTTCATATTGTGGACAACCCGTAGTTGCCTTCCTCCTTCTGCGTTTTATTCCTATTGCTCCAATTTGAGCTATCTGCCCTTCTCTGAATTGATCATTGTATGTTCCAAGCCAAGAAAGACATCAGTCTCTAGGAAGTTCAAGCATCATTTTGTAACTATAGCTGAGGTTACAATTTCAGTTAAGAAATCATTTCTTGGGGCGCCTGGGTGGCACAGTGGTTAAGCGTCTGCCTTCGGCTCAGGGGGTGATCCCGGCGTTATGGGATCGAGCCCCACATCAGGTTCCTCTGCTATGAGCCTGCTTCTTCCTCTCCCACTCCCCCTGCTTGTGTTCCCTCTCTCACTGGCTGTCTCTATCTCTGTCAAATTAATAAATAAAATCTTTAAAAAAAAAAAAAAGAAATCATTTCTTTTCCCCGAATCCTTAAAAACGTCATACATTTTATATCACAGAACTCTAGACTGAAAGTGTTCTATAGGGCTTGCCTTCTACAATATCTCATAGAAGATAGGGCAGGGCTCATAAATGATAGTAACAGTGTTGACAATCATAATGTCATAGACTTTTAGAGTTTAAAGCACTCTGAGAAATCATCTAGTCCATTCCTGCATTTGACTGATGTGGTAAGCAAGCCACAAGAATGGTGCCTGGTTCTCACAGATGAGCAGGGGACTTAGTTCAGGTCCCCTGACGCTAAGCTCTTGCTCTTTCCACTCAAGCGCAGCATCAGTAATGAAAATGAAATGTACATTCAGATGAGAGTGAGAATCTACTGGCACAAAACATTGAAATTGTGACATTTTTCCCAGACAGAAGACATCAATTTCATTTTGCTCTGCCTTGTGTATGACTAAACCTAAGTCTTCCGTGACTACAAATGATCTCTCTCTGAACTCTGAGAGATCAACACAGCATAGCAGGGAAATGTTGATGGCTGTGTTTTTTAAACTATCTGATCACTTGCCATGATGAAACTGCTAACCAACCCCAAAACCGTGGCAGTGACAGAAAAATACATTACAGTCTTATTACAGACTAGTCCTTAACACTTACTTTGTAAGATGGCCTTAAATACTCCTACTTTTAGAACGATATCAACTTAAGACTCTGAGAGGCTAGCCTAAAATGGTGGGTTCCCATTTCCTTACATTGCTCTAATACTTAAGCTCATTAATAGACTCACAAAACATAAAGTGATAGTGGTTATTCTTTCAGAAAGGAAAGACATTCGTGCTCCTGTTATGTGTAGCAGCATAAATATATCAAATTTTGTTTCTCTCTTATAATAAATCAATTAAACCTTAAGAGACCTATTCAAAATATTATGCTACTTTTAATAAGCAGAGTATGAATCACATATATATTTTGAATAAAATATATGCATATTGCAAAATAATGCAATATGGATGGCATTAACCTCTTTCCAGGAAATTGTTCAGCCTAACAAAAACACACTAGGTGAAACTGACCCTCAAGGAAAGTGGTGAATTACACCTAAGGATCCTCTCCATTTGGAGAAGTGTTTATTTCTGGTGGCTCTTCAGCAAAAGAAAAAAACCAGACTTTTCTGGCGTCAAGAGAAAAACAAACTTTGAATAAGATATGTTTGCCATCCTGATATTTTAGGCCTCCTTTATTCTATCAGTAATATTCCCATGATTGGGGCAATTTCAAGATTATTTAAACCTTTCTTCCCAGGCAATGACAGGCTGTGGAGTAATCAAAAGAAACAGGAGAAAAACATTGTCTCATTTCCCATTTGTCTCATTTCTATAGATTTGCAGGACTTCCGGTGGGAAAGAGGGTACGTTTTTTGTTGTTGTTATTGTTCATCCAGGAAAATTTTGTATTTTTTTTCATTTGTATTATGTTTTCCTGTGATTTTAAGTTGAGCAGTCTTCAGTAGTTCATTAGTCCGTAGGCTTTTCTGCCCACTGAAAAGGGTGATCTCGCTAAATCTCTGAAGTCTTTAGTGGTGCTGTACTTGAAGCTATGGTCCTATTCTTTTCCTTTAGAATGACAGAAACGTTTCACAAATGGTAAGAACATGATTATTTTCCTTATTTACGTGGAGTCCTCTGGCAGCACAAAGAACATCTTTCTTACTCAGTGTGTCTTTGAACAGGTGGGCACTTTGTTTGGCAGGAGGGATAATTACATTGAGTGATCTGAACTACAGGCTTCGAAAAATCGATCTCTAGGGAGAAGCAGTAGCCATGCTTCAATTCCAACTCACATCTTGGGAGAAATAAAGTGAACCATTTCTTTAAATGGCTTTTCAAAGACTCTGCACATTTGAAAAGACTTCCATTTAATCATGCCTTTTCTGTATATTAGTTACTTGTCTGTTAATGTCACTGACATTAACCACACATGAATGAGAGGCAAAAACTCCTGTAGAGATACCAATTAGAGCTGGTTAACTCTGAAATTTTAGGCAGACTAAATAAAAGTGTCCCAAATGAGCCGCAACAGAAAAGACTTGTCTAATTTTTCTGTTTATTAGCCGGATGACCTTTCTCCTCTCCTTATCTTGGAAGAGAGGGATGTCAAACTGTGAAAGGCTTGTTGTTTATTTACTTACGATCAGAAAAAGATTAAAGTTCCAGAAATCCTTTCCCTTTGGTGATTACAAACCTTATCCTGAAAATAAAAAGCAAATCTTTTGCTTATTTTATGGAAGGCATTAACTTTTCCAAGTCTCCTGCTGTCTGGAATTCTCTCCCCTGACCTGACCCTGCCCACCTTGCTCTTGTCTTGAGTAACACGTCCTCATCTCTGAAGAGTCCATTCAAGGTACATTTCCTATATGCGGTTATTTGTTAAATGGTGCTGCATTCCCCCACCACCCCGCAATCCCAACCTTTCCCTCCTGTTCATTCTCTCTATACTCACTTCAGTCTCAATTCTTCAACTTTCTTCAGAGTTCTCCCTCAGTGGGAAGGTAAATTTTTTAATAGTGGAATCCTGCATCATTTGTATTTGATTCCCATTCCTTCAATGTATTATTAGGTACATTATTGATGATAAACCCATATTTGTTGTCAGAATACATGGGTTACAAAAAATTTACAATTTTCTCCCTGTATATTTATTTGATATATATACAGCCACACTGAGATACACACACACACACACACACACACACACGTACATATCCTCCATATTGTCATAATCACTTGTAAAATTATTAAGGGTATTCAGTAAGACTCTAAGATAAAAAAAAAAAATTATAACCATTTGGCTAGGTTGTTATCACCGTTTTGACCTGTTCTAAATTTCTTCTCTAGCTTTGTCCAAATTTTGCTGCTCCTACTTGACACGGCCTGCAGTGGTCTTGCTCTTCACCAACTATCTAATTTTCCTGACACAGAGACCCCATCTTCTGTTCTCTCCAGCAAGCTCACACAAAGGTCATCTGAAGTGTAACCCACATCCATTGATGTCATGGGCTTATCTCTGCCAAGCCTGCCTGCTTTCCTTCTTATTCCAGAAACAGCTACAACTTCTGTTTTTCTTTATATGCTCTTATGATTATGCTCCTAAAAAAGGTCAGGAAAAATGCCTTCCATTGCTTTAAGTAGACAGGTTTTGGTGTGAAGGGAACAGTTAAAAATGGTTTACCCACATGTGGTGAATATGCCTTAGAAAATTCCAATGGCCTTTCACTATTTTTTCAACAGAGGTAAATAACTAGTAGAGCAGGGGAAAAATCCTGTCAGGTTCAAATGAGATCTTTAATTCGATAAGTAAATATGCAGTAAGCATAATGATGATTGAGTGATTTAATACGTAAATAGTATTACTAAAATAAAAGGTGACCTGGTATTCCTCCATCACAATGGCTTATTCTTCATACACAAGCTTTGCACTTATTATCTAAATGCTATTAAGTCATTTGAATTAATTTTATTTGTCCAGAATAACTTTCAGTGCATTGAGGGCACAGTCTATATTTTCCTAAGCCTGGTGACTCAGGGACAGCATTTTTTTTCTCAGAAATCTTAAATTCCATCCTTATGTATGATTTTCTCAAAATTAGCCATAGTTACAATCTTACACTTACAGTCTTGGCATGTTCCTTTGCAAAAATTGCCTGATACTCTGTGCTCTCAGTTGGCTTGGTCCTGCTTCACCTTCTGGAAGGATCTTAGAGAATAAGACATTGATAAAGAAAATAAGACAGCACAAAAAACATCTCCAAGTTATACTTCTTTTAATCCTTTCCTCCCCTGAGTTCAACTGGTTTATGAAAAATGATGTCATCTGATATTCTCATCTTTGAAGATCAGAAACCACTTCAAGAAATTGCATTAGCTCAGTTCGGAAATCTTGCATCATTTGGGTATTTTTTTAAAAGACTTTTTGAAAGCAATTTTAGGTATACAACAAAATTGAAAGTAAGGTACCTAGATTTCCCATATACCCCATTCCTCTATATAAACATAACTTCCCTCATTATCAACATCATTTACCAGAATGGCACTACTTTTTTTTTTTTTTAATCAAGGGTGATCCTGCTCTGACACATCATCATCAAAGTCCAGAGACGACATTAGGTTCCATTCTTGGTGTTCTGCATTCTACAGATTGAACCAATGTATAATGAAATGTATCCCTCATTATCCATCACGATCTTGAAACTTCTTTGTGCTCTGCCTATTCTCTTCCTCTTCACCCTCACCCCTAGAAACCACTGATCTTTTCACAGACTCCACAGTTTTATCTTTTCTAGAATGTCATAAAGCTGGAATCATACTGTATATAGCCATTTCAGATTGGCTTCTTTCATTTAGTAATATGCGTTTAAGGTTTCTCTATGTCTTTCCATGGCATGATAGTCCATTTTTTTTTTTAGGCACTGAATAATATCCCATTGTCTGGTTGTACCACAGTTTACTTATCTATTTACCTACTAAGATGACTTGGTTGTTTCCAAGTTTTGGCAATTACGAATGAATGTTTTGAAAACAAAGCAAAACAAAAAAACAAGACACCTTTTACCCAGCATCCTAAACTACTGTTCTCAAACTTTCATGTGTGTATGAATTGCCAGGGGATTTTTAAAAATGGAGTAGGATGGGGCTGAGTTTCTGATTTCTTACAAGTTCTGAGGTGACATCCACACCACATACCCAGGCCACGTCGTGAGTTCCAAGGTCTTAGCATCCTCTTAAGACTTATGAAAAAATGGAGTCTCACAGTGGAACAAGGCACTTCATATTTTTAGTAAGCTGCCCTGGTCAGATATGTTTAGTGAGTTGACTTCCATGGATCAGCATTTGGGAACAAATGGAATATATGATCTTACCTGGACTTTTAGTTTTCTGTGACTGAATTTTCTTTGTTTGTATAGAGACAACATTGTAAAAGGATGCTTTTTATAGAATAGTTCAGTTCCTATGGACATTTATTAAATACTAAAATAAAATGAGGGACTTCTAATTTGTATCCTAGGGTAATTTACACACAATACTCATCATTTTAAAATTAAAAACATGAATAGCAGAAATCGACGTGCGTGCACCCTTAACTGTATGTGCTGTCCCAAAGGTAAATTGAAATGATTAAGTATGTTTTTTCATATATACTTGAAATTTTTTTTTAAAAATGGTGTTACAAAACACTGCCACTGGCATGCAGGATTATTCCTACATTTCCAGCATTATTATTATCTCTAACTTGACACTTTGCCATTCATCAGCATTTATTATCTAATTTCAGTTTGAGAAGATTTCCCTTCAACTCAGTATCAGAAATTATTTATGAAAAAATTTGAAAGAAAGATAAGTTATATAAAGTCACATAATTCATTGATAAAAGATAATCTGGCACAGTGGTGAGAAACAGATTGCCAGACAAATGACTACTATTAAATACTGTATGTATGATAAGTATGTATCTAGAGAGACTAAAGCATGTATCTGATATACACTCAAAAGACAGCAGGTTAGAATTATGATACTTTAGATACTAGGAATGGAGACTCTTTGTCTCATAGTGTCGGATTTTATTAGCATGGTCTTTGACAATTATATAACTTCAGGTTATCAATCCACTTAGGGAACACACTGAAATCTAATTGCGTACTAATTATGCTATGCACACATGGTTACCTCTACATGTACTTACATATTTTCGTAAAGGCCTGTGTTTAAGTGTAGCTATCAGTTCAATAAATAGTATTTTGTTGTGTATCCAGATTCTCAGGGTCTGGCAGAAAACAAAGACAAGAGCCCAAAGACTCTTTGTACCCTATCTAGTGCTTTTTTTGATGAAAACCTTTCTTGATCAAAACACATTTAACTAGGGGTGACTGGGTGGCTCAGTCAGTTAAGTGTCCAACTCTTGATTTTGGCTCACGTCATAAGCTCATGGGTCCAGGGATGGAGCCCCATGTTGGGCTCCATGCTCGGTGGGGAGTCTGCTTCTCTCCTTCTCCCTCTCCCTCTGACCTTCTGCGTGTGTGTGCTTTCTCTCTTTCTCAAATAAATAAACAAATCTTTTTTAAAAAAACACATTTATCTAAATAAGATAGGTTTTATTTGTTTTTAAATATTTTAGCATTAATTGATCATATCTCTGAGATGTGTAACTAAAGAAATACAGCATTCAGTATCCTTCTAGCTCAAATTTTGTGGTACAAATTGAAACAATACAGAGTATAGGAAAATTTGATCTCTTGGCTTCAGTTATATAAATAGATACTAAAAATCTTGATTATACCCTTTCTACCTCTCATTTAAATTTGTAATGATGACTTCTGGAACTTTCTTTATAATGATAGTAATTTTAAATGCTTTTAAACAGTTTCTAAGCTTTCCTATATTTTTAAAAATTAACATTTTTTTATTCTTTCTTTTGTATCATCACTGAATATTAAGACTCATCTCATTTGTGGCCATAAAAGAAAAGTAAGCAGAATATCTTAAAATTTAAAATCTTGAGCAAGCTTCAATAATTTTTCCCTATCCCCTCTACCTAAAAGGCTTTCTAATGCCTCAGCCCATGTTTAAATTAGTAAGAAACATTCCACACTTTGGGCACACTTCTACAAGCTGCACTATTTCAGTGTTACACAGAACACAAATCTCTCGAATATCTCATTCTTCCCCTATATCTATTTACTTCTAGGTTGGTTGAGAGAATCACAGGTTTTGCAGAATAAAGATAACAATGGGAGAATTTATAGATACGAAGAGAGATTTTGTGACATCTCTTGAGAAGGAAGTATGCGTACCCAAGAATCTTGACCTTTAGAGCAGACTCATGAAATAGTAAACATGTTGCAGCCTAGAATTTGTTAATAATCAGCGGAAGCAGTAAAGTGTAGAATGCATAATGAACCAAAGGAGGAGACAGACAAATGAGACGTGTTCCCAAGAAAGTTTGCATCGAAACGTGCAAAATAGCTTCTCTGCTATTCCTAAGCTTTAAATAGCTCCTAAGCTTTACTTACTTAGATATGACAAGCTAATCAACAGAGTGGACTCATGAACATGACTCAGTGCTCCCTAGTTCTGGCCCAGGTTGGATCTTTTCTGGGGCGGATATTTAAGTCAGATATATTTGTTTCTTGTTTCTGGCCCAGATGACTTATGCCTTGTTAATTTCTGCGTTACTGGCATTTGAGTTTTAATTCATTAATTGCTGCAAATATTTTGCTTTCCTCAAAAATGGTTTACAAAATTACAGTTATGGAATTCTACAGTCTTTCTAAATTGGATGCTATTGATCCGTCACAACCAGCAATTATTCTTCACACTGGGCTGCTAGCAGGACTGGTTTTTTTAAAGCCCTTTGGCATAAAGAACAAATTCCTATTTGGGGTCTAAATTAAAAAATAGTGATTTGTATGCGGTCATTTCACTTGCCAATTCCTCTGTGACACCATGTAGTTGCACCTTGTCAGCGCTGGTGCAGACCGTAACTCTATAATCATCTACGGACATTCTGTGGTGTTCTGAACTGATGGGAGTTGGAGAATAATTAAAATCATATATGCACATTAAAAATGCACATGGAAATAACATAAGTGAACACAATCTTCAAGTGTACAGCACTTTAGGAAATGAGGAGGTAATTTTCTGGGCTAGCAAAATACACACAGTCCCTGCCTTACAGTGGTTCAACTTAGGATTTTTGGCTTTATGATGGTGCAGAAGCCATACACATTTAGTAGAAACCATACTTCGGATTTCAAAGATAGATCTTTCCTGGGGCTGGTGATATGATCCTGGGCAGGAACAGCTCCCAGTCAGCCACACAATCACAAGGATAAACAACTGCTAGGCTCACAACACTCTGTAAAATACAGCTATTCTGTTTTTCACTCCCAGTAAAGTATCCCATCAATTACATGACATGTTCAACATGTTACTATAAAATAGGCTTTATGTTAGATGATTTGCACAAGGGTAAGCTAATGTATGTGTTTTGAGCACGTTGAAGGTAGGCCAGACTAAGCTGTGATATTTGGTAGGTTAAATACATTAAATGCATTTTCAACTTATGATACTTTCAACGTACGATGAGTTTATCAAAGCAATAAGTCAAGAAGACCTGTATTATCGTCAATAACCTTTGGGCAATGTAGAACGGAGATCCAGAATTCAAGCAATAGTCAATATACATTTCAGGAATTTTAGAGTTGGCTTAATAAATTGAGCATGAGACAAAAGAAATGGGATGTTCCGCACAATAACATATATTTACAAAGCAACAAAGGTGAAACTGACTGGCATCACGGTAAGGTACAACAAATGAGATATTTGGTCCATATTTCTACTATACCTACAAGAAATAAAAGAGTCACATTTTAAAGCACAAGATGCATTGGAAGGGACTTTTGGGGAAAAGAAGTTTCTGAAGTAACATAACCAAGCCTGGAAAACTAGATTCTTCTTCACAGAATCTGGATGCAAGCTGTATTTATTCTTAAGGCACTTTGTTTTGTTTCTCAGAGTGAAGGGGGAAGCAAGGGTGTTCGCTCTGTCCAGCTAGGTTTGTAATTCTTAAATTTGACAAAGGAAAATAAAATAAACTGCATTAGTTCTATCACTATAATAGGATAATGTAAAGTGATTTAAGAAAAAAGGGTTATGGACAATACCATCCACTATGTATGTCACACTGTGTGATTGCACACTGATTATGTGTCTCTCAAGTTACAGAATCATCTCTGCTTACCCAAAACCATCCTGGTAAGTATACTTATTATTTTCCTTTTACAGGTGACAAAACTAAAGTTCACATATGACATATAGCTCCCCTGAAGATACCTCTCTATGGAACTTGGGCAATGTTTAGATCACATCCCCCTAACCCCAGATCTCTGCCCTGGGCCATGTTATCTCACGAATGAGGAAGTTGTGTTAACATGGAGAAGGCACATCTAAATGCATTGACTCTAAACAAAAAGTAAATGTGAGAATGAATGCAATCATTTCAACACTTTTTGGAATTTGCTACATATTGTTATTTTAAGTATGATTAAATAAAAGAAAAATGATGCATTTCTCTGGCATGTTCAGCAAGTCCATTTAATGAATGTATTTTAAATACATAATCATAAAATATTAATGATTCAGTTAAATGAAGAAATATAAGTTTATTTCAATGCCTGATTATCAAGCACAGTTTGCTAGAGCACCTACCACTGTGTGGATTTTATAATCCAATATTTTATAATTTAGTTTGGGAGACTCTGAGGAAAATAGCTCTTAGAAATTCCAAGAAAATTTAGAGATCGAGAACAGACCCGTTGGGGTTCCCTAATGAAAATAATCATGGTAGTTGTGGACATGTCAAAATTTTTAAAAATGCCCAGGTGTCCCTTTGATGTACACCAAAATACACAATTACCCACATGGACTTCACTTAAAGTCAATTCTAGATTGCTCAGGGCTTGATTAGTTAGGCTATACATTTTCCAACCTCCATCTATCCTTAAGAGACAATATATCTTCTATTTTTATGAACACATGTTGGGTGTATAATTGGAAATAAAGTTGAAAATTGTAATTTGCAATTGAGTTATAAATAATAAGGCATTTTCAGTTATTAGGTCCTTATGTTCAAGAACCAGAAAAGGCAGGGGCACCTGGGTGGCTCAGTTGGTTAAGCCTCTGCCTTCGGCTCAAGTCATGATCCCAAGATCATGGGATGGAGCCCTGATTGGGCTCCCTGCTCAGCAGGAAGCCTCCTTCTCCCTCTCCCACCCGCCCTGCTTGTGTTCACTGTGTCTCTCTCTGTCAAATAAATGAATAAAATCTTAAAAAAAAAAAAAAAAGAAAATGAAAAGGCAGATTTCAAAATATTAGTAATGCTGATTTTTCTCCCCAGGCCATGTCTCATGTATTTCCTTCTCTCTTCTCTGTGTGTTTCCAGATCACATTTTTCCTATTAGAAACTGTAGAAGTGTTGAGCAATAACACATGTTAAAATAATTTGTGATAAATGAACAAAGAATAAAGATATTACCATACCTCCCAAACTCTTGACTTTCTTGTTACAAGGTTGCCCATGAAGGCAGTGGCACTCTGGTGTAGGAATCTTTGACGAATTTCTCAGTGTTGGTATCCCTGGGTATTTAGTCATCACATAAGGACTTGTTGATTTACAGGTTAAATAATACAGGAAAGCTTCCAGTTATGGAATGAATAAGTCACAGGAATAAAAGGTACAGCACAGGGAATATAGTCAATGGTATAACAGCATTGAATGGTGACAGATAGTAACTACAATCGTAGTGAGCATTGCATAACATATACAGTTGTTGAATCACTATGTTGTATACCTGAAACTAATGTAACATCATGTGTCAGCTATGCTCAGTCAGTCATTCAATCAGTTCCCTGATTTAGTTAGGTGAAGCATATTAGAAATGACTTCTGTTTTCACGAAGATTTTTTTAAAGTAAGTATGATTACCTTGGGTTTTGCATAAGTTCCTGAGTATATCCCTATATGCACCATTCCATTTTCATATAATTAACAGATTATGTATTTTCTTATGGTAAGAATAAGACTTAAATAATTCCTTAACCATTATTAAATATTTAAAATAGATCTAGAAGTATACTGTAAGTACCTGTCCTTTCCCCTCTTCCCAGCTATCATGAAAATTATCAATTCTGAGAACTTTGCTTTTGGTGTGTGTGTGTGTGTGTGTGCATATGTGTGTGCATCTATATGTTGACTATGACAGATAATTACCTAAGAGTATTTACTTTGGAGGGCAGAGAATTGAGTCATCGCCTCAGTTTGACAACAGTTTAAGACACCCAAAAAGAAGTCTGATTGGTGATGAAGAACTGATAAATAAAAATGGCATTAGGAGTAAAAAGGGAAATAGTTCAGCCAGGGTGCCATTTTCTTAGACTGCTTGGAATCATATTTTAGGGCATTAGCGTTATTTAATTTGAATTAGAAACAGCAGTGTCAATAATTCAAAAGGAATTGTAGACACAAGAAAACTATGAACCATTATGAGCAATGGATCAGTGAAAATAATTCAGAAAATAATAAAAGGGGGGGTTATATTTTGGACTCTTTGCATACCACTAAACTTGATAATGCTTTAAAAATTGGTAATATTTATTTAGTTAGAATATAAGGCTGATGCGGGGTGCCTGGCTGGCTCAGTCAGTGGAGCATGCAACTCTTGATCTTGGGATTGTGGGTTCGAGCCCCACATCGGGTGTAAAGTTTAGTTAAAAATAAAATCTTAAAAAAATATATAAGGCTAATGAGAACCTACTAATAAACAAAATACATTCTCTGGTTCTTTTATTCAGCAGCTCATGTATCTCAAATATAGTAAATCAACTTTGCAAATACCTACTTTCCAGTGGCTAGAAATCCACTAGATTAGGCAGTATTAAGATCGTTTATTCTCGAATGTGCACAGACTTTGGTAAAAATATGAATAGCTTATTAGTAGTAAAAAATTAGTAAGGGAATTAAATCATGGAAACATAATGATGAAAGGGCAAATTAGAAGCATTATTAATTAGAATAAATATACATTCTTTAACATTCAAGAATATGAGATGTATTAATTTTATAGGAATTGGCCATAAATTAGAAATAATTCAGTTACTGTAAGAATTAAATAAGAAAAGCACTTGAAAAATGCATTCTGTCAATTGGAGACATTTGATAATCATAGTGTCATTACTGCTAATAATATCTGCTAAGGTATGTGCTAATACTAAATGATATGAAATCATACATGTACATAATTCAGGCTCAGTATTAGAGAATTAAATATAATTTACATATTCACTTTCAACTAACATTACCAGTTGATTGAATTGAAGAAAATGACCAAATCATCTTAATGCATCATCTTGCCAGAGCTAGGAATCATTTGCCTACTGTTCATAAGTATACAATTTATCATTCAAGTAGCTCAATCTAGTCAACTAAACAAATAGAAAAATATGATTACTTCACTAATCATAAAAGCAAAGAATACTGGGTTTGGGAGAAGACTTACAGAAAGACATTTAGAGTCTGATTTCCTTTCAAATGCAGAAATCCCTCTACAACATCCTGGGAAAATAGACTTCTAAGTTCTACTTAAATGTGAATAAAAAAAGAAATTTTCATTGCATTGATGGGTTACCTAGAAACAGAGTGGAAACTCTCATTTGCTGTCATTCTCTTATTTTCAACAAAGCCTTCTATTTTAGTATTTTCCCATCAGGCTTTAATGTGATCTCAAATCTCTTATCTAGAAACCACACTCTTCCAATTACTATCAATTCACAGGACAAATAATCTTTAAGTACATTCACACAGTTAATTATCATTATATATGTTCTTATCTTTTTTTTTAAGATTTATTTATTTATTTATTTATTTATTT
>NC_048227.1:96898300-96900295 GCF_002007445.2 Ailuropoda melanoleuca | reverse complement strand
TGGAGAACTAGAAGGAAGCTTAGGGAAGGGACTTGAAATAGGGCCTAAGAGATTGAAGGGCCTTCCTATGAAGGAAGAGCACAGTCTTCCCAAGCTGACTGAATGGTTAACGCAGAAACATTGCCTGTGGTGGGGTGATGATGGAATGTGGGGAGATCGGTTAGTGGAACTTCCCATAAACACATAGAGGATGGGAGTGGCTGAAAATGGTAAGAGTGGCAGAGTTTGAATGCCGGCCTGAGGAGTTTCATGTTGTCTGCGTCTGTGGAAATAAATCCAGCCACTTTTGACAGTGAATTGCAATAAGTGAACCTACTGGCAGAAAGACCAGCCGGCAGCCTGTCAGGGAAATAATGAGCACTGCATGAGATTTGGCTGGGGAGGGGAAGCAGCAAGAGGGAAATAACTTGATAAATACTGCTTAGTCCTAATTGAAAGGGGTACAGGGTGAATTGATGCAGGGGAGGAAGGAGAAGGGACTAACAATGACTCATGTTTTCAGCCTGCAGGTCAGGGGAAGAGTGATGTCTTTAATCAAACAGAGGGAACATAGGAGGGAAAGATTGGGGGAAGATGATAAGAACGAACCAGGCAGATAAATAATAAGTCCTCACATTAATGCCGCACACTAGCACTTTCAAAATAATTTGGAGCCATTGTATTATTTGTTCCTCACAACCCTTCTGTAGAGAAAAGGCAAACCTCTTTCTCTTCATCTGGGACGTGAAGAACACCAAGAAAATTAAGTGTCATCAACTCGACCAAGGTCACAGAACTGGTAAATGGCAAATCTGGGACTAGAATTCATCTGTCCTGCTGAACAGTTCTGTGTTTTTCATTATATTCAACTAGTAATACAATTAGTAACACAACTTTTAATAAAATAACCTCAGATATGCACATCGATGTGTGTTTGGATAGAGGGGAGGTGGTGAAATGAGGCAGCAAAACTGTTCTCGAGATTCCTATACTATTAACAACCTAGAAAAATCAGTGAACCACCTGACTTAACCATTTCTGGGATCTACCGTCAACCTTAGCGGAAGAGAGTTCATTCTTCATTGGCCTTTCTCAGTTTCTCATTGACAGCTTTTCAATTTTCCCTCTGTAAATCATGTTTCCTTGATGTCCCTTGAAGGACTTCCTAGTCTTTGAAATTATCTACCAGCTAAAAAACATGCATTTGAATTATGTGGATAAATGGTTTATTCATTGGACACATTTTGTTTCTTGTATAGGAACTTCCATTTCAAAGATGCAGATAATGCCATTGGTTAAAATGCCGGTATCACATTGGAAAATGTTTTAGAATGGCAATACAAACTTGTTAACATTTTCTCCATATTTTGAGAAAGACACAGTCTGGTAGATTAATCAGATAATTGGATAATTATAACAACACAAAATTCTAAATTTTCAGCTCCTTTAGGATTGCCAGAAGCATGAATTTACCTACAGGAAATTCTGCATGTGAACTTGTTCTTTTTAAAACAGAATGTTTTGCAACGTAATTTTTAGAAATCATGCTTAAATCAAATTTAAGCTGTGTTTGGTAATGACTGCCTTTCTGTACGGCATGCAGAGGCAATTGTAAATCTTTCTGGAGCCTAAAGAAAGACTTTACAAAGAAGGCATTACTTGAAATAGGATTTAAGCTGAACAGAAATATAAAGAGAGAAAATGGTCAAGAGCAGAGCACTCTAGGCAGAGATAGGAAAAAGAGATAAGAGAACTAATGTATTCTCTGATGTTTAAGTAGTTTTGTATTAGAAAATATATACAAGGAGTAATTAAGGCAGAAATTGGGTAGGTATCAGATCTTAAAGTAGCTTGGGTATAATGCAGAGGTATAAAGATTTGCTCTGAATATAAAGATTCCTTTAATATTTTTATACAGGGGAGTAATAAAATAAGACTGCGAAGTTACAAATACTGCTCTGAGGTCAGTATGAATGATTATGAATAGATGAAGGTGGAGGAAGAGAAACTTTATGT
>NC_048227.1:96492199-96556516 GCF_002007445.2 Ailuropoda melanoleuca | reverse complement strand
GCATCTCTTTTCTGCAATGTCCAGGCCTACACTGAGATAACTAAAATCACTGGAGGCTAGAACAACTGAGGACTAGCCAGGTCATCTCTCCACGTGGCCTCTTTCTATGGTCATTGCATGTAGCTCGAGCTTCCACACAGCATGGTGGGTCTGGGGTGACCAAACTTCTTACACACCTGCTCGGAGTTCCAAGTAGGGAAAGTAGAATCTGTCGGGCCTTTAAGAGGCGAAGCTCAGAGTTGGCTGTGTATCCCTTCTGTCATACGTTATTGATCAAGCCCCTTAATAAGCTGTTCCAGATTCAAGGGTAAAGGATTAAATACTTTTTGGTACGTGTAGTAAACNTACTGACTGCTAAATATCCAAACCATTCTCTGCAAAAACTGCTTGAATTTTTTGATCAATCATAGTACATCTCCTGGAGTTCTCATTGGCCATAAATAGAGAAAATCAAAAGAATGCTGTTTCTAAGCATCTGTGATACACAAATACTTCTATCTTCTCTTGATAAATGGGCATAGGTATCTTGAACAGGAAAGTATCTAAATGTATTGTTGGTGTTTTTTTAGATACAATATGTATGGTAATGAATGTGCTAAACTTTATCTTTTGTTATATCCTATTTAATTTTATTATTTGATATTTCAAACAAATACCCCTGGATCTAATATTCAAGGATGTATTTTCATCCATCTTCTTCAGCTTCCAGGAAAGAACTCCCCCTTAAATATGTAAATAAAAAGTGTATGGACTCCTCGTCTACATTAGAGCAGGAAATTTGATACTTCCGCTAGAAATCCGGACTTCCTGGGACCCAAAAGAAAAATCTCACGTTTGTCTTTGTGGTCAGTTTCCACCTGAGATAGGGGCTTGGTCACAGTGGCAGGTTTCTTAGCTCTTCCCACTGTCTCAACATAACTTTTTCCAGACTCTTGCCTCTCAGTTGAGCATAAACAGCTCTCTTAATTCTTCAATGCACAGTTAAAATAAGGCTGAGTTTTTAACAAAACCTTATTAATCTGATTCTCTAGCAAAGTCAGTGATCTCAAAACTCAGAGAAAAATGGCCCAGGGAACACTAAACAAATGTCTAATAATCATTAAAAATTGAATTAATATGGTACACCTGAAAGTAATATAACACTATGTTAACTATACTGGAATTAAAATTTTAAAAACAAAGGGACTGTGTGTTCAGGTGGCTAGGCTTAAAAAGATTGAGTTAAAAGTTGTTCAGCCTCAGACTTCCCTCTGGATTTAGGTCAGAATAAGGAATTGTCCTAGACCTCTGTCCTTATTGAAGGCCGAATTAACAATAAACAGTAACAACATAATGGCTAAGAAAATCACCGTGGTTCACTCTAGTTATGACATCACGCTAATAGGACCCAGTGAGGAGGAAGTGACATATACCCTCAATACCGTGGAAAGAAATATGCATGTCAGAAGGTGGATGGCAAAGTCCAAGAAAATTTAGGGACCCACCACTGCAAGTTTCTAGGTTATCCAATGTTTGCAATATTCCTTTCAGGTGCAAAGGAACACATATAACACATTCCTCTTTTTCTTATTTATCTCCTTCTGTTGAGAAAATCACAACCATTGGTGGCCTCTTTGGACTTTGGAAGCAACATATACAGCAATTTGGTGGCCTTCCCTGATAGGTTTACCAAGTAATCTGAAAGGCTGGCAGTTTTGAGTGGGGTCAGTGCAGATGAAAACCATAGAACTGGATTCAGCCAGGTCAGGCTTCTGGTCAGGCTTCTAACTGGTCTTTATGAGCTATTGTCCATTCATCTATTATGGCATAACCAACCATCCCAAGTCAAATTTGTTAAAATCACAAAGATCGTTTATTTAGCTCACACATGTAAAATTTGAGCAGGACTTCGGTAGACATAACGCATCTCTTTTCTGCAATGTCCAGGCCTACACTGAGATAACTAAAATCACTGGAGGCTAGAACAACTGAGGACTAGCCAGGTCATCTCTCCACGTGGCCTCTTTCTATGGTCATTGCATGTAGCTCGAGCTTCCACACAGCATGGTGGGTCTGGGGTGACCAAACTTCTTACACACCTGCTCGGAGTTCCAAGTAGGGAAAGTAGAATCTGTCGGGCCTTTAAGAGGCGAAGCTCAGAGTTGGCTGTGTATCCCTTCTGTCATACGTTATTGATCAAGCCCCTTAATAAGCTGTTCCAGATTCAAGGGTAAAGGATTAAATACTTTTTGGTACGTGTAGTAAATGATATGCAGCCATCTTTAACCAATCACCGCATCCAACAGTGCTCAAATTATCTGCAACTGAACAAATTACAATCTTGGGGTAAGACTTAAATGTAAGAATCACAGCAAAAGCTGTGGAAGAAACCATGCCCATCCTAACTGTTCTCTTTCTGAGGAACAGTTTTGGGCTTGCTGTTAAGTGCTGATATGGGTATGGGACATGAGTATGGGACACCAAGGTATTAAGTGACATGAGCAGAACATCATCAAGTGGGGGTCATCTGATCCAGCAACTAAGGAAAGGCATGCCCAACAGACATGCCAGGCGGAAAAGGTACAGACGCTCTTGGGCTCAGGCAGGTCCTACCTACACAGTTAGTAATATGGGGGGGGTCTTCACCTTCCAGGATGCCTGTTCCTGCTGCCCTTCACCTAGCCCTCAGCAAAGCCCTGAGCCTCCTTCAAAATTCTCTCTGACTTGGTGACTGAGAAGGAAAATCCTGGTTTACAGATGCTTCTTCATGATATCCTGACACCACACAAAATTGGATTATCATGGCTTTACATTTTCCATTTAAGGTGGGCCGGAATGACAATGGGAATGGAAAGTCCTCCAAGTGGGAAGAATGTCAAGCAATATATTCATTGTTGTGTTGTCTCAGGTATGTGATTCTTACTATCAAGCGGATACAGGAGTGCTGATGTGTGGTTGGAGACAAGGAAAAGAATGCATATTATTTAGGGAACCCTGCTGGATCCCTCCTACTGCCCCCACGTGTGGTTGTACAAGAGAAAGACATAATTCAGCAACCTAGTACAGGCAGAATCATCAAGAGTTCAAACCTCCCATGAATAAATTTCAGGTCACCTGTCAGCAAAAGAATCTGTCCAGTGAAGGTATTGGTTAAAAGCAAAGGAAATGTGGAATGAGTAGTTAAGAAAGAAATTATTATATATCATATATGACTTTGTGAACAGCTTTATAAATGAGAACTATAATGATCACCTACATTTTTGCATCGTGCTGTTATATTCTTACTTGTATATGATTCTGTTTTTTTTTCCCCACTCTCACCAATGATATTATACAGGATGTGTGGGTAATGATGGTAATGATATCTTAGTGCAGAGATTACAGGATATCAAGAGGCTGCTGAGTTGTGAACTAATAGAAGAAGGAGCATAAACCAGAAATTAATGCAGAATTTGATGAGACTTTGTGCAAATTGCTTTCAGAGAGAAGGTGGTTTTTGTTTGTGCAGAAATGAATCCATCATGTTAGGCAGTAGCATTTTGAAGTTACTATGAGGTTTTGAAACTTTAAATATTGGAAGATGGGGAGAGGTGAATGTTGAAAAGCCAAAGGGGCAAACCAGGTAGAGAATGTACATTGGCTCACACAACTCCAATTCCAGTCCCTCCCCACCTGCTTGAGCTTATCTTCCCGTATTACAGTGTCTGGAAATGAAATTTGTATATTAACATCCCAAAAGGAAAAAAAAAACAGTATTTCAATAGATGCAAAAGTAGGGGCACCTGGTGGCTCAGTTGGTTAAGTGTCCAACTCTTAGTTTCGGCTCAGGTCATGATCTCAGGGTCCTGAGATGAAGCCCCCCCATCACATAGCATCAGGTTCCGTGCTCTGTGGGGCATCTGCTTCCCCCTCTCACTGCTCACACACTCTCTCTTTAAAATAAGTAAAATAAAATCTTTTTTAAAAAAATAGATGCAAAAGTAACATTCCATGGGATGCCTGGGTGGCTCTGTCGGTTAAGCAGCCAACTCTGTTTCAGCTCAGGTCATGATCTCAGGGTGGTAGGATCAAGCCCAGAGTCAGACTCCGAGCTCAGAGGAGTCCGCTTGAGGATTCTCTCTCCTTCTCTCCCTCTGCTCCTCCCCCTGTTCTCTCTCACACGTGCTCTCTCTCTAAAATAAAAAAATATATTTTTTAAATAAAACAAAGTAACATTCTGTAAAATTTGACTTCTATTCGTGATTATTTCAAAGCTCTTAACCAATAACCAGTAGAAGTCGACTTCCTTAACCTGACCAAAGAATTTGCCAGCCAGGCAGCAAAAGTCACCTCTTTGGAAATACCTGCACATTTCTACTATCACTTATGATACTCCGAACTAACACATAAAACAGGAAAAAGAATGAAATATAAATATGAAATAAAACAGGAAAATGTGTTGTTGTTTGCAGGCAATGCGTTTGTGTACTAAAAAATAAAAAAGTAGTAGTGAAATCAGTTATAACACCAACATTTATTAAGCCCTTACTGTATCAGGCAGTTTTCTAAACTGTTTCTTTACAAAAAGTAACTTAATAAAGAAGTTATTACCAAAAATTATATTCTCTACCAAAAGATAAATGCTTTGGATAAAATATTATAATTTTTAACAGTCTAGCAAGTAGTTAGATACATGCATGCACAATATACAGAATAAAATAATGGTCCTATAAATATTGGAATCTCAAATGAAAGTATGAAATTAGAAAGTCTAGTCCCAATTGAAATAAGTGTACAAGCAGACTAGGAATAACCAAATTAATAATGAATGACACCTATAGGGAGAAACTTTGAAAATAATATTAAAAGTCATAAAAATACAAATAGAAAGCTATGCAAATGTCATAGAACAGAGGATTCAGTATGGTATATATTTCATGTCTCTCCAAATTTATCTATAAATCAATATAATTCAACTCAGTGTAGCAATAAGATTTCTGGTAAAAATGGACAAGTTGATTTTAAAATGCATGTTTAAAATAAACATATGAAAATAACTAAGGATAAACAATAAAATGAGGAATTAGGGGTTATTTTGAAACTATGGCAACTAAACATTTTATTGCACAGGGATAGACAAATATATCAGTGGAAATAACTTTGGAAACAATGAAAACAAACAAACAAAAGTTAAACCTGCACTGAAAGGAAAACTTACTATATGACAGAAGTGGCATCACAAATTAGGTCAGATAGAAAAATAAAATAAAATATGATCCCAGATGAATTTAAATAAGCAAGTATAAAAAACAAGGTAAATAGTTTAAAACTCTTTGAAAGAAATATAGAATATCTTTAGGATGTCAAGACAAGAAGGCATTTCTTAAACAAAATATAGGATGTTCAAATCATAAAGAAAAATGCACTGCAAAATTAACATATCCCAAATGACAAAAGTAACTATAAACAAGTTAAAAAGCGGGCTTTGGACAATGGAGATATTTGAAACATATATAATATACAAAAAAAATATTTATCAGAGTGTGTCAAGAATTTCTACATATGAAACAGTGAGCAAATAGTAAAATGTTCGAGCAGGGATTCACTGAATGGAAAATCACGTGAGCAGCAAATGAATTTTCCAGCTCATTTGCATTTAGTTTGGGTCCATGTAACTGAGTTTTGGCAAATAGGATGCAAACAGAAGTGATGAATGACACTTTCAATTGTTGGGGATGGGGGCGAGAAATTGAAATGGAGAAGGAGGACGAAGAAGAGGAAAAGCAGAGAGAGAAAAAGAAGGAGAAGCAACAGCACCTGTCACCACCTGCAGGACCCTCCAGCTCCCTTCCCCCTACTCTGACAAAAGCAAAAGTAAAATGCTCCTGATGGCAGGGCTACAGGATGAAGGATGTCCTTTTGCTGCCATATTATTCATTATGCCAGAAATGGAGAGTTCATGGCTTATCACTGCAGCTTAGTCTAACCCTAACCTGACTAATATGACACTCACTACAGAGAATTTCTGTGGTGTAGCCACAGTTTCTAATCCCAATTAATGACGACTATGTCCCTCGAAATATTCCACCCTCTTTTTTTCTTTAACATCCAACATCCAATCCATCAGTGAATCTTACAGCTCTGCCTTCAGAAAACAGTCAGAATTGAACACTGATAGTCATCATCCAAGAGATTTTCATCTATCACTTTGGGTAACTGCAGTGCTCCAGAAATTACTCTCCCTGCTTCCTTATCATTCTTCTATAGTTTAATCTCAACACAGTAATAACAGTGATTCTCTTGAAATGCATGTCAGCAGTTCTGTAACATTGTGTGAGCAATGCAGTTGCTTTAAACCTCCCAAATATCTCCAGAAAACCAGATAGAAAAACCAGTACAGGGGCACCTGGGTGGATCAGTTGGTTGGGCGGCAGACTCTTGATTTTGGCTCAGGTCATGATCTTGGGGTCCTGGAATCAAGCCCCAAAGTGAGCCCCGCATGGAGCTCTGAGCTCAACGGGGAGTGTGCTCCTCCCCCTCCCCTCCCCTTCCTCATGCTTGCATGCATGCATACTCTCTTGTTCTCAAATAAATGAAATCTTAAAGAGAGAGAGAGAGAGAGAGGTGTGCAGTGGAGGGGGGCATTTTTGAGAGGCTCACAGGAAGGAACCCCCAAGAAATATGAAAGTACTTTGGAAGGCAAGGCTTGTGAATCTTCACCAGGGACAAGAGGCAGAAAATCTTTCTAAGCCAGACATAGCTTCAAGAACCAAACAAATGGCTACAGAGAGAGGGTATATATTTAATTTTTATTGGTAAAAAGAGAAAAATAAATTCTTAGACTGTGATTCAGAGAAAGCCACTCAAGTCTGAATTTCTCCTAATATCCCAGGAAATCTCATTTTATTTTGTTCTTCATTCAAATATGAGGGACAACAACAGAAAACCTTTTCTAATGTCATACAAAATCATTACAATGGAAAGATAAATGAGGTCTTAATAAATTAAGACAAACAGTAAGAACTCATCAGAAAAATGAACTCACAGAGCAGATGAAAACTGCAATGCAATATTTCAGTATCAGACAGCAATTAAAGCTTCGATAAACAAGAAATAGAAAAACTCAGAGGAAATTAATAGATACCAGTAAAGAATTAAGAAAAAATAATATTTCATAAAAGAATATTAAATTAGAAAAACACAAGAGTAGAGAGACATTATAAAAGACACAGTAAGGGAAATAGGAATAAGAAAGAAGAAAATTGAGGGGAAGTCAAACAGAAATAAAGAAAATGATTTGAAAAAAACAGGATTTGAAAAATGTGTGTGTAGTAGACAGAATAATGCCCCCCACCAAAGATGTTTACAACCTAATCCCAGGAACCTGTGAAAATATTGCCTTGTATAGCAAAAGAATCCTGCAGTTGTGATTAAGTTAAAGATGTTGAAATGAGGAGATTATCCTGGATTACTAAGATGGGTACAGTACAATTATAAGGTATTTATAGGACTGAGACAGGAGTGTTAAAGTCAGAGGACACGTGACAATAGAAGCAAAGGTCACAGTGATGGGGGGCTGTGAGCTGTAGAATGCAGGCAGCTTCTATTGGCTGGAAAAGATGGAAATAGATTTCTCCTTTGTAGCTTCCAGATGGAACACAAACCAGCCAACCTCGACTTCTGACCTCCAGAACTCTAAGATAATAAGTCTGTGTAGTCCTAACTCGCAAAATTTGTGGTAATTTGTTGTAACTACCATAGGAAATGGATATAGGAAATGTAATAGACATTGAAGACAGAAAATAAGAAAACCACATATTTATAATTGAAGTCTTCAAAGAAGAAAACCAAAGTAATGGAAAAAGCAAATATTTAAAACCATGACTGGAAAATATTTCCTGAAATAGAATAGTAAAGAGCAAAGCACACTGTGTACCTGAGGAAATTGACCAGAAATGGGAAACCTGGGTGGCACAGCGGTTAAGCGTCTGCCTTCGGCTCAGGGTGTGATCCCGGCGTTATGGGATCGAGCCCCACATCAGGCTCCTCCGCTAGGAGCCTGCTTCTTCCTCTCCCACTCCCCCTGCTTGTGTTCCCTCTCTCGCTGGCTGTCTCTATCTCTGTCAAATAAATAAATAAAATCTTTAAAAAAAAAAAAAAAGAAAATTGACCAGAAATGATAACCCTCAGGCCATACTGTAAGCCAAAATTATTTTTTTCATAATGAGGGGGGAAATCGCTTTAGTTTTCAGATAATAAGTCAAAGTCACTTTTAAGGCAACAACTCTCAAATTAATACGAAAATTCTCCAAGGCAACACTTATGTTAGAAAAAGAATGTAGCAACTTTTAAGGAAGGTTTTAAAGAAGAAAAAATGTGAGACAAGAATTTTATGTACAGCCAAGCTCGTCTTCAACATAAAAGCCATAGGCAAGCAGCTATAAATATGGAAAACTTCAAGGAATATCATTCCCATAATCAGTTTGTGACAAATCTACACAGGAATGAGCTTCAAACATAAAATATTTGTAGAAGGTTTAGCAAATATTTAACTTAGTGGAACTAAGGTTGAAAGACAGGAATAAGGGTGAAAAAATAATACAGAGTTTTTACACAATTAGAAATTAACACTAACAAAAATTACAAGGTAGAAATCGTGGGTAACGAAATAAACCTATGGACTACCACAGATGACTTAATTAGAGGTAAAGTAATAATACCTAAAGTTAACAAATTCCGAAATATATCTAAGACTTAACGGTGTATTTTAGGATAATAAATAAGGTAGTAGAAACTTAAGTAATTTAGGAAGTAGAGATTAACACTAAAATAATGCTAAAGATTAAACTTGGAATGTGAAGGCAAAGCAGAGAGACTAACTCTAGTCTTGTGGTAGGAAACCAACAAACAGCATCCAAAGAAAGAGAGGATTAAGAGCCATATAAAAAATAGTATAAATAAAACTATGAAATTTAAAAGTCACAGCTTCCTAAATACTGAAAGAATTATCAACAGAAAATATTTTAAAAGGACACTTAAATGAAACAATTTTAGTCGAAATGTTGAACCATATAGAAAATTTGTTATTAAACAAGATAACAAGATGAAACCAAAAATATCAATTACTAAGTAAATGTAAATGAGCTTTAATCACTTACTAAGAACTCTAGCTTACTTACACAGCAAAACCCAATTCTTTGTCATACCTAAAACAAAGGTTTTTGGTAAAGTTAAAAAATTAAGAGTAAGCAAAGACAGGCAAGGCAATACAAAGTACTACTGTGAACAATATCTTGAGGTAGAACAAAGTAAAAAAAATATTAACAAGTCAAATTAAGACCATTTTATAATGCTAAAAGCTACATTAAAAAAAGAGCATGAAACTTACATCAATCTACCAAAAAAACCACAATAGTCAAAATTTCCCAATTTGCAAACAGAGGCAACCACTGTTCTTGAAATTCATAAAAAGAGAATCACGTGAGTCTGGCTTCTTTTGCTTTTAGAGTTATCCATGTTGTTGTATGTATTGATATCTTGTACTTATTTTTTTACTTATTTTATTGGTGGTTTAGTCTATGAAAATACCACTTATCCACTCTTCTATTGAAGAAATATTTTTCCACTTGTGATTATTACACATAACATATTCCCGTGAATATGTTTTCATTTCCCTTAAATAAATATCCAATATGGAATTGTTGGGCACAGAGGGAAAATATGTGTAACTTTATAAAGAACTGACAGTTTCCCAAACTGGTTGTACCAACTTATACCCCAGAAATGTGTAAGAGTTTCTATTACTCAAAATCCTCTTCAAAACTGGATAATTTCAGAATTTTTAATTTTACCTTTTCTAGTGGTTGCATGGTGATTTACATTGTGGTTTCAATTTGCATTATTTCCCAGATGACTACTGACATTGAGTACATTTTCATGGACTTATTGACTATTTAAAATATTTCTTTATAAAGATTCTGTTCAAATAATTTGTCCATTTTGATTGGGTTGTTCTTATTATTAAGGATTTTTAGGAGTTTTTGATAGATTCTAGATAGAAATCCATGTCAGATATATGCATTGTGAATATTTTCTTCCCAACTATGGCTTGAATTTTCATTTTTTAAACTGTGACTTTGGATAAAAAGAAGTTTTGATGATGTCCAATTTATCATTTTTTTCATACAAAAGATTACTAATTTTAGTAGATTCATAAAACTTTAGCAATTGTGTAATTTTAGCTTTTAGGATTATAAACAATTTCAAATAATTTTTTAAAATATGGACTGACGTGGTGGTCAAGATTTTTTTTTTCAATATGAATACCTGGCACTGTATGTTTAAAAATATTCCTCTCCCCCACTGAATTGCATGGCAATCTGTTGAAATTTATTTGACTGTAAAGGTGTGGAAGTGTCTCTGGATTCTTCATTCTGTGTCACTGACTGATGATTCTTTTTTTTTTTATAATAATTTTTGTTATGTTAGTCACCATACAGTATATCCTTAGTTTTTGATGTAATGTTCCATGATTCATTATTTGTGTATAACCACCCAGTGCACCATGCAATATGTGCCCTCCTTAATACCCATCACTGGCCTATCCCAAACAAACAAACAAACTGAGGGCTTCAGAGGGAAGGGGGGTGGGGGAATTGGGATAGATTAACTGATGAATCTTAAGCAAATAGCACAATGTCTTCATTATCATGTCTTTACATTAAGTTTTAAATCAGGCATTGTAAATCTTGTAACTCTTCTTTTTCAAGATTGGTTTGTCTATTCTTGGTCCTTTGTATTTTCATATGAAATTTATAAAAATTGCATTCGAAATACAATTACTTTTCCAAAAATGACTTTGCATCCTCATACCTTGCCAAATATACTTATTAAGTACAGTTGGTTTTTAAAATTTTTTTCCTCTAAATTTACTGTGTACACAATCATGTCATCAGCAAATAAACATGGTGTTTTTTTCTTTCTAATCCTCATGCCTTTAACTTTTAAATCACTTAGAACCTCCAGTGTAATATTGAATAGAAGTGGCAGGAGTGAACTTCTTTGCTTTGTTCCTGATCTTAAGGGAAAGCATTTAATATTTTGCTATTATGTATAATATTCACAGTGTTTGTCATAGACTCTCCTTATCACATTGAGGAATTACTTCACTATTTCCTGTTTGCTAAGAGTTTTTAACACGAACAGGTGTTATATTTTGCAAAATACTTTTTCCCAACTTATTTAGATGATTATTTGTTTTATTTTTCTTTATTCCAATAATATGGTATTTATTTTTTTAATGCTAAACCAAACTTGCATTCCTGAAACAAACCCAGTATTTATGATGTGCACCATCCTTTTATGTATTGATGGATTAAATATATCAATTACATTGTTAAGAATTTTATTTTTTTATTTAAATGAGTGCTACTGGTATGTACTTGTCTCTTTTAATATAATTTTCCTTTTGGGTCAAAAGCAGTATTGTTCTAGCCTCATAAAATTAGTTGGAAAGTGTTCTGTCTTCCTATGTTTTCTGATAACATTCATACAAGTTTGGAATAATTTCTTTTTTAAATGTTTATAAAGTTCACCAATGAGCCACTTGGGCAGAATTTTTCTTGTAGGAAATATTTTAATTCCAAATTANCATTTCAAATTAAATTTCTTCATATAATATAGGAAGATTCAGTTTTTCTATTTCTACTTATGCATGACGAGATATTTTGTGTCTGTCAATGATTTCATCCATTTCATCTAAGCTACCAATTTTACTGGAAAAAAAATCATTCATAATATTCCTTCATTACCCTTTTAATTGCTGTAGAATCTGAAATTCTACCCCTGCTTTTGCTCTTAATTTTTGTTATGATGTTTTCTCTCATTTTTTTCATTGTTAAGACTTGGTAGTGGAGATTCATTGATATTATTGATGAATTCAAAATACTTGTTTTTGCCTTTGCAGGTCTCCTTTTTTGTTTTCCCTTTCCTAGATTTGCCTGCTAAACTTCATATTTACTTTTCTTCTTACTTTTGATTCATTTTACTCTTCTTTTTCTAGCTTTTTAAGGTAGAAGCTTATTTCATTGATTTGACATTATTTTTTTTTCTTAATAGTTTTCTTAACCTGACAATTCTTCCTGACCCTAACTACTAATTTTGTGGAGAAAAGAGAAGGAAAGGTAGGCCTAAAATGCAGAGAGAACACATGAAACGTGACGTTCTCACAAGGCCTGGGGCCTTGAGCGCTGCAGCACAAGAGCATGGCCCAAATGACTCCGGACTAAGACAAAATCAGCAAGGTTCACCCCTTGGTGGAAGCTAGGGATTGGACTAATGGAAGATAATCTCAATGTTATTAAAGTTGGCTAGCCTCTCATTTTAGCTGTCAGACATAGGAAACATAGCTGTCAGACATAGCTCTCACTGTCTGGAAAAATAGGATCCAAAAAAGATATAACTTCAAATCCACTATCATTTTATACACTTCTGATATGAAACTAAATACTGTGAAAGATACAAAGATGCAAAGAAAAAGAACCCACAATGTCAAGATACTGTATCAAGCAAACAAGGACTTTGAAAATGCTAATACATATAAATTACAGTAAAAGACAAAGAATGGGTAAACAAATGGTAAATCTCAGCAAATAAATGGAAACTACAAGAAAAGATACCCTGGAAATTGTGAAGCTGAAAAATATACCACCTGAAGTCAAAAGTACATTAGGTAGGCTTAATAGCCTAATGAGCAGTGCTGAAAGAGATAGCAGTGAATCTACAGACGGGTTGACTGATGCAAATTATCCAAAATAATGATAGAGGAAATAAAGGATCAAAGAAACTGAATAGAAAATGTAAGCAATGGTCATTAACTTTACATACAAGAAATTGAGTTTCCAGGAGACGTGGGGAATAAATGAAGGGAGAAAAAGTTAAAGAAATAACAGTAGAAATTAATCTTTTATGTGGCTCAGTTGGTTAAGCTTCTGACTCTTGGTTTCAGCTCAGGTCACGATCTCAGGGTTGTGAGATTGAACCTGGAGGAGGGCTCCGAGCTGAGCTGAGCTGAGCATGGAGCCTGCTTGAGATTCCCTCACTCCTCTGCCCCTCACACCTCCCCACCCCCCACCCCCTACCCCCCACTCCTGCTTTCTCTCTCTCTTAAAAAATAATCTTTTGTGATTAATACAAATTTCTTTTGTTTTGATGGTTCTTTCCTCCTTGTTATTCCTTATTTTGAGTATCTACATCACTTTATTCATTTTTATTTATTAATTTTATTGATGGTTTATTGATTTTTATCAGGTGTTTATCTGTTTTACTATTTTTTAATTCTGGCTCAATTCATTCTGCTTACGTCTTTAGTCATTTCTTCCTCTGCTTGTCTTCAGATTATGTTGTTGTTGTTTTTTCCCCTAACTTTTTGGAGGAAATTAACATAATTGTTTTTAGTCTTCCTCAGCTTCGAGAATCCAACAAATTCCATGCATGTAAATAAAAAGAAATCACAGACATTGTAGTGAAACTGCAGGAAAATAAAGACCAGAGAAGGTCTTAAAAGAACTCAGAGAGAAAAGATAGTTAATATAAAAGAAAAATGATTAATAGAGTGACAATTAACTTCTCAGGAGCAAATATGGAAAATGGAATATATGAAATGCCTTCAATTTCACATTTAAATATAATCCTAAAGAAATATGTGCTAACAAAAATCAAGGGAAATATTTATAAGAATATATCAGCAATGTCTTAATAGCCCAAAGTTTGAAACTACTGAAATACTTATTAACAGTAAACAGATATATAAATGGTACATTTATTCATTATATCATGGTATAATATATTCACACCATAGAATATTGTGTAGTAATAAAAATAAATACAGCTCATGCATCAACATGGATCAACTCAAAATCTAATACTAAGAGAAAAAAGTAAGTCACAGAAATAATACATACTATTTAATTCTGTTTATGTAAAGTGTGTAAACAAGCAAAACTATAAAAAATATTTTTTAGTAATATTTATATGTGGTAGGTTAAATAATGCCTCCTCCAAAGATGTTCACTTCGTAATCCTCAGAGCCTGTAAATATGTTACCTTAGGTGGTACACACACACACACACACACACACACACACACACACACACACACCCTTTGAGGACATGATTAAGGACCTTGAGATGGGAAGATTTTCCAATCTAATTACATGATCCTTAAAGGCAGAGCATCTCTTCTAGCTGTGGCCAGAGGGAAACTAACAAAGTCACCTAGAGGGAGACAAAGTGTGATTTAAAAAGGTCAGAGAAATGCAACATTGTTGGCTTTAAAGGTGGAAGATCAAGAGCCAAGGAATGTGAATGCCCTCTGGAAACTAGAAAGGCAGGAAATGGTTCTCTCCTAGAACATCTAGAAAGGAATATGGCCTTGTCAACACCTTGATTTTATAGCCCAATGAGACCCACATCAGACTCCACACCCACAAAATTATAAGATAATTTATTTGTATTGTTTTAAGCCACAAGATTGTGGTAATTTATTATGTTGGTGATTGAAAAATGAATACAATATACATGTACTAAAATTATGTTTTTTTAATGTATACAAATGAATTAACACAAAATCCAGAGTAAGAGTATATTCAGGGAATTCTGAGGTACTGGGAAATGTAACTTTCAAAATGATAAATAGTTGGTTGTTAGCTTTTAGTGAAATATTTTATTTATAAAATATTGTTAAGACAAAACAATAGACCAGATGAGCTTGCCACAGAAGGAGCATTTCCTTCCATACGCTGACTAGGCATCTGCTTGGGTTGTGGATTTGCTCATCAGCGCCATGACTGGATGGAGGGATGGATGGCAGGGCAGTGAGGGTGGCAGGATAGTCTCTCGCATTTTCTACCCTGCGGGATAACAAGGTTGTATGAATTTCTCATGACTGTGTGGACATCATGAAATCTAATCGGTTCCTGAGCCAACTTGCTGCAGTCCCAGCCAGGAGGGCCGCCCACTTGGTGGGAAGACTGTAGCAACAGGAGTCTGTGGGGAGACCACCTGCGACGGGAACAGTGTGGCCACAGTGCTGGGGCAGCAGCTGGATCTCAGGTATAAGGGGCTATAGAGGGGGAGCCCCAGCCCGGCTCTCCTAAGAACCCACACATGTGCTCACAGAAGGCCAGCATCTGGACACGTGCCATACAAATGAAAGCACCAGTAGTACATTAGTGTTTGTTTCCAAAGCACACACAGCCAACAAGGAGAGAGCTGTGGTCAAAGCCAGTTAAATAAAGACATGTTTGCCCTTTTCTCTACATCTCTTCTCCCTGACTCCCTCCGACCCAGTGGAGCTGGGGAGTAACAGAGCAGAGTGTGCCCAATCTTCATTCCAACTCCCTTGTGCCAAGAGCCTGTCCTGCAATGGAAACAAAAAGAGTTTTGAAACAAAATAAATTAAAGTTTTAAACTGGGCTGGAGTGAGTTTAATAATGGAAAGTGACCAGATAATTATGGAATCTGCCCAAGATATCATCAAGGAATGGGAAAAAGGCATTTGACACAGAAAGGTTTAAAACTGTAACTGTAAAATGGAAACTATGTAACTTAATATTCTATCAAAATGATACCGCTAAAAAAAAGTTACAGAGACATGGAAGGGCCCCATGACCCTGTCTAAGCAATGAAGTGTAGTGTTCAAGTTCAAAGATACTGGGGATTGTAACCCCTACATCGAGTGTCATAGCTCAGCCAGTCTTTAACCCGAGATAATCTAAGCTTTGGCTTGTTCATCCACAAAATGTAAAATAAATCGAAAATAAGAAAGTAACTCAGTTTGCTCAATTTAAAAAAGGATAATAGTACCTATTTTATAGGGTTGTCATAAGGATTAATTCAAATTACAGGCACAAAGAGAACACGGTGCTTGATCCATACATAGTGCGTGCTCCTTGGATGTGAACTTCAATGACTGGGTGAGAGTCCCGAACCTCAGGAGACTCTTGGGCTATGGAATGAATAATCATTAGGAGACAGGGGCCCAGTGAGGGGTGTTGGTGATAAGGAGGGATGGGGACATTCTGGGGCAGTGAAACAGCATAAGTAAAGAAACAAAGCAAGACACAGAAGTGCTGTGGTGTTGGAGGGGTGGAGGAGGGGGAAGGCACAAACATTTTGGGGCTGCTGAAGCAGACATTGTTAGTGGAGGAGAGAAGTCTGAAAAAGGAAGGTAAGGACCAGATCATGAAAAGCCTCAAGTGCCCTACCTCGCAGCATTCTGTGCTCTGCATCCCAGAGAAAGGTCCGAACTCTTTCATTATTTCGTTATTATACATACGGGGTCCTTTTTGATCTAGATCCTGGCCACCTTTCAAAATTCAAAAGCTCATGTGGTGCCCAGACAGGGAGATAGATGACTCCAAGGCAACCTGAGGTTTCCTGAATACATTAAAGGTCTCCCGTCGCAGCACACTGCTACCCTCTCCTGAATGCTGGAAACGCTCTCACTCCACCTGCATGGGATGAATTCCTCCTTTCAAATTTAATTTAATAGGCACCACCACTGGGAAGCCTTGTCATTCTTTTTTTTTTTTTCCCCATGTTTATTGAGCACTTTTTCCTACATGGCGCTGTGTAAGACGCCCGGGCTGCAGTGTGAGCTCTCAACATCCCTGCCCGCAAGAGGCCAGTCTTAGGAGAGAGATGATCCAATGCATAGGCAATTCCTAAAGAATGTTATGACTCAAATCCTTACTGGGCACACTGAGAGCCCTGGACACCTGACCCCCCAGGCCCCGGGGATCAGAGAAAGTTCCCCTCGCGCCAAGGATTCTCCTCCTGTGTTCCTGTCACACCCACTTAGACTGCCAGGGAGGAAGGAGGAGGAAGAGAAGAAAATGAAGATGTGCTAAAACATTATGCTTTGGTATGTGTCAGCAGCAATGAGAAAGCACTTTAGATGAATATCTTATGTAATCCTCACAACAACCCTGTAAGACATCTAGTTATTATTCCCATTTCAAAGACGAAGAAACTGAAGTCACAGAGGTAAATTAACTTGCCAGTGTCACTCAGCTAGTGAGTGGGAGAGCCGAAACTCCAGCCTTGATCAGATTAATTCCAATTCCAGGCTGTAAAGCACTGTACCAGGCTTTCTGTAGAGCCATAAAATGTCTCCATTTTCAAAACATGATTGGAGATTGAGAGCAATTATCACAATTCACTGTAAATATTGTTTACATGTCTGTCTCCCTCATTAGCCCATGGCCTTCTAGATTCCAGGTGCTTCTCTAGGACAAGGAGAATAGAGCCTACGTATTATTCACCTTTTATCTACAGTCTCAGACAGATGACTCAAAATTAGCACTCAGTGAATGTTCCTTTGAATGTATTAATGCAGATATGAATGAATGAATCCTTAAATGAATGAATTCTCTTAGGAACTGGAAAGAACTGAACACATGGGAAAAGCCACAGAGCTCTAGGGGATGATGACAGCAGGTAATGGGCAAAGGTCCAGGCCAGGATGGCAAGTTGTTAGCTTTCGAGAGGGCCAACCCAAGGCAATGGGCAGATGTCCTGGCAGCGGATTTGGCAACAGGAAATAGATGGGAAACCAGACAGGCAGGTGGTTGGTATCGAGGATTTGGGAAGCAGGTATCAGGTAGTGCGGTACTCAAGCAAGACCTCATTGCACTCAAGTCCTCGAGTAACAGAGTGAAGCTCCTCTCCCGGACAACTGGAAGTGGGCATTCAGAGGCACAAGGAGCAAAACAAAAGGACAAGATTGGAAGCACAGGTTCAGGATTCAAGGTCAGAGCTGCACTAGCCTAAGAGGCTGATAGAGCTCTCTGCACTGCCCCTTTCTGGAATCCCTCTTGCTTTGTGGACCAAGAGGCCCTGCCAAAACTGTTGGTTAAGTCTGTTTATAGTAATTTATTGGTCTCAGCTGTGGGGATAAGAGGGCTCTGGAAACAGGAAGTCAAGCACATCATTATTAAAGGAAAGTTTCTGTGATCAGGCCAAAACCAGTAGAGTCATCCTCGATTTCTCAAATTCTTTTATACCACACATCCGAACAGTCAGCAAATCCTATAAACTCTACTTTGAAAATATATCAGACATTTGCCTCCTCCTTAATACTCCCAGTGCTGTGACTCCCGTCCATACCTCCAGCGTCCAGCCGCCTGGTCAACTGCCATAGCCGCCCAAGTGCACTCCGGGCTTCTGGTCCATCCCCCTCAGTGTATCCTCAGCCTAGTAGTAAGATGACCCTATTCTCATTTTGCCCCATTTCTGATTTGCTTGTTGTCTTTTTCTTTTTGATCTTTAGCAGTTCTTTATAAGGTTGTGTTATATACACATTGCAAAGAATCTTCTCGAAGGCTTGTCTTCCGTGGCACTCCTTTCGAGACCTTCCAGTGGCTCTCTAATTCACCCAGAGTATACGCCAACAACCTGAGCTACAATGCTGTGCACGAGTACCTTCTCTTCTCTCTAACGTCATCTCTTACAACTCCCTCCACTTGTTCGCTGCTGTCCTGGCGCTATGATTGACCTACTCTCACCTAAAGGCCTTTGCACTAGCTGTTTCCTCCACTGGAATGTTCTTTTTCCAGATAGCCACTAATTTAATCTCTTGCTTCCTTCACATCTCTTTCTTTTGTTGTTTTATGATTTTATTTATTTATTTGAGAGAGAGAGAGAGAGAGAACATGCAAGAGAGAGCGATAGCAGGAGCAGGGGGAGGGGCAGAGGGAGAGTGACAAGCAGACTCCCCGCTGAGCGGGGATCCGGACGCAGGGCTCAATCTCCACATCGTGACTCAAGTATCACCTTCTCAGGGAAGCCTTCTTTCCTACCCTATGCACAATTTCAGAACCCCTTCCAACTCACAAGCACACATACTATCCCCTGTTCCTGACTTAATTTTTCCCCTTCTCTCTTATAAATATCTAATTTACTATATACTTTATTTACCTTGATTTTTGTCTCCATCCCTAGAATATAGATCCCAAAAGGGTAGGGATTTTTTTTATTTTGTTTCTTGCTGGATTTCCAGTGCCTGGAACAGTACCTGCCACGTAGCTGCATGATAGACACCCAGGATATGTTGCCCAGATGAATTTTAAAAAATAGAAGTTAGGTGCATTTATGTGTGAAGAATATCCTGTTCATGACTTTATAACTAGCTAGAACTAAAACTAAAGTTAACTTTATTTAAATTTTACATCACAGAATCAATAAAATTGAGATTCTTGATACCACATATATGTGTGCAGATATGTAAATAATGTGTTTGTGTGTGTGTGCATGTGTGTGTGTATGTGTGAAAAAGAAAGAGAATCTTCTCATGTGTTCAGTAGCCATTTTGGCTTTTTGTAATCAAGGAGCTTTTCAGAGCCTTTAATAAGCCAGTGTATTTATCAAACCCCAAGAAAGAAATTTACAGATCAATTTCCATTATCCTAGCTTATTTACCAAGTGAATTCATTGTTCTCAGAATACCAATTTTGGAGAAAAAAAATAACAGTTTGAGAGTTTCTCAAGAACTATCGTCCTAAACATATACAACTCCCCTTTTTCAAAATCATTTGACTCCCTGTTAACCAGAATAGAGATTTCAAATTCTAGACAAATGCACCAATAGCATATCAGACATTGTTAATAATCACAATCATCTTTCTTGCTTAGTCTCAGATTTGGTCTCAGAATGCTGTGCAACACCGTGTTAGCAAGTGATTATACTTGGTATGGATATGAAACCAACTTGACATACCCAAAACTTTACACACACACACACACACACACACACACACACATCACAATGTCGCCTCAGTCTACATTTAAAACTTAATAACTTTATAGAACTCAACCACACTAATCAAGTTTTCCTATACATATCCTGTTACTCTGAACCAGCACACCATCATGATACCACATTGTGATTTCCAACCCAAATGCCCTTCCACACATCTCAGCGTAGGCAAATGGTTCCCATTCTTTGCGGATCACCTCAAGGGCCACGGTCAGCTATAACCTACGAGCTGAACATGAGCTAACTCTAGACTCTACACTACTCACTACTGTGTTCTTATGTCATAAGTCATTTTGCAATCTTCCCAGAGCCCTGCACAATGCCTTGCATATTGAAGGTGCTTAATATTTTCTAAGTGGCTGTCAACTAAGAGTTTAACAAGTAACTTCCTATTTGAATATTATATTTTAAATCCCTCCTTCCTTGAATTCTTAATACAAATCTGCAAAGCCATTCAAAACTAGTTCCTTGGAATACAAAGGAAGTTCCCACTGTGTACTTCAAAGGGTCACTTTGATCATTTGCAATTTCTATGCTGCGCAGTTGAGAGTTCTGATTATAAAACATGCAATTTCCTTTTTCATCATTCTCTGCCCTACCTCCTGGAAAGAAAAAATAATACCACATTATCTCAAGTATTCTTATTGATTTCTTCTGGTTACTTCATGTATGTAGAGCCTATCTCAGTTCGATTATAAATTCATGTCAAGGATAGGAACATTATTTTCCACTGTATTTCTGTTTCCCACAATGCCAGGACAGACGCTTCCTAAGAGCTCTTTGAGTGAGTGGGTGAATGAATTAATGGACAAATGAGACTGGATGGGCAATCATGCACAGTATTAGGTAAATTCTACTAAATTTCAAATGTGAAGACTCAGGTGAGACTGTGAAAGACTTGCGTACACTACTTTAATGCAGTCACGCTGCGAAACTAGTTCACAGGAAATCAAGAAACCACAAAGTCTTTAATAAAACTTTGACAATGTGAATATAGATTTTCTGATTTGCAACTTCAGTATATTGCAGCATGGAACTCAAAAGTTAGTCACCGGGCCCTTCTAGATCATATACAAAGTACACACATACACAAAGATATTCCTCAACTTTATGCATCTCTGAACTTGCTCTGCCATAAACCAAAGCATAGTAAAGATGTGAGAAACTACTGCGAAATCAAACCAAGACCCCTTTCCACCTTCCTTCCATCAAACCCTGGAGGTAAGTCTGACGAAGCAAGTGTCTGTTCCACAATCCAGCTGCTATCATCTAGAAACGTTCAAAAATCTCAAGATAATATAACATGGACCACTAAACTCTGGAATTTTCTCCATCCACAAAGAATCTGACTAACTGAACATCATCATGTTCTCTCGTTGAGATCAACATTTTGCTATTTTTCCATGGAGGAGCAGAGTATTGTTGTCCAACATTATGCACTGGACAGAAAGTGAATATGCATAGCCCAGCCAATTAGCACTTTTATAAAGTACTTGGGGGGACTGAGACTCTAGTCGATATTGTCAAGCCACTGCAGGAATTTATGATGTACAAAATTGAGCATAACAATAAAAAATCACAAGAAGGTCTTTATATCTGCTTCCACAGGCTCATCCAATTATGTTGAGGTATAAATGCACTAATGTCTTTCTAACAGAATAATATTGAACCTTTTAAGTTTAATACTGATAAGCTAAACAATTAAAGAAACATTAATAACTCATGATTTATAAAAATGTACATATAAAATGTGAAAAACTCTAATATATCATTTTATCTGGGTATCAGACTGTTTCCATCTAAATCAGTTCCGTGAGAAGAATCTGTCTCTAAGGTTTGATTAAAACCAATTGAAGAAACATGGAAAGTTCTGTTTACCAAAAGTAAAGAAAAAAGCGTGTTTAAGCACTCATATTTTAACTATGTTTTTGGCTCCACTGCTGAGAAGTTTGCCTAGATGGAGCATCAGGGTTTCCTAGATGGAAGCAAATTTAGTCCTTTTCCCTCTACTTTTCAAAGGTAAAACCGTTGCTTTTTTAAAAAATGAACTTGTTGGAAAAGAGAAAACAAAACGTAAAGATGCTACATGATTTCTTCCTGATATAACCTTCCAACGTTACCAAACCCACTGAGGTAGATTTCAGGTCTCCTAAAGATGAAAAAGACCTTTTGATGCTCTGTAAACATGCTCTGTAAACATTTTGATGCTCTGTCCTTTCCAATATTTTCTGTCTGCAAATATCTTGCTTACAAATCTCCTGTCTCCCTTACTATGAAGTCATTATACCAAAATCTGCTGCTGTATCCAGATTCTACTTGAAAAATGCATTCGTAATGCTATGGAAATGATCACGATCAAACACTGCTTTTCATAGCTACCACACACAGCTGCTTGATAACGATAAGCCCGAGGAGCTCCGAAATTCTGTACAAAGAAAAGGCATCTCCATGGCTAAAATGAACTGAAATCCATTTCTGACTCATGTAAAATAATTTTATATAACATTTACATTTTTTGCAAAACACTTGCAGACATAATACCAGGCATATGGAAGACATTAATAAAGTTTATTGAATTGACTTATTCCCCCCAAGTCATTATTTGATGCATTGCTGTTGCAAATATTTCCTAAGACCCAGTTGTACACATAGATTGCAGGTGATCAAACTCTATGAGGTGAAGATCATTAAAACTGTCGTCACTTCCACCCATCTCTTCAACACTCAGTGTAGGCAATACATCCAGTTCCTACAACACTGTCATTGAAGATTCTAGTTAATACATAAAGGATTTCACAACAAATTATAACTGAAAGAAAGTCACCAAGAAGTCGCATTTGACTTCAACAAGTAAATTATGGACAGAATAGCCAAACTGTCATAGGTGCAAAACACTGCTCAAACAGCCGTTATTACAGTTTAGAGAAGTCCATGGAAGGAAAAGATCTCTTTTTTGTCGATGATGCTTATAAAGTTGGTTCTAGGAACACGACCCTGGCATCTAGTTTAAATGTGTGACATTGCTGGGCGCCTGGGTGGCTCAGTCAGTTTAAGTGTCTGCCTTAGGCTCAGGTCATGATCCTGGGGTCCTGGGATGTAGCTCTGCTCAGCGGGGAGTCTGCTTCTCCCTCTACCCTTCCCCCCTGCTCATGATCTCTCTCTCACTGTCTCTCTCTCTCTCTCAAATAAATAAATAAAATCTTTTTAAAAAATTAAAAAATAAATGTGTGACATTGCAAGGAGCCATCTTTGATAGCATGGGCAGAGGAAACAATGTAGTCTATTTGCACTCTTCTGGGAAACAACAGGTTCTGATACGCAGCAATGAGGACCCAAGAAGAAATATCAGAAAAAAGAAAGAATGCTTAAAACAATAAAGAAAGAATGTTTTTTCTCAGTGTGTTATTTATTCATTCGATCATGAATTCATCTGCTAAATCCCGAGTATATACAGTGTGCCAAATTTTGTTCTGAGCACTAGAGATAAAACAGTGAAAAGTGCAGGCAAAGCTCCTGAGATACTTTATTCTAGAGGGGGAGAAGGAGGTAATAAACAAGTAAACAAATGCAAGCTGACTCAGATAGTGAAAAGTATTTGGAAGAAAATAAAGCAAGGGGATGCAAGAGAGAACTCTTGGGAAGATTACATTGAGTGGTTAGGTAAAGCCTGAGTACGTGATACCTGAACAGAGACTGTAGGGTATCAAGGAGCCTACTGTAAAGACAGGCAGAGGACTTAAGTAGTATAAGCTAGACTTACTCAAGAAAGTAAAAGCGATAGGCTGATGTGGCTGCACTACGAATAGCTGTGGTCTATGGGAGGGAGCATGGTGTAAGTGAGTAGGCTGGGACAAGATTACCTAGAACCTTCTTGGTAGTGGTAAGGATTAGAGATTATATTTAAAATACAATAAAAACTCACTGGAGAGTTTTAAGCAGTAACATGACATGATGTGATTATGTTTTTAATTTTGTTTTTTTTAAAGTATGCTCCACACCCAGCATGGAGCCCAACACAGGGCTTGATCTCATAACCCTGAGATGGAGACCAGAGCTGAAATCAAGTCTGACACCCAATGACTGAGCCACCCAGGCACTCCAGTGTGATTACGTTTTTAAAAGATCACTCATCTGTCATTTAGAGAATGTGTTGTTTTGGGGTTGTGGAAGAGAGACTAATTGGTGGCTTTTGTGGTAGCACCTGTGAGATGGTTATAGCAATGGAGAGGGAGAGATGTGGATGAACTGGGGATACATTCTGGAGGTTGAGACAAGGTGACTTGCTAATTAATTAGATGCGGGGTAAAAAAAAAAGAGAGATAAAACAAAGATAACTTCTAAATTTTGACTAGAGTAACTGGATGGAACAATTTGAAGAGGAACAGGTTTGGAGGGGGTGGATATCTGGAGTTGCGCTTCTGAGATGTCTGTTAAACATAATAATAGCATCTACCTTGTACAGGAAATAAGAAACATATGTAAAACATTTAGATCAGAACCTAGCACACAGTAATGGTTCAATAAATATTAACCAGTACAGTTCTCCTTCTAATGGAGCCATAAACGTAGTTGAGAACATAAAAGTACTCCTGAGATCAGGACTAAAGATATAAATCTGGGAGTGATACAGAGTTTGGGGCTGCCCAAACCATAAAACTTAATATTTTCAACTTTTGTTTTGAAAACACTTTTTTTTTTATTTTTTTGCATCATGGACCAATACTTCTATAAAATTCAACAAAAATGAATTACTTTACAAATAAAATAAGACATACAAAGTACAACTGACTAATGTGCTTGGATACCAAGGCATGCTATGAAAGTTTCTAAATGGTACTCTCAATTTCTGTACTTATCTCTCATTACAGACCAGTAAGGAACAATTTACAGACCAACACCAGTCCAGGGGACACACTTTGAAGAACACGAGTACCCAGGGCCATGATGTAGCTAGAGAAAGGCGGCCCTGGAGCAAACCCTGAAACATATATTTAACTCAAGTAGATAGAGAAAGGGAGTGGGGGAGGCCAGGAGGGTGTCCAGTAAGTAAGTCTGAAATAAGAATAACGTTGTTTGAAAGTAGGGGCGCACACAAGCAATGAGAAATTATATATATTTACGAGTAAACAGTTTTAAGTGGGTATAAGAAAAAAGCCTACTCATTCCAGCCAGGAACTCACTCCTCTTCCGACAGATGTCACATCTGAAGAGAGACACCCGCTTCCCTAATTCGCCCTCACAAACACTTCAATTTAATCATCGGAGATGCAATCTAGCGCTCATGATGCATTAGGCATCCAAAGCTTCTTCACTACCAAGCTGGGCTCCGCTAGCGAATGGAACCATTATCAGACCTGATAGCTACCGAGCTGTCCCCAAAGGATGCTCCAGGCCCCTAGCATCAACACCTCCGTTAGTAATTCACGACTCTTGCCTTGTCATGGGCTTTTCTCCCTCAAAACTCTGGTTCCAGTGGTCCAGACGCCTGGGACAGAATATATGCCCCCAGACCAGATCTGAAATAATTCTTAAGGGAAAAGGGTCAGATTTCTGGGTGAGGACCTCAGTAAAGTAAAGAACTCTTCACATGGTCGAGTCCTTTGGTGAGCAAACTTGCTTAACTCCACAGTTCCTGGAAGCCCCACGCAGGGAGGGACTGCTTCCCCTGGGACCCCGCTTCTGCGGCTCCTCCCCTTAAACACAAGCTTCTGGTTTCCAGCAGTCTCCTAAAGCGCACGACAAAATAACGCGGGCTGCGGGCGAACGTGAAGTTGAAGGAGCCCAGGCGACAGAGCCTCTCCAATCAAGGAAGTCTCCCAGGTCCCCGAGGCTCCCGCGAAGCTCCGCCGGGACCCCCGCACCGTGGGCGCGGAGCCGAGGCGAGCGCGCGGGGGCCGGGCCGCCGGGAGGGGCGGGGCCGTGACTCACTCGGCCGCGCAGGGGGAAGAAGCAGCACCTCGGGCCGAGCCGGGCGAGGGGCTGCGCCCGCCCGCGGGGCGCATGCGCGCTGCCGAGCGGCTCCGGCTCCCTCCCCCCACCCTCCCTCCTCCCCTTCCCCTCTCCCCTCCATCCTCGCCTCTCTCCCTCTCTCCTCGCCCGCTGGGTGCTGAAGTTGGGCGGATGGCAGCAAACCCGCTCCGCTAGAGGACCGAGCAGCCCAGCCTCGCGCCCCCGGACCCATCGGTGCGCTGCCCACACCTCCAGGCGACTGGGTAAGATCTTGCCTCTGAAACCGAGCGGTGCTAAGTAAATGACATCAAAATGTCTGCTTTGCACCGATGGATGAATTTTTAAAGGTGGTGGCTGGGGGAGGTGAAGGAAAGAGGGGGCGGAGAGTGCAACTGCCGGAGCCCAGGAGGGGGTGGCTGCGGGCGCGGGGGTCTCCGCGCTGGCCTCGGCGCAGCTGGAGGGAGCGGGGGCCGCACAGCAGGTTTGGGAAGTTGAATCCCGCGTTGCTGCCACCGCGCGGTCCGCTCTCCGCCCTCCAGCTGCTGCGGAGGGGCTGGGCGAGTGTCCTGCCCGCCCGGGGAGCCCTCGGTCGGGTCCGCAGCGGCGAGCTGGGCGCCTTCGGGGAACCGGCAGAGAGGGCCGGGGGCGGCAGGGACCCCGCGGGGGCGCGAGGTCCTGCAGGATTTTCGTGGTTGTTTGTTAGAAAACCGAATGTGAAATTAGCGGTGCCCAATCGACCGATCACCTCGGGGTGGTATTGTTTTTCTTTCTTTACCTTTGGGGAAATGCACTAACCAGGTGGGGAAGGTGTAAGCCAAAGGGATTGCAAAAATGCATACCTAGAGCAGCGGTGAGCTGTGAGTGTGTGTGTGTGTGTGTGTGTGTGTGTGTGTGTGTGTGTCCGGCGTGGGGGTCTCTTTTGTTCCTCCCCTCCCGTTAGTCGTAGGAAAGGGAGTAATTGTGTGCTTGGTTTAGGGTAGATTTCACAGCCACCGGGGGGACCCGGAGGAGGAACGCCCACCAAACCCCTTAGCCGCTGCCCCTGTGGGTGTATCCGACTCCCCTGCTGGGGGTGATGATGATGATTCTTTTTATTATCGATGGAATCACAGTTTAATAGCTGCCTCTTCGCCAGCCTCCTTCCTCCTCTCCTCTCCTCTTCTTTTGCTGCGGCAGAGTCTGGATGCAGACACTCGGCCGTTTCCTCTTCTCCCTACCTCCCTGTCTCCGTGAAAAATGTCGGAGGACTTGAGGATGGCGGAGGGACAGAGCTGGCCTCGGAAGCCGCGGATGGGGAGATGCTCCTCGCGAGCGGGAGGCTGTTGGCAGTCCCGGGCAGCCCGCACCAGCCTCGGGTGTCGCTGGGCTCCTGGAGACTGAGGGGGGTCGCGGGGCCAAAAAGATGCCCGCCGGGCGGGGACCCGCCCTGCGTCCTCCGCTTCCATCCGGAGCCCGGGACCCTGCTCACCTGGGACAATCTTAGTCGCTCCGGGAAGACGGACCCTGGCTCCTGGCATAGTTTTCCTAACCTCCCTGACCCTTCGATAAACGCCTCCTTCTTTAAAAGAGTCTCTGGAAGGTTTGTCTAGAGAACTTCGCAAGCTTCCCATAGTTGTTTCTTTCTTTCTTCTTCTTCTTTTTTTTTCTTTCTTTCTTGTTAGATTATTTTACAGGGAGATTATTTCCATCATCGGAAGGCTATCGTAAATAATAGAAAGAAACCTTATACTTTGGTTCCCATCTAGAATAAACATTTCTGAGACTAGATGTCATCTGCATTTCCGGCGTTCATACATACCGGTTTTCCGGGTAATGAATCCTTCTGAAATCATTTAATTGGAGAAATGAGAAACAATTTTTACTGTTGTAGTGGAAAATAATGTTTTCCTCCGGGTCGCATAGCTCCTAGACACTATGTGTATTAAATAATTTTGAAAACTGAAACACTTTAAATTGTATTTGTTTCTAAAGCCTTTTGTAGTAATAGTAGCAGGTACCCATGAAGTATACATTATAGCACTAAAATCAAATGCAAAGGTGATTTGTACTCATTAGTTTAAATGAATGAGCAGTTGGACCTCCTCCCGTTAAGTTACTGTTATTAAGCCATTTCTTCTGTTAGCGTGAACTAAAACAGTACTTAGCACACTCATGGGAGAGTACATTTACTGAATATTTTTATAATCTTAAAAAACTGTATTTAGAGAAACCATGTGAAGGTAGTTTATGATTTTCAGATATGATAAAACAAGTGTTTATTATTATGAAAAGATTGGATGCTATCATTTATTAAATAAGATGAATCTCCATGGCAGTGACATCTGATCTCAGAACTATGGGCACTCATCCTTCCTCCTAAATTTGTGGTCTGAAAGATGAAGAAAACCACCTATTTACAAACAACGTAAGGTATCCGTTGTACCAACTTAGACCTTTTTTGCTCTGGCTTCTCAACGACTTCTTGGTGTTTAGTCCCCATGGGAGGAATAATAAGGAGAGTTAATTTGCTGTCCGTGTTCAATTCTAAGGCATCCCAGGTTTCATTCTCAAATAGATATCTCTTTGCTTTTAGGAATCTCCCGACAAGGTCCAAATTTATTTGAACTTGGCATTGAAAGTCTAAGTCATTGTCTTCCATATGGACTTCTTATACTTTTTCTTAATAATAATATTCCTTAACATTTTCTACCACTAGAGCCTGGGACTTTGTTGACAAGGAGAAATATATATATATTTATAATATGTATATTCTGACTTATTTGATCTTATTATAACAGCCAAGTAAAAGTACATTATCTAAATCTAAATTGATAAAAATTGTGGTTGACTCATAAGCTAAAAAGTAAGAAAGCATTTACCTGTTAATCTACAGCTGTAGAGACAATGGCCTTCGTGTTAGAAGTCTTTTGCTGAAAGACGTGGATTTTTCTGGAAAAGTGGAAAGTGGGCATGGACAAAAGGGTATGGAGCCAAAAGAGATGGAAATCCATCCAACTGCATATCTGCTAAGAATCCTTTTTCTGATAGTCCAGCTCTGCTTACTTAACAATGAAAATATTGTACCACCCAGAAAGGCAAATGTATAGCCTGTATAGAGAATAATACTGTGTGATGTTAAAAAAGCATTTTAGTTCATCTGACTAGTATAATTAGGGTAAAAGTATGAATGCATTTTAGAGGCTTCGCAGTGTGTGACATTTACGGGGGGTTGTCTGGATCCTCAGAAATACAAGTTTTTATGGAAAGCTTAAGAAAAGGAAAAAAAACATTCCTTAGATGTAGCCGGGACTTTCAGTGTTAGACTGACAGTCTCATCTTCCCTATCTCTTTCCCTATGCACTTATCCCCCAAAGACTTTCCTACTATCCAAAGAAAGTCATTTATACTGGTTCTTCTGCTATTGTGCCAACACCTAGCACAATATCTGGCAAAAGGCAGGTATTAAATAAGTATTTCTTAAGTGAATAAATGTTGCAGAATTGACATGGCTCATGAAAACCTTTGGGATGACATTTATTAAAAGGAGTGCCCATGCTCATTACTAAGTACGCTAATTTGAGATCCTAAACATCCTGTTCATGGTCGTACATCTTTGAAGGAAGCAATTTTTAGAATCGTCACTTTGTGAATATGCATACTTTTCATATAACATTTATATTCTTTATTTGTTTACAAATTATAAAGGTCCTATATGCTTATTTTAGATCCCATAGAGCACATAAAGATGTATGAAATGGAAAATTAAAATTACGTGGACAGAAATGGATATGATGAATAGGAACTTTGGGTCAAGCTGACCTTAGCTTATGTCCTGGCTTCTTCATGTAAGAGCTTTCTCAGGGTGGTCAAGTTACTTACCTGTTCTGAGTCTCAGTTTCTTCAGATAGTCAACAGGGATAAAGACCCACCTCCTAAGATGTTTGGAAGCATAAATGTAATGCAGCGTATATAAGGTGCTGGACATGTGCCTGGCAGGTACTAAGAACTTACAATTATCCCAGTGCCTAAAGAATTGCTATTGAAGTTACAGGGTAGTTTACCATTATGCGTAATGTGTACTATTTTTTAAAGAATTAGAACCATATTGTGGAATTTCGTACTTGCTTTTTAAAAAATTAACATTACTTTGTTGGTGTTTCCCAAAAATTAAAACTGGTATTTAATGCCAGTTTTGGTATTTTTAATACAATCAGTAACTGGAAAATAATTCAACATATGGGCAGCTTAATTTACTTAGCCATTGTTTTATTTTCAGATTTTTATGTTACTTCCCATATTTTACTATTGTAACTGATGTACATCCTTATGCCTGGCTTTTGTCTGCATATCTGTTTAGCATGTGTGTGCGTGTGTGTGTGTGTGTGTGTGTGTGTGTGCATGTAGGTTGATGCTTAGCCAAAACCTCTAGTCTCACCAACATAATATCATCTTTGAAAAATCTTTGCTACCTTGATAGGTGAAAATGGTATTTTTCAAACTTCTATTTCTTTTGTTACTAATAATGCTAATAACTTTTTTGACATGTCCTTTTTTTTTTTTTTTGGTGTTTAAGAATGGTTTGTTCAAGTCTATTGCCCATTTTTCTATTGGTATTCTGGTATATTTTTCTTATTTATTCAAGTGCTAATGTGAATTTTAAAAAATGGCAGGAGCCAACAAAGAAAGACAATGCTTAGTGACAAAGAGGGCATGTGGCAAACTCCAGAGATCCTTGTGGCTGAACCAGACTAAGGCTCAGCTGGAGTGGAGCAAACATCACCAAAGTCTGGAGCTGGATCAGCCACAGGATTAGGGCTGCTGTGGTGTCCATAACATAGTGCCACCTGCCACTGTACCTGGGCTTTCCAAAGTGTCCAGTCCCGTTCAGAAGCCCAGGGTCAGTAAGTAGTTGGGGTCTAGTGTTTTTCTGTTTGGGCACTGTGCACACACATACTCACGCCTTGCTACGTGATCAGTTCCCAGATGTTCATGGATTGTTTGTCATTGCCAGTGCTGTAGGAGAACTTTTGGGTTTTCCTGAGATTTAAAAAGGAAATATAGGAGTAGCTGGATGACCTGCGGGGCATTCATTGAAGTTTCTCATCAGAATTCAATCAATTAAGTTGAATTATAAAACTGTATCAGATTGGAATCATATCTTATCTCAAATTTTCAGCTGGAGGTAAAATTTAAATATTTAAAAGGTGAGAATCTCATCTAGTCTCTTAATGAGTTCTGTGTCTATGGTGTTTCACATGATTCAGCATTCTTATAAGCTCCTGTTTTTGACTTTTTAAATTCTATAATTTTTGACAAATTTGGTTTCAAAACTTGAGTATTTAGCTGGAAAAATCTGCAAAGTCCCTTAGAAAAGAAACTACCTAGAAAGGGTAAACTGTTATATGACTGCTGGTTCCAGTTTATCAAACATAGTAAAACCTCAGTAATTCAGCATCAGTGAACTTGGAATTTATAATGAATGGGAGGCCCCAACAGGAAAAGCAGTAAGTTGTGGTGGAACAGGAAATTTATTTCAAAGAGAACTGGATTTGAATTCTTGCTCTACTCTTTACTAGATGTGCAGGCTTTTTCATTAAATTATGTAAGTGCTTCATACTTGAAATTCTAAACATGAGTAATAATTATCTAAAATCTCTCTGAATTTCTTAAACTTTGTGTTTGCGATTTTTTTAAATCTGTGCAATAAATATAATTTTATTACGGACAATGAATGTGGTTCACAAAGCAAATATTTACTTCCTTGTATCAGGTCACAGGCTTTTCATAGTACTGCTGATTGTCTATTGAAATACAAAGGTTATAATTCAAAAGCCATGACATTACAATAAAACAGACACAACCCAAGGGAAATTATGACATAAATGAAATGAGCAGGTAAGTGTTTATTTCATTTCTTCAGTTATCTCAGGTCTTCCCAATGGTATAGTGAGTTAAATCCAGTGAAAACTCTTTTGTTAAAGTTGACAACACCGTCCCTATTTATTTCTGGTCTCAGTGAAAGGCAGGGGCTTGTTTTTGGTGTATAATGAAAGGCTATATAACCTAGAGATTTTATGAATCAGTTTTGGTTCTAGGAAGACAAACCCATGTCTCCATCCTGTTTCTTTCACCTCTTACACTTATTCAGGCTTCAGTGAATCAAAATGAGCAAGTATTTTAAAGTCTGCTATATGAAAAGTGGCATCTATGTGATTTAATTTAGAAGATGTGGAAAAGCATGCGGAAAATCACCCTTGAAAGAAAGACTTTTTTAAAGCAGAGAATGTAATTCTGTAGAATGAACCCAGGTTTGGGATTCAGATAACCAGAGATTTAGCCTTAACCTTGTTGAGCCTGTATATCATCATATATAAAATTGAAGACCTGGTAGTGTATACCTCAAAAATGTGCAAGGATTAAATGAAATTATGTCTGCAAAAATGCTTCAAATACTGGCAATCACTGTGAAAGTGTTAGATACTGTACTAGAGTTAAATAATTTAAATTAACCCAAGAAACATCATGTAGATGATGTTAAATAATTTAAATTAACCCAAGAAACATCATGTAGATGGTGAGTGCTTGACGGGATTTTAATTTCTTGCCAGTATTTGTCTTCACTAATGGGTCCTTATTAATGTTGAAGTTGTTCTCTGTGTGTTTGCTGTCTTATCTTTTCCTGACCAGCTTGTTTAACCACCCAGTGAAATGAACATCCATTCATTCATAAACACTCTTGAGCACCTACTGCGTGCCAGACTCTGTGATAAGATTTTCGAATGCAAAAGTTAATTAAACATGGCCCCTTCAAATTTATTATTTTGCTTCTATCTAGTGAGCACTAATCACCCTGTTTACAAATCCTAACTAAATATGAGGTAGAACTAATGAGTAAGGATCTCCTTAGGATCCAGCAATTTTAGGCTGATTGACCTCAAAGTGTAGACTTCTCTCCCCCAAATGAAAGCAACTAAGCAGAGACTTAGATAAGGGGAAGGGAAAGCAGGAAGTGGCTCTCACTGGTGTATGACTTAACAACCACCTCCACATCCAGACAACAAAAGACTGGAGGCTTAATGCTCTTTGTGAATCCATCCCAACTCCATTTCTCCCTCATTAAAGTAAAGAAAGTGTCTGTATACATCTGTACTGTGCCCTTCCCCTCCTCACTTAAAAATTATCCTGAATGGTCGTTAAAATATAATTTAAGGTATATTAAAATGTTGGGGGAGGGGGGAGCAAAGGGAATCAGAGAGAGTGATGCCCCCACCTTCCTTAGGATTCACATTTCCTGTGCAATAAAAATATAAAATTTTCTCCTGATACTATTATAGTTCCTTCTTTGATAATAATCTTTTTGTAGTGTAGTAAATTAACCAGAAATCCAGAATACTCTTTTCAGTTAAAAAAAATTACGTTTGATTTTAGAGAAGGAAAACCATTTTCACCTACTTGTTGAAATCATTAGGGTCACCTCTTAACCTAGCAATTAGATGTCTCCTGATCTAGGAACATTTGATATCATTTATAAAATCAAGGTAAAGACTTCAAATCCTCCCTAGACAAATGTGAATAGATAGTTAATTTCCCTATATGTAGTAATGAAAAACATTGACATTATGAATGAATTAACTTGAAGGTAAGCTGCACCCTCGTTTCAGCCCCTAAATTTAACTTGCTTGTCATTAAGTCTTTAACTGTGCTGTTAATAAGTAACCATATATGATAATTTGAGATTTGAACCTATTTCTTTCTCAGTTTATTTCTACACAGCACTGCCATACCATGAAGCATTTTCCTGTGCCCTGTGAGTTTAGTATGATCAAGACTTAAATAAAACAGAGGAAAAACCAATATCTTTAATGGGGACACGAAGGCATAAACATACCATAAAACAATACAGCGACCTGGTTAACTTACTTATGACTAACCGAATGTTATATTTTGGAGTATTAAATACTCTTAGAGTATTAAATATTCCATTGTAAATTGGAGTATTATCTTCCCCTACTGTGTGGGTGAAGCTTGACATTTGACTTACCTTTTCTCTCTTTTTATCATTATTAGTATGCTTGGTAATATAAGTATTATTTCTAAATAGATAAATCGAAAAGAAAGGAGTAGCAGTTTTTTTGTATATCTAACATTTTATAGAAAATAGGTGTTTGTTATTTTACATAACTTTTTAGGATAGTTACGTAAGTTTTGCCCGATACTTAAAACACATCGAGAACTTACATATTAAATCTATCAGGAAAAGAAAATAAAACAAAACAACCCAGCTGTTTTATTCTCTTCTGATAGTCAGGAATTAACTGGCCTTTTCACCTCTGTTAGTTTATGAGTAAATAATATTGGCCATTTTGATTTAAGCTATCAGAGCCCATGTCTTAATCTGCTCAGGTCCAGTAATCTGTTTGTGCTGTTGAAGGAATATTTTAGACTAAATGATATTTAGTAAGTCTGATGCCCAATGACCCACCTATATTTATATAAATGCTGGATATTGTGGGAGGATATACTTATTTATCATTTTTAATGCTAAAAACCAAGAGATAGAAAATCCTTCTTTACTGGTATTGTCTTCAAAGTTTAATATTTTGAAAGGGTAATTTTATGTGTCCGTGTCTGAGTGTATGTGTGCATTTCCCTTTTTTGTTCATTGGTTGATAGCGAGAAACCTGGTGCCTGTGTAATCATAGCCAAGTGTTTAGGAGGAAAAGATGCGTATTTTAGAGTACAAGGAGAAGAACCAATGAGATAAGAAGGGAAGTCAAGTAAAAGGAAGACTGGGCTCAGCAAACAAGACTATTAGCTAAAAACTCATTATCTCTTCAAGTATAATATCATTCAATACATTATTACATAATCCTGCTATATTATGTAACCACTTCCAATTTCATGAATTCATGTGACCTAATCTTAAGCAGGTAATTTTTTTTCATTAATTCAGTAATTTCATTGACTGAACATCTGAGTAATGCAAGTGGTGTTTTATGATGTACAATTTCATTAAATAAATGTTAATTCCAGGAAGGAAAAAATGAGAAGCACTTTTCTTGACCTGACATAGGTTATGTGGAATAGTTAAAAATACTTGTAGGTAATACCAAAATTCACTCACATCTATTAAAAATCTGCTCCAAATTTTTCTTTTTAAATGTAACTACTCCGAAGTCCATCTTATATAAAATCGGTTATTTTTGTGATATAAAGAGACCTTTACATTTTGATTTACAACACCAGCAACGAATAAACGCACATGCTAATTTTTGTTTTATTGAGCAGTGGGTACTGAAGTGGCTTAATGGCGAAACTATTAAGATTTCGGTTGGGGGTGGGGGCAGTGACAAGTGTGTTTGGAGAAGATTACCTGCTCCTTGGCATTGAGATTATTTTTAAGGGAACGTGGATTTATGGCTTACTAGGATCACTGCACTTTAGTTACTCAGTGATGCTGCTGGTTACAACCAAAATCAACTTTGGCATTTGGTGTGCTGACCTCTGACCCCTAGCCCGGGGAGTTTTAGCCTGGTTAGATCTCAGGGAAAAAGAAAGAGTTCATGTGCTTGAGGGTATAGCCCACAATCTTAAAAAATGAAATCAGAGGCAGGCAGAAATAATGGAGAGAGTGTTCTTTCCGTGCGCCTGTCAATACGGCCTATGTGGGTCTGGTTTTTCAAGTATTTGCATTAGATTGCCAAGTTTTCTTCAGGGTTAGCTTGTCATCAGTTTCACCTTTTTTGTTTCCTGGCTTCTTGCTTGTAGTTAATGCTACTCATTAGAGCCCTACTCTGTGGCTGGGAATAGTAAAATTAAATAAGCTAAGATGTAAGGGCCTAAAGACCAGTTGAAGAAAGAAATACGTATGTAAATTGCTATTGCTCATCTGTTTTAGGAGAGAAACAAAGTGCTGTGAGAACTGGGGCACTTTAGATTAATTTTTGATGGCCAGACCCAGGATCTGGCAAAAGTTTCATTGAGGTTGTGACATTTTTCTCAAGTTATTGAAAGATAGAGTTTTGACAGGCAAACAAAGGCCTTCCAAGCTCAAAGACAATGTAAATAAAAGTGCAGAACTAGGAGCATTTGAAAAATACTTTGTGGCACAGTTTTCTAGAAGCATATAGTACAGTAGGAAATGACAGGACACAGGAAGTCACAGGCTGCTAAGGCCAGAAAGGAGGCAGGTACTGGTGGTGTCTGAGATCTGTTTGAGAAGTCAGCCCAGCACAGAGCACCATGGTACTGTGCAAGGAGGGATTGCAGGGTAAGAACTGTCTTCGTCAGGTCTGTGCCACGGTGGGCAGCTGGAGGGAAGCGGGAACGGGATTCTAGCTGTCCAGGGGCAAGAAGCTGAGCCTGGACTGGGAAACAGAGAAAGGCCCAACCCAAGGCAGTGGGAAGATGACATTGCAAGAATGTGTTCAACTCCGAGCCTTAGGATTTGGGTGAATCTCATTGGTGAATGAGATTTAGAAGATGTGAAAGGCACGTCAAAGCCGAGCTGGAGGATTTGAGCCTGTGTGTCTGGGTAATACAGGTGCCACTGAGATGCGAAAACAGCCTGATGAAGAGGGTAGGGAGGAAATAAGCTGAGTTCACTTTGAGAAATAGTTTGATGTGCCCATCAGAGTTCTAGCAGATACCGAGCAGGCTGTCGGTTTAAAGCCTCGATGATTGCATAGGAAGCCACAGGTCTGCTCTTGGGCTATGTCAGCAGAGGCACCAGTGTCTAGAATGAAGCTTGTGACAGTTCTGTTCTGCATATTAAAACCACAGCTGGAATGTTATTTTGAATTTCTTTCCTTCTGGACCCCATGGTTGAAGGTTTGCAATACAGATGGTAAAATTAACAAAATCCAGTTTTTCATGTAAGAAGTGATTGGAGGAATTTGTACTTTCTGAACCTGGAATAGAGTGGTTCCCCTTAGCGAATATGTGTATTTTGCCATTTGGAAAAGAGTCATGTGAATGTTTAGATTAATTAAAAATTGCCCCAGTGATATAATGGGAATAATAAAACCACATGGCAGAGTTGTAAAGAGATAATATGTGCAGAGGCCCTGGCGCACGTTTTGTACTCAGTGCATCTTAGCTCTTAATGTTACACTTAAGAATAGCATCAGGGGCGCCTGGGTGGCTCAGTCAATTAAGCATCTGACTCTTGATCTCAGCTCAGGTCATGATCTCAGGAACCTGAGATTGAGACCTGCTTTGGGCTCCGTGCTCAGCGGGAGTCTGCTTGAGATTCTGTCCCTCGGCCCCCCTCCTGCCCTTAAATAAATAAATAAATAAATAAATCTTTTTTAAAAATAGCATTAGAACTGGGGGGGGGGAGGCATGTGTCATAGAAATAGATTCTGCCATCCTATCGGAAATAACTTTTAACAGTCAAAATCGGCTAGTTAGATGGGCTGCTTTGAGAGGTAGTAAGTTTGCTATCAAATGCCTGGTGAACACACACTTGGCAAAGATGTTACAGAGGAGATTTAAGGATTGGGCGGGTAAAAGAACTGCAGGACTTCATTGTGACTCTGAGGTTCAAATGGTTCCAAGGAATTTGGAATGTGAACTCAGGAGAGACGCTGGGGCTGGAAGTACAGTTCGAAAATCTTTTACTTAGAAGTGACAGTAGTAGGTGATTGCCAAGAATAAAAGTGTAGAGAGCAGTGAAAGCTTGGAATAGAATCCTGAAGTATATCTACACTGAATGGTCATGAGGGAGAAGAAGGAAACTAAAATACACGTGCACGCGTGCACACACACAGGCACACACATTCATACACAAGATGGTCGGAATGAAAAGAATGCATTAAAAGGAGAATGAAGACACTGTAATATGCCGTGAAACCAAGGAAGTGGAGTTGCTTTTAGCCAACTTTACTTATATTTATAGTAACCTTCCCAAAAAGATTGGAAAAGGGAGACAGGTTTATGAAGGAAGAGCAGCTGAGTTATGTCATGTGGCAGAGAGGGTAAGACTAGGACCAGGGCAGCACGTGGGATTTTGCAATGAGGAGGTTGCTTGGGATTGTCCAGAAGGCAACTTGTGATTAATGATTTATACATCATCTATTTCCAAAAGGTCTGAGGCAGCTTAAATAAAAGCACTTTCGTACAGGGCAATGAAAGTGAAACAAAATAGAGATAAGAGGCCACAAAGAGAAATAAATGGGGGGAGGGGGTGGCCATACCGTAAAACACGACAGGGCTGTTATTGTAACAGGAGCACTAGGTTTTCCTTCTGAGGTCCCAGCAGCCAAAATAAAAAGGGTTGTGGGACAGGTTACCTATAACTCATTGTTTAATGAAAGAAAACAGTTTTCCAGAAGAAGTTTTATTTCTTGGCACTAAATTCCATGAAGAGTATATCCCATTGATTCTTAAATAAGGAAAAGTGACATATTAGACAATGAGATAACAATATTTCTGCTTGAAGATGAAGACTTGCTTTGAATTGCTGTTTCTTTTTTAAACCTGTGAAGGTCAAGTATGTGGCATTAAGTCTGTGAAAGACTAGCTGGGCCTCTGAATACTCCTGAGTCTGAAAAATCAGCATTTAGGACAGCATTAAAGAGGAGGACATCCTAGAAGGGAGAAAGCAGAGTAGTCCCGGGAGCAGGAACATCAGGGAGGGAGGACACGAAGCGCCCTACAATCTCCCTGTCCTCTGCATTTGCCACTTCCTGTGCCTGAAAAACTCTCCCCTGATCCTTCTCATCATTCAAGTTTCAGTTCATATGTCACTTCCTCAAAGAGACCTTTTCTGGACACCCTGCCTCATGTTGTTCCTCTCTAACAGTAATCTGCTTTGTTGAATTCGTAGCACTTAGTGCTCTCTTAAATTACGATCAGTCTCCTTCGTCCCGTATGGCAGAACGTACACTAGTGCCCTGAGTAATGCCAAGAACAGAATAGGCAGGGGTGCCTGGGTGGCTCAGTTGTTAAGCGTGTGCCTTTGGTTCTGCTCAGGTCATAATCCCAGGGTCCTGGGATCGAGGCCGCATCAGGCTTCCTGTTCTGTGGGAAACCTGCTTCTCCCTCTCCCACTCCCCCTGCTGGTGTTCCCTCTCTCGTTGTGTCTCTCTCTCTGTCCAATAAATAAATAAAATCTAAAAAAAAAAAACAAAAAAAAAAAACAGAACAGAATAGAATAGGTGTGCAGTACGTTGAAGGGATGAATGTTCTGTGGATGGGGAAGAGCTCAGTTCAGCATTGATGCGGTCGCTAACCAATGGTAGTGCTGGGAATTTAAGTTCTCCTTAAAATGGTAGCTGGGAAGAGAATGATGATTATAATAATGACATATTTTGTACTGGGAATTTTAAGAACACTGAGGTTTGAAAGAAGAGCACAGATTCTCTGTACATTTTCTTTTCTACTCATAAGGAGCCAGGGCACTAATAGGAAGAAACTGTACGTTCAGGAGTATTCGCTGATCCGGTTTCCAAGGGGCGGAGCCTAAGTGGGAGGAGCACAAAGGGCCCTAGTGTGGCAAATTCCCTTTTCTCTCTCTTTGGATAAGATTATTTAATATTACCCATTTTGATTTTGAAGAGTATCTTTCAAAAGTATCTTATGCTATTTTAGCATAAATAATGTGGCAGGACTCTTTCTAAGAGTAATTAGGTATGAGGTACAATTCCTTTTAGGGTTCCTCCTGACAGCTAACAATAAAACCCCTGTTGTGTTAAATGTGTGTGTGCACGCACATGGGTGAGGAATGCATGGTGTGTGTGGCAGAAAAGAATGCATCAAAATTGCCTAAAATGTAAATCAAGTCACTGACAGAGAAAAGCAGAGGTGCTGGGTGAGGGAAGACCCTTAGCAATGGGGAGAAACTGGGAAGCAGCTCTTGAGAGACTGGAACAGGAATGGGAGGGGAGCAATAGAGATGAATTTTTTGGAAGAACTAAGGAGAGGACAAAGTGGAGGAGGGGTAACAGCAGCCTCAGGTGGGGAGCAGAGCCAAGGAAGACCTTTTTTAAACATTTATTTTGGGTGTAGAGAGGACGAAGTCTGTTGGCAGTGAGAAGCAAAATTATCAACAGAGACGTTTTGGGGAAAATGACATAGACTTTTCCGGAGCACTCATTTTATTCATTCTTGAAAGATTTAAAATGTTTCTGTATCAAAATAAAAACAAACATACAATATTACTCATTCATTCATTCATTCAATCAAGGTCAGGCTGGTGCTTGGAAGAAATTTTGATTATTTAGCCCTATTTTGAGCTTTGCCTCCAGACTCCAGGGTAAAGTTAGCAATTCCAAGGTAGCGGAATTTCCCCAAGGTTATGGGCAGGCAAGGGATTTTAGAACCACGGAGCATAAGCTCAAAAGGCACCTTGAAACTCTCTGAGTCCACAGAAATAATGGGTTCTTTTTTCCCTCATCTCCTCATCACTAATATTTTAACTCATAGCCGGAAGAAAGATGTCGTGGGACAACTATTACAAATTGGGTTTTCTCTAATGGCCTTACTGGAGGCATCCAAATGACAAGAAGCATTTGCAGCTTAGAAAGCAGAATAAAACATTCTCAATCTAGTTTTCCTTGTATGCTGAATGAGAAGTTTTAATCATAATATTAACTGTATTACTTAGTCAATTGATGAAACGTTTGGTTGTTAAAACAAACAAGTAAACAGAGACCTTCCTAATTATAATTTCTGAAATCATTACACATGGGGATGTCCAATCTAGAAAGTCTTGCCTTTGTGTAATGAGCAAAAATCAATTATAGTGTCAACTAAGAATGCAAGTTTCAAAATAGAAGTTAGTGTTAAAAAGAAAAATAGTCACCTCACAAACTCATTGGGAAGGCAGTCTTTTGAATGCAAAGTGAAATAAGGTAGATTTTCATACATGCTCATTCTTCTATTTCCAGGCAGAACAGTGACCTGTCCTTCAAAAGTAGGGGAATAAACAGGAAACTGGAGCTCAGATAGTAACAATCAAAGGAAGAAATCAGTGTTTAACTGCAAACCTTTCAAACTACAAAGCAGAAGCTATATTCATAATCTGTGCTTTTTCGTTGTTGTTTGTTTTTAATACTGAACTGCATTTGGCTTTTATAGGAATAATCTGGGAATGAAGAATAAGTCATTTGGGGGAGAGTTGTAAGTAAAATGGATCATGAATGATTGAGACAGAATTTTTGTGCATTACTCATCCAGTAGTTTCTCTTTTAACAAATACTTAGTGGACATTTACCATGTTCAGGCACTGTTCTGGGAAATCCAGGTTTATTAGAGAACAGAGGGCACAAAAATGCCTGCCTCCATGAGCCATACATGTTTGATTTTTTTTTTTAATAGACTCCTAGACGGAATCATTTGTAAAGCACTTGGGATCCTTATAAAACAGGGCTATCAAAAAATATATATGTATATTCTTTATGTATGTGTGTGTGTGTGTATCCCTTATATATGTATATATTCTTTATATATATGTTCTTTCACTCTTATATTAGGTGCAAATAAGTGATGCTAAATGGGGGTGTACCGAAGACATGGTAGCTGTATCAGTTTGAAATGTAATGGGAATTTTCTAGAACTTAATTCTTTTAAAAATTGACATGACTTGATATCAGTTCATTTCAATATATTGTACTACTACAAATGTATTAATTGCAAATCAGGGAATACTGGAATGAGAGGTCAGAGGAAGGAGACTGCATTCTCCTGCCTTCTCTCATTCAAGGAACTACATGATTGATAGCATCCAAAGTTCTGGGCACAAGGGGGAGAAGTGAGCTCATTTTTCTTAGGCTACAAATCTGACTTCCCTCCAGGATTTTCCCAGGAAGGAGCTGCCTGTTTTGTCTTCATCCCTTAGCCATTCCTTGCATTTGCCTGCCAAGCTTGCTTCCTAGTGTTCTGTGCTCTGAGGTACATTTCAGAGAATTGAGAGCATAATTAACTGAAGTAAAAGAATTCTAAGGTACATTAGAAAGTGTAGATCACATTTAACAGAGGTAGAACACCAAAAGGAATAAGTTCCTCAAATGCATATTTAGACAGTAAGATAGGAATGCGGTTTTATTTTGTCTAAGCTCTTGGAAAAATTATGTATGGAAGTTGTATCATGTGCAGAGCCAGCATGGGAGTGAAATGAATAAAAATGAATAAAGCTGTAAAAGAGAAGAGGCAGAGGCAGCTTAAAATTGCAAGGAAGGATGTGGTACTCCCCCCCCTCCCCTTTGGACAGGTGTTTAGCAGATCGCCCTGTAGCTGACATGTACTCAAAGTTTCCAATTATATTACAGGAGAAGGAGTATTTCCTGGAAGAACTGGTTTGGGGCAACACGAGTGCCCCTTTTACCTGTGATTTGTCTCGGTTTGTAATGACACATACAAAATCACAGGATGGCTTTGTTTTCATGGATGGCACTGAAGCAAGAAATGATGAATTATCAAGAGCTGTTAGGGATTTGATTGTTGCCAAGGGGAAATGAAGGAAAGACATCTGAATGTGTTCCTGAAAAAAATAAGTAAGGGTAGCTACGCTCTGGTTGCTGTTTTCTTTGTGTTTCAATAATGGGCTTGGGAAGACATTACGAGTATTCCGCCACCACTTGCGATAATTTAAGGCTAAACAGAGCAAGTGATATTTTTACAGCTGGGACTTTAAAATATTTTTTGAAGTGATGTGTTGTTTGGGTGGAATTAAAATTTGATTATCCCTGTGCCTGATGATAGAACAGATAGTATAGGGGCGCCTGGGTGGCTCAGTCGTTAAGCGTCTGCCTTCGGCTCAGGGCGTGATCCCAGCGTTCTGGGATCGAGCCCCACGTCAGGCTCCTCCGCTATGAGCCTGCTTCTTCCTCTCCCACTCCCCCTGCTTGTGTTCCCTCTCTCGCTGGCTATCTCTCTCTCTGTCAAATGAATAAATAAAATCTTTAAAAAAAAAAAAAAAGAACAGATAGTACAGACTTTAAGAGGCTTATTTTGTAATTGTTTTATACATACAAATAGTATGAAAAATTCATCATGGAATTTATTTAGTTTAACTTCCAAAAACAATTAAAGGCTTCATGGTGAAATGAAATCAGCTCAAGTGAAGTGTTAAACTTATTTTTGACACTTCACGTATGACTGTAATCTTAGGTGTTGGGAGAAATGGCGCCCGTGGCAATGCATACTGACCGCCAAAATGTCCATTTAATCTTGATGTGGGATTCAGAGGGCCGAGTTCTAGCTCTAGCTTCAGAGGGGCTCAGTGATCTCGTGAATCCTAGCATGACAAAGACTTGTAATATTCAAGTAGGACCACCATCAGTAATACCAGGATGTTGCTCGGGCTTCCATTCATCATCTAGGAGTGCTGATCCACAGTGGACCATGATGCCTCACTCAGTAGTAAATGCTGTCCTCCAAAAGGAAGATTTAGAAGCAGACACCATGTCATTTGAGGACCAACCTCTTCCTCCCCTTTCTTCTACTGCTCTTCTTACTCGCAAAGACCAATGTACTTAACCTGCAGAAAATGGTTTCTCTGCTGCCACTTCCGTGCTCTTTGCTCAGACGTTTTTCTGTCTGGAATGCTATACATGTTGCCCTTCACTTTTCTAAATCCTGACCATCTTTTAAGGTCTAAGCTAAAGTCCTGAGACCTTCTTCACGAATCCTTGTTTGGCCACCTCAAAGTCACCTGGGCCTCCGCTGAAACTGCCTGCATCGCACAATGACACTTAAATTCTTGTCTTCTCCATGAGGAAACCCTTTTCCTTTCTGTATTCATAGGAGAGGGTGGCATCTACACAGTCACTCATTCTGGGACACCAGGAGTTGACCTTGAACTCCCTCTCACTCACACCCTGCTCCTAACTAATCTATCCCTAACCGAGGCTTCATTTACCTCTCAAGTACTTCTTACCTCTATCCTGTTTTTCCATTTCTGTTCTCCCCGTTCACCATCATCATCTTGTCTGGACTGTTGCAGTAGCCTCCTGCCTGCATTCTCGCGTCGTTCCACCTGTTCTGCACACTGGTGCTGGAATGACCAACATATGACTTCTGTTGCTACTTTACACTCGGAAAGCATGCCATGCCTCCCCATCACCTATGGATAAAATCCCAGTATTCTGCATGGCTTTCTCCATGATTCCTCCCTGCCTGATTTTCTTCAGTTGCTGTTACTTCTCAGGCACCTTATGCCCCAGTCACATTGAATGAATGAATGGGTGGATGAATGGATGAATGAATGAATCCTTAAAAAAATTGGCCATGCTCATATAAGCCTTCTTGTTTTTGCTCATGCTGTTGCCTCTGGATGAAATGTTTACCTGCCTTTATCCATTTAGAAAACCTCACCTTACATATTGCTGTCAATAAAACTGTCTCTGGCTACCCCTGGCCTAATTCCATGCTTGCTCTTCCACAAGTGAACACTTGGTACAGACTTTTATGAACTCACAGCTAAGTTATAAGCTTATTGAAAGTAGGGACTAATTTTTGTTGGGGTTGGGGTGGCGGAGGTGAGGAGAGCTTTTTTTAAATGCCCAGCATAGATAATAGGTGTCTAATGAAGATCTATTTATTAGCTGTCCATAAAGCTGGAATCTTACCTGTCACACTCTCTAGAATAGGCAGTGCTTTATAATATAAGGTAGATATAGAGTGACGTCTATTTGCCAAGTAACCCCAGATTACCTGGGACTGATGAAGTAGACATGCTCGGGATGCCTCAGACAGATTCACTGAAGTTGACTAGATTTCAAATTCCTTGAGGCTACTCTGCCGAAGGTTATCATTTGGCTCTGAGTAGAACCCAGAGTCCTTAAAATGCCCTACCGACCCTATGTGATATGTCCACGGCCTCATCTCCACCTCCTGTCCCTCATACCCCTCTGAAGTCATTACCACCACTCCCCTCTTGCTATTATGCCGCAGTCACACAGCCCCTTAGCTGTTCATGCAATGGGCTGGAACCTCCCTAACTTAAGCCCTTTGTCTCTCCTGCCTGGAATGGTCTTCCCACAGATATCAGTGTGGTTCACTTCCTTATCTCCTTTATCTTTGTTCGGATGTCACCTTTTCAGGGACACCTTCCTTGACTGCTATTTAAAATTGCAAGCTCCCTCCCCCTTGCGGTATACCTTCCACCTTGCTTCTCTCTATAGCACTTAGAAGTCCTATGTGATTGTTATGTCTTTTATTCATTTCTGTATACCAGGTACTAAAACAGAGCCTAGCTCAAAGTAGCCATTCAATAAATATTTGTTGAATAAATCAATGAATCCATCTGACCTGTGCAACAGCTCTTCTTGGATATTTCTCTTTGAATAATCTTTATGTCCATGAACTAATTTCAGGTCCGGTAGTTGGTTAATGTCTGATCTTATTCAAACATGTTCTGGCTTAAGAGTCATTTATCTTTGGTTTCACTCTTGGCTCTGCCACTTACTAATTATGTGACCTTGAGCGAGTCATTCCATCTTTCTGGGTCTGGTTTTTCTCATTTATAAAACAGGGCTAATGATACCTAGTGAATTAACAGGAGTATGACAAATACTTCAACAAGCAAACATGTTGGTTAATAACTATTTTTATTTATTATCTGTGCAAGGAGCCAAAGAGACAACATGGCATAATGAATAGTCAAACAGATGTAGATTTGATGTCTGTCTCTACCTCTTATTAGCTGTCTGATTCTGAGAACCTTTACCTCCTTTCCTTGAATAAAAAAGATATTTTATCTCAGAATTGATTGAAAAACCAAATGAAGTAATATACCATGTGTTAACAATTCTATGTACAGGTGGGGTTATCTTCATATTTTAACATTTTCAGAACGCAGAATGTACTTGAACTTCACCATCAGTGATGTCTTAGGTTCAGTGAAATGTGGCATCGACTTCAAAACTTTTCTGTGTTAAACAGGATGGTAATTACAGTGTAGACTCTTTAGGTCACTCTGACAATTTTAAAATATTTGCCTCTCTTCCCTTATTGGGAAAAAGTGGCTTTCAGTGAATAATGACAAAGAAGTGAATTTTATCTTAAAATGTTTAATAGCCATTACTTTTCAAGTTATCTTTAAAATTCGTTGGTTTTTTTTTTTTCTGATTTTACCCAAAAGAAAAGAAACTATATGTTTATCTAACGCATTAACCAGAAGGTAATTTGCTCAGCTTAGTTCCTTGGAATAAGAGGAGTGTCCTTTGTGTTTTCTGGGTCCCTCTCCCTGTATCTTCACCTCAGGTTTGGTTTACACTTTCTTTTCCCTTTGGTTTGGTCGTGGAGAACAAGAATAGAAGAATATCCTGGCAACCTCAGCAACCGTACTTTAACATAATACGGTTGCTAGGAGAAGAGGGTAGTAGCCGCACTTGAAAGGACACGTGGTTCGGCTGTCCTGGAGGAGCCAGTGGGCTGTGGCAGAAACCGCCAGCCAGAGCGGCCCTTCTCCACCCTGCCTTCTGCAGGAAGGCATGGAAATAGAACTATCCTGCCCTGCCCTCCGTCAACGGGTTTTTATGGCCTATTTTAAATAAAATATAAACACAAGGGGAATAAAAACGTTATTACTACTAAAGATGTCATCGTAAAGAAATGGCATATTTCAGCCCATGAGTCCTCCAACCCTCTCCTGTTACACTGAAATACTAATGCAGTGTTATAATTGACAGTAAGCCATTACTCAAATGTTGTATCCTCCTGTATGTTTTGTGGTGTGTTGTAGTGCCCTGGTTTTTGGTTAACAGAATTGGAGAAGAGTAACCGACGAGGATGATGTGCGTGACTGCAAGAAATTCAACACACATTAGCCATGCTCTTTGCTCACTGGACTGTGGCCATTCTGAGATGGATGTATACTTCCATAATGATTTGCTGTGAGAAAGCTCATTGCACAGACATTTTATTCATTCAACAATTATGGCTGAGATTCCACCAAGTGCCAGCCACAGAGTATCAGGGCCATGGCCAAAAATAAATATTTTAAGATAGAATGCATAAAGCAAGACCCATGCACAAAGAAAACAGAATGCCTAATGTTTATTGTACTGTTCCTTTATTTGAGGAGGTCACCAAAATGTTTTGGGCTTAGCCCTCATTAGCATTTGAAAGACAGCAATATTCAGACAAATAAACATTTTTGGATCTATCCACATAGGCCAGCCCTCAGTTGGCAGCTGTGATTAGAATCCTCCCCATGCACAGGGGGCCCGAGGGAACCCTGAGTGACCACCGCTGCTGTCTATGACGTTGTCTGTGTTACGGGAGTGAGATAGGCCCACAAAAGTCAATGAACGATCCCCTGATAATTTTAAGAAAACTCAGGTAGTCATCTGTCCTACTGGTTTTCATTATCTGCTTGATGGGTTCTGGACAAAGTCGGACTCCAGAGTACACCTATTACATTCCATAACTTTGTTTCTTAGACTAAGGAACACGTGATTCAGTTCATCTGGTTGCAAGGCCTGTATCATTTAGCTACCTTAATTTTTCCCTTCTCTGAAGAACTGATTAACCAGATGGACATGGAAGAAATTCTTCGAACTCATGAGCCTATGCCAACTAATTCTTTGATTCTTTTTTCCCTTTGATCTGAACATAAAAAATGAGAACGTTATCTTCCATTTGGGTAAGCTTCAATCCAAAATAAAAATGGAAACAGGTTACAGAGTGATGTGGATATGACTTCAGTATGGAACTTAGAAACATTTTTTTTCTTTGACTGGGAAAGACTAAAGATTTATATCCAAAAAAAAGTTCTAGTACAACAAATTATTCTACTCCTTCTTAGTCCCAAATCACATTTTTGGGAATATAACAACTCTGGAACTACTCTTCCTGTATGTTCGCATGTGTTTGTATGCATATACACATATTATATTCATGGTTTTACTTAACTTGAAAGATGTACGAGTTTTGCCGGTTTGACCCCTAGGGAAAAAAAATCAGAGACAGACTATGTCTTTGGCAGGCTACATTTCCTCTCCTCCCTACTGGTGTCCCATCTGACTCTCCCAGCATCATCTGGTGTCTGCTGTTAGGACTTATGGAAGGAGTGAGGTGATAAGGCTTATCACTTCCCTTAATAGAAGGCTGTGAAGGAGCAAAAATGCCTTTGAAGTACAAAGACAGGTCACTGAGTCTGACAGAATGCCAGGCAATGAATCTGATATCTTGCTGGTAGGTACCACTCCGTAACCACCTAACATAGTCACCCAGGGTAGCATATACTGTCAACTGCTCAGGCCACTCCTACCAGCCTCCATTTTCCTTTTATGAAGACAGTCTGCTGTAGATAGAAAAGATGTCTGCCATTACTTTTAAATCAATAGCATATAATATGGTCACCAATAGATATGTAGCAGTAGAATGGGTATGAACTTTGGAGTCTGTCAGACTAGGTTCAAATCTTAATTCCAGTGCCTTGGAGCATAGGCAGTTGCTTAAATTATTTAAGACTGGGTTTTTCACTTGGAAAGTGGAGAGTAGTTACCTTTCAGAATTATAAAGAATAAATTAGGTCAATTTAAAACATCTAGCAATCATGTCTAGTATCTCTTAGCACTTAAAATTTTATTCCCAGACTTCAGCAATTCTTTGACCACACAGAGACCTAAACTCCATTAAGGAACTGTCCTTCATTCCCTTGATGTCCTCTCGCTCTTGGATGCGAAGACTTTCGTAAAAATTTGTCTCTGGATTGCTATTGTCTAAACGCTGCTGGGCATATGATAGTTGTTCAATAAATGTTGGATGAAAGAACAAGAAATGAATGTAATGAACGTTTAAACCCACAAGTCATTTTTTCCTTGCTTTTGTTCTTAAGAAATATCTGACCATTTCCTCATGCAGTCACAATATATATTTTATCAAGAGCCACAAATAACAGCTAACTAGTTCACTGCTTTTTCCAGTATTTGTCAAGGAACAAATAAGTCAAAGTGCCCATTAAGCTATTACATTTCATTCTTAAGTTACAGTCCAACAAGACCCTGAGTTGAAACAGCCACAAAACAAACAGGTTCTGGATGGTTCTGCTGTCACCAATGTTATTGTTAGAGGAAGAGCCCCTGTGATAAAGAACAGCGGTCTCTACCTTTGACCATGTTTTTCAGATGCTTTCTATCATCCTAAAACCCTTCAAGAAAAGTTCATTTATCTGAAATAAACATGAAAGTCAGAGATTTTCAGTTTTAAACGAAACATTCAACTTAAAGACATGAAGGCCAGTGCTGTGACCCTTTTGTCCGTCAAATTTGACAGCTCAAATTTTGTAATGGGACATTTTCCCTCTAGACAAACAAAATACCCTATATTTTAGAGGTTAATGGGAACTAATATTTATGTGGCAATGACCACAGTGGCCGTAGAGCTATAACAGAATCATCTGTAAGCTGAAAGAGACTTGAGATCGTCTTCTAGTTTGATCCTTCTCCTGTTAGGGAAAAGGCAGGGGAAACCCGGTGAGATGAAGCGGCTGACTTATTGTGATAAGGAAGTGAACCCAGCTTGACACCCGTGATCTCTGTTTTGCAGCTGCTCTTGCTTACTGAGCGTTTAAGTGCAGAGCAAACACTTTGCCAGGCCTTTTTACGTGCATCACAAAATCCTCACAATAAGGTAGTGAGGTAAGTCTTCTTATCATTCCTTTTTTTTTTTCTTTCTTTCAAATGAGGAAACAGCCCAAAGAAGCTAAGTAACATTTCTATTTTGCACAGCAAGGAAGAGTCAGAGCCTGTCTTCAGGCTCATTGAATGCATTTTCCCCCGACACTGTATGTCCTTTCCTACCCTATGCCTTGGCATGGGATGTCTCTCCTACCTGGCAGGCCTGTTAGCCTTCTTCCCTCATTCCTTTTTTTTTTTTTTTTCAAGAGTTGTATTTATTTATGAGACGGGGGGTGGGCAGAGAGAGGAGCAGAGGGAGAGGGACAAGCAGACTCTGTGCTGAGAGCCATGCCAACACGGGGTTCGATCCCAGGACCCTGAGATCATGACCTGAGCCCAGACCAAGAGTTGGATACTTAACCAACTGAGCCACACAGGCGCCCCCCCTCAACTTCCCTCATTTTTAACACCCAATTGAAACGTCACTACTTTGGAAAGCCACTCCAGCCCTCTCCTCTGGATTCCAGTAGCACTTTGTTCATACCCCTGTCAAAGCCCATGTATTGTGGCATTATGAATCCTCTACTTATGTCTTTCTTCCCACAAGACTGTTACCCACCTGAAGACTTTGTCTTACTTTTCCCTTACATTTCTTGGACTTCGCATTCATCCAGGACATAGAAGATGCCTAACAAGTGGTAGTTGGATGACTGTATTATGAGACAAACTGTGTTTTCAAGAACTGAAGCTGAGATACCAGATTTTCAGAGCTGAAAACAGTTTGGATCCTAAGTATTATTTGTAGTTATTTGCAAACCAAGCTACAAATATTTCTTATAGACTCTAAATAATCAAGTGCCTGCCCATATGGAGAGTTATGCATCCTTTCTACGATTCAGCCAATGTAAATAATATATAATTAGATCATTTTTTTCATAATCTGCCAAAAATTGGAGAAATGGCATTCTGGTAACCAGTTTGAGATCCTTCCTCTTAAAGTACTTATTTGAGAATCATTTGGAGTAGTTTTAGAAATTGAATTCTGTATCTCTGTGGAATAGCATATATAATTCAAAACGCTGCTGTACTACAGATTCAGTTATTAAAGGGATATATTTTCCTCGAGTAAATACATCTGGTAGTCAATATCAAAATAATTTATCAAATTGCAGCATTTTACCAGAACACAAAGTAGAAATATTTAAAATCGTGAACATAACAACCCTACTTCAGAAATGTTTCCCCTGTTTCATTCATGTTGTATTCTTTTTGCTGCTTCTGTTTTGTTGCTTTAAGATATCTATCACACGGTGGCCAAGATGTACACCCTTAAATTACTTTTAAAAGACTCTCTTTAATATCAAAGTACTCGTTATGGCACGTAGTGATTCTCTCTCTGCTACTCAGAATCTTTGAATGATCTGCCAGCGACTGAACGAAACCGAATTTCGAAAATATTGTGTATGTGCCCTCAGAGAATAAGTCACTTAAATTTGTATTTTCCCCAAATTATTTGACTTTTCTTCTCAAAAAAAATATGAGGATTACTAGTAGCCGGAATCACCGAGGCAGAAAGTAAGATAGTGGTTGTCCGGGCTGGGAGAGGGAAGAATGGGACTATTTAATGGGTTTACAAGGCGAAAATAGTTCTAGAAGGGGATGGTGGTGAGGGTAGCACATTGTGAATGTATTTAATACCACTGAACTGTATACCTAAAAATGGTTTAGATGGTAAATTTTATGTTTGTATACTTTACCACAATAAAATCTTAGGAAAAAAAGAGTTAAAATAATCATCTCTAAGTCTTTTTACCCTGGAAAAAAGGGCTAATGAGAAATAAGAGTTGGTCAGTGATCTTTCACCAAAATTTTGTCAGAACCCCATTGAAAAGAATGAGCACGGTACTCTGATTTCAACACAGGAATCATTAACTCAATATATCTATTGAATAATTGATCCAGCTTTCTGCTTAGATCTTCAGTGAAAGTTTAATAAAAAATCATGCTATTTATCTCATTATTTTCACACTCCCTGACAGGCATATTAATGCAGACACAGGAATCCATACACAATAAATAGCATATCCATGATAGACTAATAAAAATGATATACATATTCTAGAAATAAATAATGACTCTTCCAGAAATTCCCACAAAAACATACCAAACAAATATTAAACTCTTAATGGACATGCCTGAGATTTTGCATTATTATTAAAATTGTTTTTTGGAGATAAACGTTTATCTTATTTAATATATGAAGATTGTGTTAGCGACAACATTATATGTGAATGTGGTAACTATAAAAACTACTTGTTGAGTGTGGTAGTTTTTTAAAAAGATTTATTTATTTATTTCAGAGAGAGACAGAACACACATGCTCATGCAGGGGGAAGGTGGGGGGGTGGGGAGGAATAGAGAGGGAGGGAGAGGGACAAGCAGACTCCACGCAGAGTCTGCAGATTCCCGTGTGGGGCTAGATATCATGACCCTGAGATCATGACCCGAGCTGAAACCAAGGGTTGGATGATTAACCAACTGAGCTACCCAGGTGCCCCTTTGAATGTGGTAATTATAAAAAAAGATTTTAAAATTTTTTTTCGAATTGAACATCCTGACTTAAAAATGTTTTATGGAGATTTAACTGACAACAAAACTGGATTTTCTATTTGGAAAAAGGTATAGAACCCCCTGCACTGAAAATATATGCCTGCGGAATGATGAAGAGGGGAAGAGAAAGAAAAGAAAAGGGACTGGAAAAGTATTTTCAGACTTTTGCCCTTCTCTCATTGATTGCTTGTGCAATTTTCAATTTATGGATACATTAAAAACATCTCAAAGAACTGCAGGATAAAGAATCTGATAAAGAATTAAAGTTACTGGGGCATCTGGGTGGCTCAGTCAGTTAAGTGCCTTCCTTCGCCTCAGGTCATGATCTCAGTGTCCTGGGATCAACCCCTGAGTCAGTCTCTCTGCTCAGCAGGAGTCAGCTTCTCCCTCTCACTCTCCCTCTGTGCTCACTCGCTCTCTCTCCCTCTCTCAGATAAATAAATAAAATCCTTAAAAAAAAGAATTAAAATTACTAAGTGGAAGCTCGTCTATTTCCTAGTGACACAGAACCAGACTTCCTAAAGTTCGGTGCTTGAATTTTCAATATTTGATTTTCAAAGAGTAAGTGTCATGATGAAAACACAGAAATTCGATGGAGAAAAACAGAGGACTAGAAGTTGTTCTCAAATAAAGGGGATTTTTCCCCTCCAGTCACCAATTTTAAATGCATATCATTTGAATATTATAGTCAACCTACCTGGAATCATGGATGTGTGTAATGTAATGTAGGACACTACATACAGAAAACTTCATCCCTTGATGATACCAGATAGAACATAATCATATGTATGTGATGCACTTCCATACACACTCCAGTATTTGGGCCTGAGGACAACCTTATGGGTATTAGAGGACTTTATCCCTGTTTCACAGATAGAGAAACAGAGGCTCAGTGAAATTAAGTGACTTGTTAAAGGTTACCCAGTAATTTAATATAGGTAGGGCTGAAGCCCAAGTCTTCTGGCTCTAAGACCAGTGATCCTTTTGCTAGATCACTTTAAGTTTCTCTCCAGGAAGCTAAATGGAAATTTATTGTATATTTATCTACTAAACCAAGATTGTGTTGAATGGGTGCCCTTCTGGGCCTCTCTCCGTTCTCCCTATCTCTCTGCACTCTGTAAAGTATATGTCCATTTCTCCTACCCTTTAATTATCTTACCAAGATTTGATGCAGTATCCCCACCACTCGTCCCCTTGTTTACTCCTCATCCTTGAAGAAGGGCAAAGAATGGTCATAATCAGGAGTTAGGTCCCTTGCATGGTAGTTAAGGGTTTATGGAGGATAAAGTGAACTTTCTCCTTGTGGAACAAAGAAAGATGAACCAAACCAATACTAAAGTCACATGTGTGTCATTGCCTTAAATGGTCACCATATTGGGTACCAGTGAAAAGACATCCCTGGAGAACAGTGAGTTTCAGGGATACGGAAAGAATCAGGTCAGATTCCCCTAATAGTAATAGTCTAAAATGGAGTTCATCTGACTGTAGCTAGCAGGAACTTATGATGAAAAATATCCGTGTTGAATGACACCAACCTAAAATCTGGAATCAAAGGAGACACCACATGTGCAATATTTTTTTTTAATTAAAAAAAATGTTTCAAGTGTATAGTACTTGGTTGTAAGACTTATTAATTACTGTTGAAAATAACATTTCCTAAGTAACATCTTCCTATTTCTTGGTTTCCTCAAGTTATCTGTAGTCTTTGGTAGGACTCTATCTCTGCTATAGGAGAATGAAAATTTAGTATTCTGAAGCTCTGGTAATATCAGGAGTTAGTCAGTCCATGTCCCCCCTTTTACTGGTTTCCAAACGAAAGCAAATCATAGAAGGAAATTGAAACCATAACTGCTTCTGTAACACTTTGTTCCTCAGGGGGTACTTGGACTAAAAAGAATGCACAACAGCAAAACACATTTAAGGTACAAGTTATATGAGTCATCAGATGCTGTTTGTATAATTCCAAAACATTCATAAGCCAAATTGTACTGGGATAATTTGTGAGCAATGTTCTGACCTCTAGCATTTCCAAGTCTCACTTGACTTTGTAGCTTAGAGGTATTTTTTTAAAGTGGACTGTGTCACTTTAATTTTGTGATTCCCAAGCCCATTCTGCTCCAAGCTATGTTATAATTGTACATTCTTATTCAAAAGGCAGAGTGAATAAGGATGGAGTTGGAGGTGGGTGAAGACAGGAAACACTCTATATGACAAAACAACCAAATTAATGGATATTAATTTTTAGACTACTGATACCAAAATACTGTGGGTTCTTAGATCTTAATAAAACACATTGATAAAAGCTTTAGCCTCAAAAACCAAGCAGCAAGAACGCTTTTGACTGTCCTAAAGAAACGAAGACCTAAGTCTTCAACTGCTGCCATGAAAATCATGAAGTTCAAGTTCACCTCAGTATTGATTGATTGATCGATCGATTGACTTTTTAGAAAAGGGAGAGAGAGAGAGAGCACACATGTGTGGTGGGGGAAGGGCAGAGGAAGAGAGAGAATCTTAAGCAGGCTCCATGCCCAGCATGTAGCCCGTAGCTCGGTTGATCTTATGACCCTGATATCATGACCTGAACCAAAATCAAGAGACTGACACTTAACCAACTGAGCCACCCGAGCACCTCATGCACCTCCGTGTTCAGATCAACAAAAGAGCATTTTCTTTAGGCAAAAGAGACTTATCCAAAGTGGAAAGTCATATACCTAATAAAATTCTAACATAGCGTTTATCTAGAGGGGTTAAAAGATGAATTATGTCTACATTTTTTAAAAGAAAAAAATTACAAAACAGTTCGGTAATGCTTTGACATGATTTTTTAAAAATAATTGGCTTAAATTAAAATTTCTTAACATCAGTCTCAGGGTATTTCTAGCTGAATCTGGACATCATATTTCCATCACTTTCCCTAATGCACTCTTTCTTTTTCATGTAAGAAGCTCATGGTTTGATCTAACTATGTGTTTTGCCAAAGACTGATTGAAAATTGATATTCATTTTTTTAATTCCCCCAAATTTACAGAATATTATTCAATGAAAACAATATTTTGAACTCAAGTATTTGTACTAGAATCTTTATGCTTGAATTATGGATTTTAATGTTGTATCTTTGCATAATACATACCTCTGGGACCATTAGCTCAACAACCATAAATGACGATATTTCCTTAAAAATATTCAAGGGTTTACAGTTGACAAAATTATGAGACTGTTCTCCAAAATAACCATTTTTTTCCAAGAGTGATATTCAGTATCTCAATACACCAGTGGAAGACATTTTTACAATCAGTTGTGCTTTTAGACAACTGTATTCCTAGGCAGCCTCATATGTGAATATCATTTTCTAGTGAGATTAATTAGTAGGAATCTATTCTAGATCCATGCTTTTTATAAACCAAACTTCTTTTTCCATGTAACTTTCTGACTTATAGAATTAAGTAATTATAAATACTAAAATTTCTTTAGAATACTTAAAAATGTTTAAATTATTTAGTTTCATAAATATGTTTATCCTTGCCTTAATCTTGTGTTTATTATTGTATTGATTGTTGTTAAATGGTGTTATCGTACGCATTAGCAACTAGGGGGTGAAATGTATATTTTTACCTCAGTCTGTTGTAGAAGTAAATACCCTTAATAATGAAGTTATCTGCATCCCAATATTTCCTTTTTCATAAATTGATAATTTTTTAATCTAAATTGATTTCTCTAACACTGTAGAGCAAGTAACATTTGTGAAAAGGAAAATTTAAACTGGAAATAATAAATGGTTATTCTGAAAGCCTCATAAACTGTTCAATCTTTAAGTTAATCAAAGAAACGTAGGTCAGCAGTAAGATGGTACTGCCAAGGGGGTCCTCTGTTAAAGATTATGTGGACTATATGTTGATGTATGGAAAAGAGTTATTAACACTTTATCTTTTACCTGAAAAAAAGGTTTCATTACACATTTAATAGACTAAGCCTAGATATTTTAACCAGCATGATATAAAAATTATAAAATTATGTAATTATAAGTTATATGTATATTTTTATATTACATGTATCAAATACTAGGAGATTTTTTTTTCTTTAGCAGACTGTAAAATGAGTGGATAGTGAAAGAAAAACCAAGTTTAAACAGATCACCAGTGTGGGTAATTGCCTTGAAAAAAAAGATTGTGTAATCCTCTGTATCAATTTTAGAATCACACTTTTTTGTATACATCTACCCAAATTTTCTTAATATCACTTTTTTTTTTTACATGAAAGTACCATGCCTCTTTAATGTGTTGATGGCAAAAGCAGCATTCACCAAATGACTGGACCACTTCCAAACTGTTCCTTTCAACCACTTAATCACCAACATTACAGTTAGTTTAGAATGATGGTTTTCAGTTTTATTAAAAATGGACTTTCTGTTTCTAATTGAAACATTTTTTAGAATTCTAATTTCAAGAATATAAATGTTTTTACTAATTAGATTCAGTTGGCAAGATGAGCACATAAATCTATTTCCGCCTGCCCAAATCCCTTACATAAGAAATAATGTATATATAAATATAAATAAGTGTTTTGTGATACATCCTTAACAATAATGAAGGAGGAAAAAAGAGAGTGCTATTAGCTGAATCTCTGATTTTGAGACATTCCTGAAAGAAACAAGACAAGAGGAAACCATAGTCCAAAAAATGTTTGACAGAACTCTTTCAAAGGTGGGAACAGTTGTAGAGCTTCTGCAAACACATAGTCAAATACATAGGCTAGGATGTGTTTCTGGGAAAATCATTAGATGAGCAATTGGAACTACATGTGGAACAGCTGAATTGTTACTCATTCTTTTTTCCCGTATAATAATCTGTGGGCAGCTTTAGTGTTTACCCCAGGCTAAAGCAGCAAATATGGCTTAAAAAGACATGGTACCATTCCAGATGGCTTATAATTTAAAATATAAATGGGTAAGCCACATACTCCAAAGATAAGCTACCTGCATGCACCTTACCCCCCACCCAGCAAGGCACACTCTGCACCCCACAGTCAACAGAAGCACCTGCAGATGGGCAAACAGATGGGAGTTTCACATACCAAAATGAGTAGACAGCCAAGAAAGACGAAGAGAGACAAATATCGTGAAAGAAATGCAATAATGGCAACAAATTGAGGGACTAACATCTGAGAAAACAAAATAAAAACTTTAAAATAGGAATAATGATGTCCTCAGAGTTCATATAAAACATAAAATACCTCATTCATAAAATAAAGTTCTAAAAAGGAAATAATTAGACATTGGAAATAAAAAATACATTTATTTATAAACTTAACAAGGATAATAGGTCAGGTTTAATGCATATGAAATGTTTAATGAAAATAATAAAACATAGGTTCAGTTTTATATTGTACTCAGCATCTGTACTAGTTCTTTACTGTTACATAAAACTTGTCACCCCAAAACTTAGTAAATAGTGAAACTAAGAAATATTATTTCACAGTTTCTGTGGATGAGGAATCTGGGCACAGTTTATGAGTGCCTCTGACATAAATTCTCTCACAAGGCTGCAAAGAGGTTGTCACCTGGGGCTTCAGTCTTCTCAAGGCTCAGTTGGGGACAAATCTTCCAAACTCAGTCACATGGGTGTTGGCAGAAGTTGTCTAGTCCTCTCTGGCTGTTGGCTGGACACATCAATTCCTTACCACATGGGCTCTGCCACAGAATGGCAGAGTGAGGGGTGAGAGATGAGGGCCAAGACAAGCCACAGTCTTTTTATAACCTAATCTCAGAAGTGACATCTCATCACTTTTGTCTTATTCCTTAACAGTGTGTCAGTAAGTCCAAACCATAGTCCAGAAGGGAGAATTTCACATTCGTGTGGCTACAGGGAGGCAGGGGTCATCGGGAGCCATCTCAGGGTTCTCAAAAGTGCCCTCCCATTACATCATTAGCTCAAAGCTCAGACTCTCCTTCTCTAAATCAGATGCAGGTGTGGTGCTTCTTAGGCATAGCTCCTTAATTAGAGCTCACTGAGCACTCCATCTGTAAGATGAAGAGACATCCAGCATCTGGTGGGACAGGCAAACGAGAACCACTATAGGCATTTCTCTTCAAAAGTGTGTGGGGGGGTGGGGCATGGGAAACTCAAAAAAAAAAAAAAATCCTGTTCCATAGAAATTCTGGAAAATGTTGGGGAAGCTGGGAAAATGTTGGAAGTTCTTGATTAGATCTCAAGGGCTAGGGCTAATTCCCCATGCCTCTCAGCTCTGCATCTGAGGCATCTTTCCTTTTCTTTGAAAGGTAGCATGTGTTCGCAACTGAGTACTATGTACAAATGTTTGCAGTGTGAAAGACCAGAGGCTGTGTGTATGTGTGGGCACACACACATAGACACACACACACATAGTTAAGAGTTGTTTCTTATAGAATATTTTTCGTCATTGTGAATATCCGTGTTTTCCTAAATTTTCTGCAATAAACATCTTCAACTTTTATGACACACACAAAACTTTTTTTTTTTTAAGAATGGAGGAAAAGACACTTTATTCAATAGCCAAAGGTAATCTAATGACCTAATTTTTATTACCAGATCACAAGACACAAAATGGATAAATCACATTGCCAGTTTATTAATTCATATTAAGAAATATTACTGCTAGCATTCTTTCCCTTTAGCATTCATTGTGTGAAAACTAAGTCAAAATGAGAACATTGCTTGAACACAGAATCCGAGCAAGAGATAAAATGAGCAACCTGTATCTTCACAATGTAAGTTGATCAGTGTTTCCACTGTGGTACAAATGGTTATACTGAGTCAGTCTGTCCAGTGATACATGGCCTTGAGCTGAGCTCGTTTTGCCTTCCAAATCTGTGTCTGCTGTGAGAAGAGATCATCTCTTTTCTGTTACCACAGTTTTCCTCACAGAATACAATTCAGTAGCTTAGATTCCAGTCTTAAAATACAATTGCCTTTTATTGTGTCTCCCAAACCACTTTATCCCAGCATTTAGAAAAAACCAGGGGGTCATTCTTGCAAATGACAAACACCTTTATATTTGAATTCTCACTAATTTTACTCTGAGTTTTTTGTTACTTCTTTGTTACTTTCATATACTAAGAATATGTTGGTTGCACTTCCTAAATTACTTTTTAAAGATTTAGTGTCTTCGACATTGGTAGACTAGTCTTCCTTTAGAAACCTACCTACCACCTAAGTAATAATGTCTACCTCTCAGTTTAATGATGTAGTATATTAAGTGTGTTTAGAACATTGCCTGCTGGCATTAACCATGATGATAATAATGCTTAAGCATTCTGAACTATCCTGGAAGGGTCATTGTAGGAGTTTGCATTTCCTTCTGGGCAGCTATAAATATGTCATCCATCACAGTGAATGTGGCATTGCTTCTCCCTCTAGAGATCCTTAAAAACAATGTTCATAATTTCGGTTTAATTGATGTGCTGGCTGATTTTTATAAAGTGAGTACTGAAATCAATGACCACCGGTGTTCTATTTTACCCTGGTCATCCAATGGTAATTTTTCTCATGCCTGGAATTAGCTTTCAGATAGCCTGTGAATTATAGAATATATTTTTAAAAGCACTATATCCAAATTTGCCATTAGTTCTGAAAATCAATTCTCACTGAATATGATGAATCATGGCATCATGCTGTCATATGTATATAAATACAGTCATTTTCTCTTTTTGGGGAGTGGGGGTGGGGAGCAACAGGATACTTTTGCTATGGTGCATTTTGTGTGTTCAATCCATAAAAGAATTCTTGAAACAACTATTTTAGTGTAATGGTCAGGAACGACTAAAGGCTATGAGTTAGCAGGAATATAATTATCCTTCAGTGGTTGGAGGTCGTGTCTCTTAGACCAAGACAGGCGAACATGGATCCCAGGAACTGTGCTGAATTATCAAACAGTACAATTGATCAGGCTAAAAGGACATCCCATCTCCTTAGACTCCATCTTCATATGTGAATCCCTCTAAATAAAACCATGTAAACCTGCACAGTAAATGTATTATGCTCATATTTGCAGATTGGGTGTGGGTGCTTTTTTTCAAAAGTCAATGTCTTGGGCACTTACTTGATTTTGCTAAGGAAGAAATTGTAAGAATAATGAATAATAGTGGCTGTGAGACTCCAACATATTATTTACTAATGCCATTGATAGTTACAGAGAGAACCAGACATTTTGTGAGTGATTTTTCTTTCAATTAGAGCTGTTCTACTCAAAGCATCATCTGCGGACCGATGCTGGTATGTGAGCTGATCACTACTGATCAGCCACAGAATAGAAAGCAGTACACTGTTTTCCTTATTCTTTTGCAAACCCTTGATCTCAGTGTGGACCAGTAATACACATTTTAGACCATGATTTTGAGAAGCGCTGAGCTAGAGGCTTATAGTTCCAATCAGTTCTGCTAGCCTGCTGTCCATGTTATGGCCTCAGGGTCTGGTCTTGACCTTGCTGCCTGTCTGCTGTATAACCCTGATGAGATTTACTCAGCTGCTTTGCATCTTGGTTTTCTCCTCTGTAGGATGGATGTGGCACTGATAATCCCTGAGCTCCTTTGCAGAGCTGTAATTCAAATTGTGATTGAGGTTAGGTCTAGAAAAAAGGCTAGGTAAATTATGGCAATTAAAAATTATACTATTAACAGATGCCTGTGAATACTGTGTGCGATGGAAACGTGAGTATGGTAAGTGAAACAGTATGCCCTATACCATCTACAGAGACACTGTATTTCAACTATGTGAAAATACATACACAAAGAAGACTGAGCGTACACGTAAAACAACTTTAAAAGCATTGTGAAACTCTGAAGCCTATGCATTGACTTTTTTCTTTCTCTGTTACCTAAANTGATGGAAACGTGAGTATGGTAAATGAAACAGTATGCCCTATACCATCTACAGAGACACTATTTCAACTATGTGAAAATACATACACAAAGAAGACTGAGCGTACACTTAAAACAACTTTAAAAGCATTGTGAAACTCTGAAGCCTATGCATTGACTTTTTTCTTTCTCTGTTACCTAAATTTTTATAACATAGTTATCTTCTTCATAAACAGAAGTGAAGAAATAGCATATAAAGGTGTTCAGTTAAATGTAATACCCCTACGATTTTGACTCTTTTTCTATATTCCTTAATGAATGTGACTGCTCTGTTTTCACTATTTGGAATATCCTATGGCATTTTTCCGTTCCTTCTTCCTGTTCCTTCTTCTCCGTTCCTTACTTCCTTACCAAGTGAGGCTCTTCCAGAGCAAATATTTGAATATTTCCAGTCACTCTGGAGTCAAAGAAGCTGTTCAGTGGACACTACCTACGTAACCTTCTTTTACATTAAAGGAGGCACAGTTTCCAGCTAAGCTAGGACAGGCTCCACCTTTCCTTTATATTACCATCCAGTCTTCTCAGAAACCTTAAATCACTTCCATCTTTAAAAATAAAAAAATTTCTTCCCTTGACTCCATATCCTTTTCCAGCTGTTCTCTACCATTCCTCTCTCCTTTACAACCAAACTTTGGAAGGAGATGTTGAAGCCACTTGCCTCCCTTGCCTTGCCTCTCCTTTGTACCTCACCCCTTCCAATCAGCCTGATGCCCTAGACCATATATGTGATCATATTTTGATTGTCATTGATGCCCGTGTACTTAAATGCAGTAAGTTATCTTGATTTCAGCGTCTATCGGAAACAGAATCCACACTACAATAAAACAGAAAACAAATTTGTTCAGGGCTTTTAAGTAGCTCACAGAGTTCTAAGAGGGCCAGTGAGAAGCTCTGTAGCTAAATCCAGGAGCAAGGCCCAGTGGAGACATCTGTAGAGAAGATACCATTGCTACTTCTGTTCAGCGTTGATAAACCTCCATGCTGGATGACAGCCTCTGCTCCTCCCGTCCTTGACTAGCCAAATCCTTCTACCTCCTTACATGTCAGAAGACCAGTTCTCTGCAAGGTGGCAATCTCTTCCCTTTTATGAATAAGCAAACCAGTCATTCATCTAAATTCCAATGAGTTATTCATCACTGTTCTCACAACCCAAGGTCACACATCATGCCTGAATGTTCTACGTCCATACTAACAACATGCCTATTTCATGATAATGAGGTCTGCAGTGATATTCTCAGTATTTGCATGTGTGTGTATGTGTCTTTAAAAATAACCTCTTCATCTAGAAAGCTATTATTATTACAGTTTTTGATATTACAGTTTTTTGGTAAAACTAACATTGTCTCCTTGAGAAAAGCATGCCATTAGATAGTTTGCGGCATTAACAAATGCAAGACATTTTAACTTCTGATCTGACAGTTTTAGCTTAAAAATCTTTAGGGGTTTTTTTTTGTTGTTGTTGTTAAAACGTGGCTCTTTTGGGTTTAAATTTAATTTATGTTGCAGCAGTTCTTACATTTCAATTCCAAGATCTAGCCCTAGAGTAATATTTACCGGTTTTGTTTCTTGTTTGTTTCTCCTTCTGTCCTCCCCCATTAGTATTGTCCAAGAATTAATGAGTTGTGTCCATCAAAGATTAGTACTAATGAACTTATTTCCATAAAAACAGACTCACCACTCTGCCAGCTTTTTCTTCTGTAAGCTTGCCTGTAGGAATGATCCATTAGTTAAAAATTTAAAAGAAACTAGAAGATGTTTGTCTCCCATAAATCTGACTATACCGTAGGCCCTAACCTGTTTCAGCATTTTAAAAAAGAGACATGTTTTAAAAATCTGTGATGAAAGCTATAATAACTACTCTTTAATCTATGTCCTAAAAACTGAGGAAGAAAACTAGCTTTCTTAGCTTCATGAGATATTCATTGGTTCATTGTAAATGAGACGAAACGGGAGTCAGATAAAACATTTAATTAGAGATATAGTCATCTATTTGTAGGGAATTTATAGGGGAGAGTCTAGAGAGAGGGAAATTTTCAGCTAAAAAGCTTCAGAAATAGGCATAGGGTCCTCTTGAGTTTTTGCGGGGAACTAGGCCGTGAATGCATAAGGTAAAATTCCGCAAAATCAAGCAAGAAGGAGGCAAATGTAGCAAGAAACAGCTCCCAGGGCTTACAGACAGGCAGGAGGCTACTCAAGCTCCAACCAGCCAGAGTAGAGGATAGTCCACAGTAATCAGCTGGCACATCTTGTGGGGACCCTGGTGGGGTCAGGCCTTAGTAGGAGAGCTGAACTGCACTTGGAGTAAGGACTCTTCTATACCTACTAGCAAAGCTTTCAAAGGGGCCTTCAATGGATCGTGCCAATCTGCAAGCAGCTTACTGGCCTGCCAGAACAAAGTCCAACTACCATTCACAGAAGAAAACGAAATTCCTTCTTTAAATATGTGAGTGGATTAAGCAACTATTTGGGCCTTATTTTGGGGAGAAGTTTTGAAGTTATGAATTCTCTGCTTTCGTAATTACAGGCATGTTTAGATTTTCTGTTTCTTGTTCTCCTGTCTTTCAAGGAATTAGTCCATTTGATCTAAGCTGTCCATCATTGGCATAAAGTTGTTGATGGAATTCCCTTATTCTTTTATTATCTATAGGATCTGGGGCGCCTGGGTGGCTCAGTCGTTAGGCGGCTGCCTTCAGCTCAGGGCGTGATCCCGGAGTCCTGGGATCAAGCCCCACATCAGGCTCCTCTGCTGCGAGCCTGCTTCTTCTTTTCCCACTCCCCCTGCTTGTGTTCCCTCTCTCGCTGGCTGTCTCTCTGTCAAATAAATAAAATGTTTTTAAAAAAAAAACTGTCTATAGGATCTGTCATGATATCCCTTTTTTTCATTCTTGATATTGGCAATCTTCTTCTCTCTTTCTTTGTTGACTTGAATTATGTCAGTTCACCAACCCCCACATTCAGGGACGTTTTGGTCATTTCCAGTCTTTTATTACTGTAAATTATGTTTTAATGTATGACCATGTGCACTTGTGGTTTCATATTTACAGAGATGAATCTTCATGGTAGATTCTTGGAAGTGAGCTTGGCTAGATCAAAAGGCAAATACGTATGTACTTTTGTTAGATATTGCCAAATTTCCCTCCATAATGGCTGAACCATTTTGTTTTCCCTCCAGCAGCTTATGGAAAGTCACTCTTTACAGCTTTCTGACAAGATATGTTGTCAAGCTTTTGATTCATAAATCTGATATTTGAATAGCGGTATATCAAGGTAATATAATTTGTATTTACTTAAGTTTTCTCACATTAAAGTACAATTATACACTTCTTTCTAGTGAGCCATCTACATACATCTTTTGTCCACTTTTTATTAGGTTTTTGGTCTTCCTTCTGTTTAAAAGAGCTCTTTAGATGGGCAAATTATAACCATGCCCAGACCAAATACTCTCTGATAGTCTTCACACCTCTTGGTATTTGTACTCTGCAAGTTGTCGTAGTTGCTTCTTCCTATGGAAATTAACCCTCTAAGTTATAAATTAAAAAAAAAAAA